>NC_140289.1:11334030-11391530 GCF_964030765.1 Micromesistius poutassou
CACACATGCGTGCACAGACATGCTTTAGAAGTAGTAGAATAAAATCAATCGGATTAATAATCATGTGTTCTGTAGGCTCGTACCACTTTGTCTCGGGGGTGGTTGAGGCCAGGCTCTTTCTGGTCCTCCTCTGCCTCCTCCTGCTCCTCTGATCTCTGCAGTCTGGCCGCCACCGCCTGGATGGAGCTCAGCCAGTCCTCCCTGAGCACACACACACACACACACACACGCACGCACGCACACACACACACACACACACACACACACACACACACACACACACACACACACACACACACACACACACACACATGCACACACACACACACACACACACGCACGCACAGGAGAGCTTCTGGGTTCAGCTGTCTACAGATGACCTTACCTGTTCTGAGGAGTAGATTAACCTTACCCATCCTCAGTAGATTAACTTTACCCATCCTCAGTAGATTAACCTTACCCATCCTCAGTAGATTAACCTTACCCATCCTCAGTAGATTAACCTTACCCATCCTCAGTAGATTAACCTTACCTCTCCTCAGTAGATTAACCTTACCCATCCTCAGTAGATTAACTTTACCTCTCCTCAGTAGATTAACCTTACCCATCCTCAGTAGATTAACTTTACCTCTCCTCAGTGGATTAAAGGTGACATATTATACCACCAGGTGTGAGTGTGATTAGCCGTTACAAGCCGTTTTGAAAATCTGCCTCTTCTGACATCAAAAGAGGGCGTGTCCACCTAGATGTATGACGGTTAGATGAGCAACGTTTGCTACAGTCCACTGGGTAGGCTGGTAGACTGATCTATCCAGCACACATCTAGGTGGACACGCCCACTTGTGATGTCAGAAGAGGCAGATTTTCAAAACGGCTTGTAACGGCTAATCACACTCACACCTGGTGGTATAATATGTCACCTTTAACCTTGCCTGTACTCAGGTGTGTAAGGACCTTACCTGTCCTCAGTAGATTAACCTTACCTGTCCTCAGGTGTGTCCACGTGGAAGGTCCTTTCTATGACTGTGGTCCATTGGAGACAGCGAATCATGAAGGAGTTGGCCTTGGGTCGCTCTGTCTTCATCACCTGACATTCTAGAGGTGGGGCGGAGGAGGAGCAGAGAGGATGAAGAGCATGAGACAAAGAAAAAAAATTGAAAGTGCAAACATATTATATGTAGATAGAATCGTTCAGAGACCAACAGTATAGATCTAAAGACAATGGACATGAAATGTGCCTCCTTTCAGAGAACTAGAGGATTGACCTAGACTCGAGAATAGAGCTCTTACGGGCAACAGAGAAGTTGTTGAGGGGGGTCTCTAATTGGTCTACATCCTGCGGTCGCTCCTTGTAACCGATGAAGGTACCGTCGCTTTTTAGGAGGAAGAACCTTGGGCGCCATGTTTTTATGTACTCCCCTGTGACAGAGAGAAATGCAGACAGATACTCAGACGGAGAGAGATGGTAAAAGGTCCTCATTTATATAGCTCTTTTATCCAAAGCACTTTACAGTGTTGACTGACATTCACCCATTCATGCACACATTCACACACCGACGGCGGAGTCAACCACGCAGGGCGACAGCCAGCGCGTCAGGAGCAAGTAGGGTGAGGCGTCTTCACTCAGGGACACCATAACATTCAGCTAGGAGGAGCCGGGGATCGAACCAGCAACCTTCCGGTTACCAGCCAACCCGCTCTACCTCCTCAGCTAATGCCGCCCCTGAGAGCTAATGCCGCCCCCGAGAGAGAGAGACAGGGACAGGCTCATTTGAGTAATTCTAACTGTTATACATATTTATTATTGTATTGTCTTGTATTGATTTAATGTGAATTTCACAATGTAAATGCAGGTATCCCCATGCCAGCGAAGCTCTTTGAATTGGAATTGAATTAAGAGAGAGAGAGGGAGGGAGAAAGAGAGATGGACAATTTCTGTAGTAATGAGTTTATTACAGGGATAGACACGTACACAGTAGCCCAGACCATCAGACGCCCACAAACACACGCACACACACACACACACACACACACACACACACACACACACACACACACACACACACACACAGTGGTTAACCTCGTTTATGAAGCCATCCTTCCTTTACTATCGTCCCCTCAGACATGACGACCTGCAGACTCTATCTCCACTCTGATTGGTTGATTGGTGTAGAGGTCAGAGGTTGTCAGGGCTTAATCAGAAAAAAAATCTGTTATTAATATCTGATAACTTCTAACTTGCAACTGAGCTTAGCGACATTAAGAAATTCCATCAACACTTACCAAAGTACCATATTACTTTATTATTTATTAATTTAATGGCAAATAATCGTATTATCAGCAGTATTTCTGTCCTTCTGTGTGAACAGAAGGACTTGGTTGTTTGTAGAATAATGTTGGCTATTCCTGGCGTCTGAGAGAGAATCAGAGACAACCGTTACATCATGTACCGGCCAGAGGGACAGCAAACACATTTAATCGTCCATTTAATCATAAAATTCCATTTCCAGACCCTTCCGTTAAAGCTCAAAATAACAGCTTTTATTCAGCATGTAACCAAGCAACCACCACACTTCCTGTGTCACTGCAGACAGCATAAACAGAGTATGATAAGTCTGTAATTATGAGCAAATCAGTTCTAAAAATAAAAGCTACTATTATAAATATGCATTTATCTCTGTGTTACCGACATCGCTGGTTCCAAACTGTTTGGGGCTAAGGGACTTTGCTTTTCTTGCAATAAGTGAAATCATCAAAATCCAACAGGTAATTTCATGAATGGTGAAAAGGATATGTGTTAAAATGAAAAATGGCTTTCATTATGTGGAATAATCTATGATTAATAAAGCAAATAATAACTATTAATAATTACTTGTTAAACAAGAACAAAATTCAATATCTCTTTCACTAAAGCAGGTCAGTAACAAGATAAAGGAACAATAACAGATAGAGGGATGATAGATGAGAGACAGAATGATGGAGATTATACAGGAGACAGAACAATGGATAGATGATAAAGACAGAATGATGGAGGGAGATAAAAGAAGATCTTGTCACGCTAGATGAAGACATTGTCACTACTCAGATCACCGGCCTTTCACTCTGTACTGTCCCTGAATATGATGTCAACAGGTGAGAGAAATTAGTTTACCTGTGTATAGCAGAGTGAGGTCAGAGGTCAGCTCCCAGCAGCAGGACGGTAAAATATCCACAACAAGGCGAGCCAGAGAAACACTCCTTCAACTCCTCACAGGTGGTTAGGGTCAGTCCTCCACTCACTCACCCTCCTCCCTCCCTGCACCTCGGTGTCTGCAAGGTCCTAGCTCCCTCAACTCGCGGGTCATAGAAATGTCACAGAGTGGTCCAAGTTGAACAAAACCATTAAAGGCTCTCTGCTCCTCATTTCTTATTTTCTCTTCTCCTCTCCACCCCCTTCTCTCTCCCCCCTCCTCCCTCCTTTCATTTATGTCCTCTTCCCTCTCCCTTCTCCTCGGCTCTCTCCCTTGCTCCTCTCTTCTCTGGTTCACCTTCCCTCCCTCCTTACCTCTCCTCCGTTCCTCTCCTTTCATCCCGTTACCCCAGATGATGGCATCGGTGTCAACAACAGAAGCAAAAGGGCTTCCATCCCCTCAGGCTCTGGGCCGGGTCTGCTCGGGGGGGGGGGGTTAACGTGCTGGTGACATCACGTAGGCCTTCTCCAGAGGTTAACGCTATTTGTGACCATCAGGAGTATCTGCTCCCCGGGGGTTAATGGGGTGTTTGAGACCATAAGAAGGGATTTCACTGCGGGTTAAGGCTGCCTCGGAGACATCACAAAGGCCTTCTGGAGAGGTTAATGCTGTGTTTGTGGACATCATGACGGATGTTCACAGCAGGTTGATGCTGTGTTTGTGACCATCAGATGGAACCAAGGCTGCGATTTCCAGTTAGAGAACGCTTCAGGCTGATGACGTAAACGCTGCAGCCAGGACAATGATTTCATTCCTCTCAACCGTTAACTTGAAATATCAACAACTAATTTAGCATTACATAATTTCTTATAGCAACTGATTTAACTAGTTTTTAAAAAAACAACTGAACAGAGTGCAGGGTAAGTAAGGTGGTTGGAAATGCATTAGTGATCAATTATTCAAATACAAACTTTACACAGCCCTGAAGACCCTTAATGACCTGCGACTATGCTTACTGCATATTGCAGTGCACATATGACTATATTATATGACTATCCATACACATACGTCGCTTTGATAGGACTATCGAGATAAAGATGAAGATATCGTACACCAGTGTTCATTTACACGTTTATTTTTGCACTTTTAAAAAACATTAATTACATGGAAGGTTCACATGTACAAAAAGACCCCGGCAAAAATAATTCAGAAAAGTAAAATTCATATCTATAATTAATATAAAATGATATATAGGCTATATATATATTCATAAATATAATAAAATAATTTAGTCAATTTGAAAAAAATAGTTTCTCTAGTTTCTTAGTTTCTTCTGTGCTGTCAGTTCTCTATTGACACTTTATTTCCAATTCCATATTGGAGTTTAAAATTGTGACATTGATGATCAATACAATCAGGGTCTTGTGTGGGTCCGAAATAGGAGGGGGGGTGGGTCTAGAATTGGGACGGGTCGAGGTTCAGTTCGTGGGGTCTTATCTGAGAGAGTTTATTTGGGTTTGTGGGATCTTGTGACAGAAAGGTGGGGTCTTGTGGGGACAGTGGGTGTAGTAAGGGGATATAAGGGGATAGTGGGGTCTTGTGGGAACAGTGGGTGTAGTTAGTGGAGGGTGGGGTCTTGTGGGGACAGTGGGTGTAGTTAGTGGAGGATGGGGTCTTGTGGGGACAGTGGGTGTAGTTTGGGGAAAGTGGGGTCTTGTGGGGACAGTGGGTTTAGTAAGGGGAGGGTGGGGTCTTGTGGGGACAGTGGGTGTAGTAAGTGGAGGGTGGGGTCTTGTGGGGACAGTGGGTGAATGCTTTTTTAAGATCGACTGGTGAGAGAAAGGAGAGAAGAAGTCAAACCATTAGCAGACGGGTTGTTGTTGTCACTTCACATCCAAACAGAATGATAGCGGACACACAGCCGTACAGAAGAGTCAGAGACTACAAGAGACAGGCGTCAGACGGGGAGAAGCCTCAGCTCATCTGAGCACCACTCACCTCACTGATGAGTGCAGATGTTTTTGGCTTTGCCGTGCGTGGATCTACCCTCGGGAACTGCAGAGGTCGAAACTGTGTGTCAGAGAAACACACCGATCCAGTCAGAGAGATGCAGCAGTACACCAAACCACCAGACCACTTTAAAGATAAGCAGACCAGTGTTCCCACTAGGACACCCGGCCCTCTATACTCTATAAATACCCCACGTCTCACCCGTTTCTTTGCTTGGCTCGGTGCCGCCGTCTGAACCCCCTCCGCTGGGTCCTTGGTTCTCCAGACTCAAACCTTCCTCCTCCCCTCCCGCCCCCTCCAGTGTCGTGTTCGTGATGTTCGGACGCTCTGCACCTCCATCCCCGACCGGCCAATCAGGAGAGGAGGTGTTCAGGGGTCTGGGGTCCGCTGTGAGGGTGGGGGTGGCGGGTGAAGACAGGGATGAACAGTCAGGGAGGTCAGAGAAACTGAGGACCACCGTGGACCCGGACAGCCGCTCCTCCTCCGTCGTGTTGGGAGAAGACTGTTCTGGTTCTGGGAGTCCTACTGGTCCTACTGGTCCTGGAGCTCCTGGATGATGTGGCGGTTCTAGTTGTGGAGGACGTGGAGATGTGAGGCTCTGCTGGGTTTGGGCACCAGATGACTCCTCTTGCAGACGTCAGGAACATAGACACTAAATGCTACCACTAATAATACCAGTGTGACTACGACCACCACTAATAATACCAGTGTGACTACGACCACCACTAATAATACCAGTGTGACTACGACCACCACTAATAATACCAGTGTGACTACGACCACCACTAATAATACCAGTGTGACTACGACCACCACTAATAATACCAGTGTGACTACGACCACCACTAATAATACCAGTGTGACTACGACCACCACTAATAATACCAGTGTGACTACGATCACCACTAATAATACTCCACACTTTATTTATTTACACTTTATTACCACCAGAAGCAGGTCTTACCAGGCTGCCCGCTGTCCTCGGTGGTGCCAGCAGGGGGCAGTGTCTCTGCGTCAGGGGGCAGTGTCTCTGCGTCAGGGGGCAGTGTCTCTGCGTCAGGGGGCAGTGTGTCTGCGTCAGGGGGCAGTGTCTCTGCATCAGGGGGCAGTGTGTCGGCGTCGGTGTGGGCTCTGGTCTTCTTGAGACAGAAGCCTTTCCTGATGTCCGCCAGCAGCTTGTCTATGATGCAGCCTTCCTCCTGTACCGCCACAGTCTTCCTCACTGCAGAACGGGGGAACACAGGCCACTACTGCATCGGTACTACGGTACTACGGCAACACTGCACCGTCATACACTGCGTACTACATCCATACCATACAGTATATGGATGAGGGATAGGTGGATGAATAAATGAATGGATGGATGCATACGAATACATTGTAGTGCGTCATAATAAGGACCATGACCAGCATTGTTTGCCACTCACAGCGCTTTCCGTTCTCTCCTTTGGGTCGTTTGCTCTCCTCCTCCGCCTGTTGCTTGCGCCGTCGCTCCACCTTCACAGCCTGCTCCCGGCGGCTGTGGTTCTCCTGAGGGGAGAGAAAAACATTGATATATTTAAGAAAGCCATAGAAGAACATATATATATATTTATATTTATACACACACGTTTATAAACACACGTGGCACATATAGAAATTCAAAAATAAGCGATTTTCTTTCGGATTGGCTGGAGAGAGTTCTTTACCTTTGTACCTTTCTGATTGGCTACGGAATATTTAATTAACTCTGTCATTGGCTGTAGAGTTTTTAATGAGCTCTCTGATTGGCTGTAGACTAAGTCACCTTGTAGGCTTTGATGAAGAGCGCTCTGAAGGCTTTGAGGGTGTTGAAGAGGTCCTGCAGGTCCAGCCTGGAGGGGTCTTCACAGAGATACAAAGCCAGCATCCTCTTCTCCTCCTCGATGGACGTGAACATCTCCTGTAGCTTCCTGCAGCCGGCCAGGTTGTCCTGAAACCACCGAGGACCGTGAGACCAACCATACCCCCCACCCCACTAATAAACACACTCAATAAACCAGAGACAAAGAGGACGCTGCCGTGGGCACCTTGATGGCCGAGAGGTAGTTCTCCTTCAGGTCCTCTGCAGAGGAAGCCTCCACCTTCCTCTGCGTGTTCTCCAGGAACCTGATGAGGGTGGTGGCCTCCGACTGGATGGACTCCAGGTGCACCCTGAAACACACACACAGCTCAACCCATCAAGCTTTTAGAATTTGAAATGACAAATGTTCACATCTGAAGTCTGAATTTTGTATTCCAAATTCTGAAATTGGCAGAGCGGCCGTTTCAGTGTCCTACCCAGCGGCCTTGTCACAAATATCCAGATCCTCTGGTAACTTCAGCAGGTCCGGATGGTTCTGCTCAGCCTCCTGTAGGTCACACAGAAAACTGGATCAAACCAGACCCACAGGGTTCAGACTGAACTGGTGGACTGTCTCACTCCTGTACTGCGCCGTGGACCCGGGAGGTCCAGTAGGGTACCTCTATCATGTGGTGGAGCAGGGTGATCCGCGTCCCGGTGGCTTTGGTCTCCGTCAACTTGAGCAGAGTACTGATCTTAAACCCCTCTGCGTTCCCTGTATGGCTGCCCTGAGGGGGGAGGGAGGGGAAGGTATGGATGAAATCATTCATTCATTCAGAACGAGGCTTCTCTGGTCTGTTGTTTGTGTGTGAAGAAGCTTACATAGTTGAGAAAGTTCCCGATGTCGAGGGTAAGTTTACAGAAACTGGGCAGGCGAGGGCTGTTTTTAAGGCCTTGAGACAAAACAAAAACATAATATTACACAGATATAAATACATCAACGCACAATAATACACATTAAGACACAATAATACACATAAGGTGTTGTACTAACAAATGAATAGTCAGCGTGTACATCAACACAAAGTGTGTAATCTCTTTTAATGAAATCTTAATCCAATTTATATGTGATTATTTTTCTTAATTTAAACTAATTTTATTTCTTGTCCTGTAGTATAAACATTTTGATTGGACTTTATTATTTGTAACCCACAGAAGAAGATTCACAATGTCCGTACCACGATTCACAAAATGCGGTACTTGTTTGAAATGGTGCTTCATAAAAGGATATCCACATGGCTAATTCTGTGAAAAATTCACATGATTAAGTTGTCTTGTAAAAATAGATCCCCACTCACTTTCAGAACATAGTTTTACACATGAACTAGTCCATTCCCATTTTTCATGACCATGCGTGAAACCAAGAACGAAATGAACGAAGATACGTATCGCAGATACGGATCATACACACCGGATCACACAAAAGATTTGTTCTTTTTGAACGAATCGTTCGTGAATCACACATCATTAGTATGCAGCCGCATTATACAGATCAGATGCGGCAAACATTGGACAAAACTCTACAAGAATAAATGAATTAATCGTGTAGATATCAAGTACCAGATATTTGTGGATCGAGGTATATCCACATTAATCGTCTTCTGTGGGTTACAAATATTAAAGTCTAAGTCTACTTCCATCGTGTTACAAGCATGTGAGTAGCATGTAGTTAGCTCATGACTAGCATGTAGGTGGCATGGGCTTGGCATGTATCTAGCTCATGGCTAGCATGTCGTTAGCATATAAGCAGAGAGGGACTGACTCTTGCAGGCTTGCTCCACCAGCTGGGCTTTGGGCATCAAACTCTCCAACACAACGCTGGTCTCCTCACTCAGCAGCATGCAATCTATACGCAGAGTGTAGCTACACACACACACACACACACGCACACACACACACACACACACACACACGCACACACACACACACACACACACACACACGCACATGCACACACACACACACACACACACACACACACACACACACACACACACACACACACACACACACACACACACACACGGTTATGGCAGTTACAGGACAATCAGGGTGATTTAGACCAGATGTTGTCCCTCAGGACAATGGGGTATCAGACTTGCTGAGCTCTGAGTGCAGTAGCCAAAATCATCAAATTAAAAAATGTCTTTAAAGTGACACGAGAGAATCAAATGACCTAAAATCCATGTTACTAATGTCACTCAAAATGGCCCAAGCTGTGATATTATCATTGTCTACTATGAAAACTCTATAAACCAACATGTATTGCGCTGTATGGTTATAAAGCGAAGCACTAAAGCATTAGCTTTAGATTACTCACTTCCAACTCTCTATAGAAAATCATAAAATAACCATGTATTTATCGATTATAACCATCAATGTTATTATCATTTATGTTTACATCCACGGTTTACCAACACCTCCTTGTTGAGATTAAATCACATGGTCTGTCCTCAGCAATAGGTAATCAATAGGCCACATTGAGTTAAGGTATATGGGTGCAGTACCACGGGACAGCCAGCAAGAGGAGGTAAAAGCGATCGACATCAGCCAGCTTGTCTGGTTCTCCTTCATAGGAGCGTAGGTTCTCCACCTGAAAGAGAGGTTTTCAGACTGTAGAGTCGACTCGATAGACCCAGACCCTAACCCTAACCCTAGTATTTAGAGTCCCACCCACTCACTTCGTGTTTCTCTGGGAGCAGTTTCAGCAGCTGTTTCAGCGTTTCAACATTAAACTTGGAGCCGTCTCCTCTCTGGATCAATGCCACAAACTCCTCATGGGAACTGTAGTCCGACAGGAAAACACAAAGCAGAATGATGTTACTTAGTGATTCCACAACACCATCCATAGAAACACTGTGCTTAAATCTTCATTTAAACATTATGATCAATGTGTTTGAGTGCGTCTGTGTACCATCGGAATTGCTTCAGGAAGATGTTGAGGTTCAGATTCTTTTTGCCGTCGATGAAGGAAATCTGAGAAGAGATGAAAAAGAACATATCGTTCAATAAAATAATTCTTCATTAATCCATTATGTAAATAACAAACAACTCTACCAAAATAAAATGAACCAACCAAGCCAGTTCCGCTTCTGGCTGAGATGAGCTAAACAAAGGTCTCGACCGCTCCCTTATTTAGGTATTCACAAAGTATCTGTGGATACCTGTTGTTATTCTAGCGTTTTTCTGGTAATGCCTATATTCTATATCTCTGCGGTTGATGTTCAAAAGTTTAAAATTTTGGGGATATACGTATACATATCCACTGTAAGCAGGTCTCGAAAAATTTGGTGCCGAAATTCCCATGGGGGCGCTAAAATTTGCTGTTAAAGTTTAAACGATCGAAACAATCTGTGTTTCCACTGCATCTTCAGAACCATAGGTTCAAATGACAAACTGTTTGGATATACATGGTATGCCTGATTAAAATTGAATTGGAATTTATTGTGTAAAAAATGGCAGAGTTATGGCAAATCCAATATTTGCTAATTTGCAAACATTATTCTATGAACCCCAAGTCAGCTTCAGAAGGAAGCAGAAACTTGCCAAGCACATAGAGGCCAACCTTCTGAACATGTGTGAAAACATCTTGGATCTTGCATTTTCAACAAATCAGTTGCTACGCAGAAATTAAAAATGCACCAGAGCATTGCTCCGAAGATTGCCAGCTGTGTGAAGGGGGGCACTTGATTCACATCCCTGGATCTCAAGGATGTTTTTCTTTCATGTTCCTATTCCCAAGGCTCACAGGAGATTTCCCTGTGTCGCCTTCATGAGCGCGGTGTATGTATGACAGCGACTGCAGACCGCTTACTCTCTCATAATGTGTGGAGGTAGTGCTGGTGCCACTCAGGCGTCAAGGGGTAAAAAGGTTATTTTGTATCTCGACGATCTGCTTATCCTGAGCCACTCAGAGGAAGCTGCAAGACGTGACACCATGACTCTGACAAACCATCGCTCTTCGTTGAGTTCACTATCAACTGGGTAGTGAACTCAACGCCCAGCGAGGCTCGCCCAGCGAGTTTCGCCCAGCGAGGCTCTAGCCTCCTCGAGGTGCAGTCCTTTTTTTTTAATTGCTTGTAATCAAGTGTCTGCTTTCCTGAATTCAACTTGCTGCCTTGATCTCTACCAGTCAGGTTTTAGAGAACATCATAGCACTGAAACAGTCCTTGTAAAGGTGATAAATGATATTCGGCTTAACAATGACTCTGGCAAAACCTCAGTTCTGATGCTGTTGGATCTCAGTGCAGCCTTCGACACTGTTGACCACAGCATATTACTGCATAGACTTGAGCACTGTGTGGGTCTCTCTGGTGTCGTCATCAGCTGGCTTAGGTCCTATTTAGACCACAGAAGTTTTCATGTGTCTATCGGACACTTTACCTCAACACCTACATCCTTAACTTGCGGTGTCCCTCAGGGGTCAATCCTCGGGCCACTCCTGTTTAATTTGTACATGCTCCCACTCGGCCAGATCATAAAGAATCACTCCATCTGCTACCATAGCTATGCCGACGACACACAGATATACCTGTCCCTGTCTCCAAATGAGTTTGCCCCCCTAGAATCCCTCAAGTTAAGGACTGGATGTCACAGAACCTTCTTAAACTTAACACAGACAAGACCGAAGTCATCGTTTTTGGAAATAAGGAGCATAGACTCAAGACTGCCGCTCTTCTGGGCACGAAAGGTTTTAAAGTAACTGACGTTGTGAAAAATCTTGGAGTCATTATTGACAGTGACCTTAGTTTCAGTAGTCACATGAAGGCAATCACAAAATCTGCTTTTTATCATTTAAAAAATATTGCAAAGATAAAAAACTTCATATCACCGGGTGACCAAGAAAAGCTAATTCATGCATTATCACCAGCAGGGTGGACTACTGTAATGGTCTTTTTACTGGCCTCCCCAAAAAAGCTATCAAACCTCTCCAAATGATTCAAAATGCAGCTGCAAGGTTACTGACCAGAACCAAAAAAAGAGATCATATTACACCTGTTTTAAAATCCCTACACTGGCTACCTGTGACCCACAGGATAGATTTTAAAGCCCTTTTGCTTGTTTTTAAATCACTTAATGGTCAGGGACCTCTGTATTTAGCAGACGTGCTTAAAGTGTACTGTCCGTCCAGATCACTTAGATCGGCAGATAAGCATCAACTGGTACAACCCAGTGCCCGCACTAAGCAGGGAGAGGCAGCTTTCAGTTGCTATGCTGTCCATCTATGGAACCGCCTACCCCTAGATATCAAGACTTCTCCCACCATCTCCATTTTTAAATCCAGACTTAAAACCAAATTGTTTACCAATGCCTTTCACTAACCCACTCCTGCACCTGTGCTCCATTACTCTTGCTTTTTACTTGTGTTGTGTCTTGTATTTTTATTATCATTATTATTATTGTGTTCATTTTCTTCTATTGGGTTTTGTATTTTTTATTTTATTATTTAAACCATTTTAATCGATGTGATCTCCCTGTCATTTAACTATTTTAATTCATGTGATTTTTTCATGACCATGTTAAGCACATTGTGTTACCGTTCCGTGTATGAAATGGGCTATATAAATAAAACTTGACTTGACTTGACTTTTGGCACTCTCCCGCTTTCGCAGGAGTACGACCGCACTGTCTAGCTCAGGGTGCTCTCCATACCAGCTCAGTGTTTTTTTTCACAGATTCTATGAAATACGGCTATACAGAAACACATGCGGTGTTATGCTGCGTCGTTGATGGGCAGAGGTGGAACGCTGGAATGGGTAAAGCGTCATCTCCGACCTACGTGCATTGATGCTTTACTACAAGAATACAAATGCATTATTATAATTATAAATTATAAATGTAAATGATCTAGTTCTGAAAATCGGCAGATACTCAAGTTCTGAAAATCGGCAGATACTCAAGTTCAGGAATTGGAATTGGTATCGGGAAGGAAAAAAAATGGTATTGGAACATGTCTAGTTAAAGGCACCTCCTTGGGCTTGGCGGACGGGCCGGTGGCTTTAGCCGGGCCGTCGGTCTGCGGCAGAGCGAACAGCTCCTCGATGCTGGTGTAGTTTGGCTCCAGGGGTCCGGGAGAGGCAGAGGTCCACATGGAGTTACCCTCTGGGGGCCCGCAGAGAGGAGAGGGAGAAGGTTAGCGCCTCCGACCACCACATGTTCATCGTGACTGAATGATCACTCTATCCGATCAATCGTTTCTTGGGAGTTACAGTGTTTCCATTCCCAATAATCGATTGATCAGATAAACCGATTAAATGATTATTGGGAATTCCAGGCTATTTTATTGTTGACATTCACAACCCCGAATTGACGATCGCTCGATCGATCATCGAGGAGTCATTTGGAGGAAGATATGCCACACACACACACACACACACACTGACCTAAGACGGTCATTTTCTGCCAGTTGAGTTTCTTCATGCGGTGGGTGGGGCAGCGAGCTGGGGGGGCGGACTTATTGTAAGCTCTGCCAAGCCCTCGAAAAACAGTGGCTTCAATCAGTCCACCGGGTGGCGGAGGAGGAGGTGGAGGAGCTCCAAAGGGAAGAGGAGGAGGTGGAGGAGGAGGTGGACCCCCTCCAGGGCCAGGGGGTAGTGGTGGAGGAGGAGGAGGAGGAGGAGGAGCTCCGAGGCCAGGTAGGGATGAGAGTGGAAGTGGAGGAGGTGGAGGAGGACCTCCTAAACACGGAGGTAGTGGTGGGGGCGGAGGAGGTGGAGGAGGACCTCCTAAACACGGAGGTAGTGGTGGGGGCGGAGGAGGTGGAGGAGGACCTCCTAAACACGGAGGTAGTGGTGGGGGAGGAGGAGGTGGAGGAGGACCTCCTAAACACGGAGGTAGTGGTGGGGGAGGAGGAGGTGGAGGAGGACCTCCTAAACACGGAGGTAGTGGTGGGGGAGGAGGAGGTGGAGGAGGACCTCCTAAACACAGAGGTAGTGGCGGGGGAGGAGGAGGTGGAGGAGGTGATACACTAGTGGTTTTGGATAATGGTTGGGATAGGTCAGAAAGGCTGTCCATCAATACAGTCTGGACCGCCATGTCAGTGGTCGGGCCCCTCTGATTGGGGGAGACAGGGGGAGGCGGGGCCTTGGAGGGAAAGAACCTAGATAAGAGCAGATCAGCGGATTCCCCTGGGATCTGATCTGAAACACAGAAAGACAGAAACACACACACACACACACACAAACACATTAAACTACCATGTCAATCTCAGAACTTTTCGGCAGAAAGTGAAACAACTTAAAAAAAGGTCTCTATGAAAGTCAGAGCATGACGCTACCATCCTGGGACAGCAGCATGGCTCGGTCCACCAGGGTCTCCAGGACCCCCCAGACGTCGGTCCTGTCTGGAGACACCAGCAGCAGAGCCTGCAGGACAGACAGCAGGTGGAGCGATGCCGGGGTGCTGCTCACCTGCCACCAGCAGGGGGAGACAAACACACTGCATCAGCACACACTGCACACACCCGGCAGAAACACACAACCTCACTGATACATGAGACAATGGAGAGATGATGAATGAGAAACAGAATGATGGAGAGAAGATAGAGGAGAGACAGAATGATGGAGAGATGATGGAGGAGAGACAGAATGATGGAGAGATGATTTAGAAGTGACAGAGTGATGGAGAGGGGATAGGGGGAGGGGGAGGAGGAGGAAGAGGAGGAAGAGGAAGAGCATACTCTGGTAAACAGGCTGGTGAAGACGTCTTGGTGGCTGCTCATGTCGATGCCACCATACATCTCCATCATGTCCTCCTCATCCACCGCCAGAGAGTTCTCAAATGTTTCGCACTGGTGGTTTAGATTCATGTCATCCATATCCCTGCAGGGGACACAGACAGGCAGACAGACAGACAGACAGACAGACAGACAGACAGACAGACAGACAGACAGACAGACAGATAGACAGAGGGTAGGACAAAAAGACAGACAGACAGACAGACAGATAGACAGACATACAGACAGATGATAGGAAAGACAGACAGATAATAGGATAGACAGACAGAGACAGATTCACAGTCAGAATGAGGTTAAACAGTGACAGACAGACAACCTATCTTTCATTCTTCTGGTCCAGCTGGTTGTGTTCTGTACCTTAGTCTGGGCAGTAGGTCAAGCAGCTGCAGACCTGGATGAGAAGTAACAACAACATAAAAGATAGTACATTGTAGATCATACTAAACTCGTAGACCGTAGCCTATAACGACAGTTGCACAATGCAACAGTTGACAGTTTGTACTCCTGTTAACTTTTGGTCTTGAACCTTGTTTTTTTGTCTCTTATTCTATTTAGTGGAGTTTTTCTCTTCACTGTGAATTGGTATGCTATTGGAAAAACTTGACCTTTGGGATCAATAAAGTATTCTTCCTTTCTTTCTTACATCCATCTATCTATCCATATACTATCTCTATACTTCCGTCAATCCACTATCAACCGTAGCTGATTATGGGCTACATCCACTGTAATCAATCATATTGATAGTGACCTATGAACTCCTTGCGCAGCTTGTCTCTCTTGCGGAGGTCATCCAGGCTGTGAAGCAGCGTGTTCACCATGCCCATGAGGGTCACCATGTAGTCCACGTTGTCCGTGGCTTGGAGCTCGTTCATGATCACGCTGAACCGATACTGCTGCTTCTTCAGGCTCTGGCAGGGAGACACAAGCTGGGGTCAACAACCAACAACCACCAGGGTCTAGACCCCCCAACCACCAGGATCTTAACCCTACAACCACATTGGTCTAGACCAAACAACCACCAGGGTCTAGACCCCCCAACCACCAGGATCTTAACCCTACAACCACATTGGTCTAGACCCAACAACCACCAGGGTCTAGACCCCCCAACCACCAGGATCTTAACCCTACAACCACATTGGTCTAGATCAAACAACCACCAGGGTCTAGACCCCCCAACAACAGGGTCAAGAACGACCCTACTAAAACCAGGGTCTAGATCCGCCAACCATTAAAGTCTTTACCCCACAACCACCTTGGGTCCAACCCCCACAACCACCTTGGGTCCAACCCCCACAACCACCTTGGGTCCAACCCCCACAACCACCAGGGTATAGACCAAACAACCACAGGGACTAGACCCCACATCCACCAGGGTCTAGACCCCACACCCACAAAGGTCTAGAGCCTACAACCACCAGGGTCTAGACCCCACAACCACCAGGGGCTAATGTTACGCATGTGCTTCCTCTCACATGGTTTTAATGGAATGAACATCTGCCAGAAGTGAAGAGCAGTGAGACACATGGAGACAGTAAGGCAGTGAGTCACCTTGTAGTGCTCCAGGGCATCGATGGTCTGCTGCTGCCCACTGAGTTTATACAGGGTGATGCACGACAGCAGCCTAAACACCTCCATCTTCACCATCATGTTAGACGTGTCCAGAGCTGACAGAGAGACACATAGACACACCAGGTGAGATAGACGGACAGGTCAGGGAGACGGAGAGACAGGCAGACAGACACCAACAGACAAGACAGCCCAGTAGAGACAGACAGACAGACAGACAGACAGACAGACAGACGACCAGGAGAAGAACAAAACGTTTTCTTCTTCTTTCAAGCAAAGGACTTAGCTACAAAGGATCATTGGCACTAAGGCTGATAACATACAACACAGCACACAACCCTATATTGGATATCTTCCAGCCCAGGCAGTGGCCCCTTACCCTGGGCCAGCGTGCGCACGTATCCCTGGTTGTCCAGCATGAAGTCGAGGCCAGTCTTGGAATTCATGACGGCACGCACGCAAGCCACGCACTTCAGCTGGAGCAGGGCGTCGGTGATGTGCAGGCACCCGCGCCCAGACACCCGCTCCAGGGCCTCCAGCAGCAGGTCCAGCCCCCGCAGCTCCAGGAACAGGACCTTCCAGGCCGTGGTGCTGGACTGCAGGCGCCTCAGCAGCCCCGAGTAGTTGGTCACCGTCGGGACCTGCACAGGTCAAAGGTTGAAAGGTCACTGAGTTCTGGTTCTGCTCCTGGTTTTAAGTAGCCTGGCTCCGCCCGCCTCCGTACTTCCGCTCAATTTTCATTTCCCTTCAGTACTACGTCTGGGTCTGCGGTATGTTCGTGGGTTTTCTCAGTCAAATCTCTGGCTGGGCCAATCAGCAAACAGAGGGAGTGGCTGAGAACATTGACGTTGAGGTTGTGCGCTGGTTTGAGTCGTAGTCAAACGTCAGCGATTGGTTATGGCAGATCCAGAGTGGCACTGGGCAGATCCAACAGTTTTAAACTCCAACAGACACCTGCCTTCAAGTGAGTTAACGTTTGTCAATGGAGAGTGGCCAGACTCTCTCAAATTAAATTAAGTACGAGATTCTGGTAGGACCAGGCTAGGTTTTAAGTGGATTGAAAGGGATATTTCCTGGTACTTGTACTGATTCAGCAGGATCACGTGGACTGGGGCCATGAGCAGAGAGGAACTTGTCATTTGCAAATCTATGTTAGGTGTCCGATTTGGACCCATGTAACGGATCTGTCACAGTCTATAGCAAATGGCTTATATTTGAATGATGCACTTGCATTGAAAAAGGGCTCCAGATAGACTAGCGGTTACGGTGTTGGTCAGCCTCAGTACCTGGTTCCTCAAGGACAATACTGGTCTTTGATCAAACCATTGTAACCGCCTTTACTGGTCTCACTAGATTGGCAACTATTGTTGCCAATATAGTTAGGCAACAGTACTTCCTTGTTCCAATGAAATGGAAATGAAAAAGAGTAATATAACATAATATAGCACTTTGGTATTTTGGAGGAATTGTGCGGTGGTCAGTAATAAGAACTTTGTTGACAACAAAACATTAATCGAGTACTTCACAAAATGTCTAATAACAAAGGCAAAAGAGTTATCTGGCTATTGTTGTAAATTGAGGAAGAAACAGCACAACAGTCATTATATCTTCAAAGGACATTTTAGTCCAGCCAGGAGAGTAGGCTTTGGATCGTTTCAAATCTTTCATAGCTTCATACCTGACATTTCACTGGTTATTGATGCTATTTCTATGAACGCTGAGCTGCTGGTAGTAGAGGGCATTATAGCATGCATGACATTGTCTCGTCTGCAGTGCTGTGTCTCCAAGCCTTGCTGGGTGCAAACAATACTTATGGCCCATAGAATAATGAATAGATAGGAAATAAGCGCCCTTCATCTATGGTCTTCTTGCTGGAGTCTGCTGAACACGGAGATGATGTGCAGGCGGTGGGGGCAGACAGACAGTTGAAGGACATCGTAGGGCTAATTAACTGCATTATGAAACCACAATAATAAACTGCAAGTGCAGAAGTCATCTCAAGATACAGTATGTGGCAATGGTTTCATGATGCCATAAAAGATCCAGCGAATAACATGATGGACGGTCTTTGGCAAGAGGTGAATGGAGAAGACAGCCATGCGTCAGTGCCAGGTTGTAGTGACAGCATGTACACCCCCTTTGGGGAAATGGATTCACTGGAACTATGTGGGTGAAATTAAATAGATCTCCGGGAAGCTATTTTACAATGATTCACAGGACATGCCCAGACATTTTTGAGAGAAGCCTAGACACAAACGTACAAATAGCGATCTCTCAATATATGTTTCCTCAGCACATACACCGCTGCCCAGGGACAATAAGGTTGAAATTAAGAAACTCGCTGAAAAAACGTAATATTAATAATTGATTGCATTTATAGTGCTTTTCTAGGTACCCAAAGCGGTTTACATATGAAGTATGTGTGTGTGTGTGTGTGTGTGTGTGTGTGTGTGTGTGTGTGTGTGTGTGTGTGTGTGTGTGTGTGTGTGTGTGTGTGTGTGTGTTGGGGGCTCCTCATCCACTACCTCTCAAAAGGTCTGCACTCATTGTGCCTCTTGAATTACTGGTTAAAGAGCTGAGTCTCATTGTGACATTTGAGTGGCACACGCCACACCACTCTCATGGAAACGGAGAGAGGAGCGTGTGTACTTTTGACAGAATTGAAAATCATACATTCACTTGAAACTTTTTCATGTCTGATGTTTACCTTTGATATTTCACATTTTCAGGCCTATATATTAATTTATTTTGTCTATAGTTTCAGATGAAAGAAGGAGGGGGGGTGCGGGGGAGGGTACCTGGAGCAGGCGGATGCAGAGCTCTGGGTCCGCATCCTCCAGGTTGGCTTCCAGCTGTGCGTCGGCGTCCGGACCGCTGCTGGTCACAAGGTCCTTCGCCGCGCCCCACTTGGCCCTGGTGGCCATACTGGAGTCTCAGACAACACAGACAGAGAGAGAGAGAGAGAGAGAGCGAGCGCTGGAGACAGAAAAGAGGTAGGTGGACCAGGTTGGGGAAGGAGAGAGGTCAAAGGTCAGAGTGTGAGTTGCTCAAAGACCGTCTGAAGTCCCACTAGGGGACAAGCATCACTGATGTTACCATGGTTACCAGACAAAAACAAGGACGCTGTGTGGGTATATATATATATATATGAACATGATTCATAGAAGGAGAAGAGCTTACATCGCTCAGACACACTGACTCAGACACACTGACTCAGACACACTGACTCAGACACACACACACACACACACACACACACACACACACACACACACACACACACACACACACACACCATAGTCTTCAGATCGACTGCCATTGTTTCGTGGAACAATACACTCACACGTGCACACACATGTCATGTCATGCACTCAAACAGATGGGAGGAGGGAGATGAGGAGAGGACACGAGGAGAGAAGAGGAGAGTGGAGAGCAGGGAGAGAGGTGGAGGGAGGAGAGAAAGGAAAATAGGAGAGATGAGGTCAGTAGGGAGGTGAGAGGAGACGAGGAGAGGAGCAGAGGGGGGAGGAAAGAGGAGAAGAGGGGGAATATATTCTTTCACCGCACATTATTTAGCTTAAGAGAAGTCATACCAGCGGTGGTTTCCATAGCAACAATGCAAATGTCATGTAAACGTTATGGTCGGTTAATGGGCAGAGAAGCTGGTTTAGGAGATTGGGAAAATAATTCTCATTCATAAATCAAAACCAAAAACTTTAGAATAAATAGATTATATAGGATAACCTTTACCCACACTGTTCAATTTGTCGTTGTTTTATGAGACTATTGCGCAAATAGTTGCTGTGGTTTTAAGAGGCAGCTCCGGGCTGTTTGGTACCAGGAGCCAGCGAGTCTTTCTCCTCCTCCTCCTCCTCCTCCTCCTCCTCCTCCTCCACCACAGGGAGTCAATGTAAAAGGTCTAAAGATCCAAAGATCTAAATAAATAAACACATCTCCCCCTCAAAAGTTTGAGGGGATGGCCAGTCCGAACAGCTGATCTGATCTAGAAAGGTTAAGTTGTCGGCTTACCGTTCAAAGCGATGCACTGCGTTATTGAAAGTCGTTCAACTCCGAGCGTTAGTCCGACCATGAAAACTTTCTGAGAGGTGAAAATACTTTTTCTGTATACTTGGCGAGCGGAGGAAACTCCGCCTGCACAGTTGTTCTGAGTCGGGCAGGGCGGGTCCCTCCTGAACTACTGGGTCTCACTGGGTAATGCTGGGCGAGGATCTGGAATTGATCGTTATCCCTGTCAACCGAAACGCCCTTTCCGGTCTGTAACTTTCTTTACAGTTCAACGTCTCAGGTTAGATGGGGAGATACTCTTATCTGAGCTTTCCTACTAGTCCTGTCATTTTAAGCCAAAATGGGGATCAACCTAGAACAAATTGCAACAGAAGCAAACTCATCTGATTTTGTATCCTCAATATGTCCTGAGTAAGTACAAAGGGCATTTTTCTAACCTTTCCCCTAATGGGATTCTTCTGGGCTTTTTTTTTTCCTTACTCAGGACATATTGCGGATACAAAATCAGTTGAGTTTGCTTCTGTTGCAATTTGTTTGACCTTTTTTCATAAAATGACCGGACTATACTGGCTGGGTGGCGTTCGTTCCACCAAATCAGTAGGCCTACATACATACATACAACCCTATCAATTAATCTCAATACAATATATTGATTGAACAATGCCCATTCTTTCTGTTCCAGTGTCTACCAGTAGATCACGCCTACTTTTGTACTTTTCACTGCATGCCTACTTATAAAATAGGCTATATTGGTAATATACAGTATATTATTATTATTGTACATATACTATTGTAAATACAGATACTTTACTTTAATTTTAGGTGTACTTAATAATTTGTATTCTATTATTTTGTGAGCAGACAGAAGACTATTTATTTTTAAATTAGTACCTGCCTTTCAAATTGATATTTTAATGAATGTGCCCAGCATATATAATCCAGCAGGAGCTGTAGCAGGAAGTTTACATGACCAGACAACCATATTTGGGCCTCACCCTGCAATTCCTGGCATTACCCTGCAGCATTCCTTCAGTGCTACCAAGGTTCCCGAGGCCACATGACACAATCTCTTTCTGTTCCTCAAATAATGCCGGGTATTCAGTGTGACAGAAGCGCTATGAGACAACTGAATGACTGTTTGGTCAGACAGTGTTCAGGCTGGAGAAGTGCATTGTGTGAGTGGGTACGGATGGAGTTAATAAGCACCAAGGTGGAACCCTCAGCGTGTTGCCTTTCAGGGTGCTAAGGGCGCAGTAATGGCCAGTATATCCCCGAGCGATGTTATCTCCGGTCAGAACGAGTAGTGAGTAGTACTGTATCGCAGTCTTGTTGGAACAGAAGGAGAGGTTGGCTTATAGTCTTGTGGACGATAGACTATCAGAAGGCAGAAACAGAGTAAACATTGACAAATCAAATCGAATCAGTGAGTGTAATCAACTGCAAGATTCAGTGAGGGTGGCTGCAGGCGCTATGAAGATATTTTTCTGAGGAGGCATGAGCCCGCACCCAGCTCCCACAGGACATGACATCTGGAACGGGGAAGAAAAATCAAAACAACCTCGTGATTCAGACATGCTGTCGCCATATCTAGACATCTTTAGAAGAGCCAGTAGCTCCACAACCTGGTGAGTGGGCTGAAAAGCTGTGGAATGATGGCTTTTCTTTGTTGTGTGTCATGTCGTGAATTATTACATGATTAAATCACTTGATTATTAAACCATCATTGTGGAGATGAATGAACTGTGATCAAACTGTCAACTGGACACTATTTCTATAGATATTTTTGATCTTAGGTCATATTGATGTAGTTAAAAGGTTAGAGATAATTTATCTTGTGATTCTAGCTCTAATCTTGCGTGGAGACTATTTAATATTTTCTCTTTCTCTCCTCCCCTTTCTTCCTGTTTATCTCATTCTCCGATATGAGGCCCCGATTACAACAGAGGGCCACAAAGAACAAAGTCAAAATAAAAATGTCTATTTTAGGTGTTCCTTTGTAGTTTTATTTAGTTTAGTTTGTATTCTAGATACAGTAGTTTTGTTTCAGTTAAAATATGATATTTTTAGAGTCACAATGTCACAACCTGAGATTTAAGGATCTTGTTTATACTCATGAAGAAATTGTGAGACACTCTTCTGTAGTTTAATTACATTTATTCAGAAAACAATTTAATACAGGCCGTTAAATAAAACAACGTAAAAAAAATAATACACAAAATAATAAATAATAGAGGAATTAGCCTCATTCTTTGAAATGATGTAAAACAGAACTCGGCTAACCTCCGAGCAACACATACAGGCTCAACCAGCAGGTGGTGCTGTGGGACTGAAAAATCCTCATCGTCCCACCTATGGTTGGACGAGTAACGCTATTAGGCCTAACAGAATCACTTAGAGTAGAACTATATCATTCCTAAAATGGAATAGTAACTATAGAAACAGTAACTATAGTAC
Organism: Micromesistius poutassou; assembly: GCF_964030765.1. Taxonomy (NCBI): domain Eukaryota; kingdom Metazoa; phylum Chordata; class Actinopteri; order Gadiformes; family Gadidae; genus Micromesistius; species Micromesistius poutassou. The sequence continues at coordinate 11,356,853 of NC_140289.1, forward strand.
GAATAGTAACTAGCAGGAATCTTTCTATAACAGACACAGTTTGGCACAGTTGATCAGTGAGCTGTGGTTAGGTTAGGATGTGAGGTCATCGTATAAGTGTATTTTGTATTCAGTGTGTGCGCCTGTGTGTGTGTTTGTGTGTGTGTGTGTGTGTGTGTGTGTGTGTGTGTGTGTGTGTGTGTGTGTGTGTGTGTGTGTGTGTGTGTGCACACGCATGCATGCGTATGTGTGTGTATTATTGTATATAATATGTATGTACATACTTATGTAGGCATGTATGTATGTATGTATGTATGTTTGCATGTGTATGTGTGAGTGAGTGTCTATTTATGTATCTAGGTGTAGGTGTGGATATACACGTGTATTTGAGTGTGTGTGTGTGTGTGTGTGTGTGTGTGTGTGTGTGTGTGTGTGTGTGTGTGCGTGTATTTTTAGATGCATGTCTGTGTGTTTATTATTGTTTGTGTTTGTATATAATAATGTGTGTGTGTATGTGCATGCATGTGTGTATATTTAAGTATGTATGTATATATTCTTGTGTGTGTGTGTGTGTGTGTGTGTGTGTGTGTGTGTGTGTGTGTGTGTGTGTCGGAGGCCCTCCTCCTCGGGCCCTCAGAGGCTGAGCAGCGGCTCCTTCTCCTGCACCAGGAGGAGCCCCAGTTTCTCCCCCCGGCGAGGCCCCCAGGAGACCCTGAGGAGCTCCAGGAGAACCAGGACCAGCCAGGACAACCAGGAGCACCACAGACCCACCTGGGAGGGGACACACACGTCAGGGACCCCCTAGTCTCACAAAAAAAAAAACTCCAGACCCCCCCACCCTAAAACCTCCAGACCCCCCACCCCAAAACCTCCAGACCCCCCCACCAGACCCAACATTTAACAGAAAAACAAACAAATACAAGAAAGAGTGGTGTAAGGTGTAAATATTAATCGATTTGTATCGATTAATCGATTATACAGCCGACGATTAGACGCATCGATTCGTCCGCAAGAGTATCGATTATTAAAAAAATAAAATGAAATAATAATAATAAAAGGCAAATTATAATTTTTTGGTTGATTTATTTGATCGATTTTATATTAATAGATATAATGTAAAAAATGTTGAGCATCGAATCGTATCAAATCGAATCAAAACGTATTGTGGGGAATTCTGAAGTATCAAAAACAATTTGATCGAAATCGAATTGTTGGCTTAAGAAACCGATATCGTATCAAGTTGTCATGAATGCTCCGATTTCCACCCCTAGGAACCAGCTGTAAATAGCCGTTCATAAACCATAATTACATCTCAAAAACCCCCAATGTCAGGACATGAAGGTGATGTTTACCTGAGCGATGGCAAACTGGTCGTAGAAAGAGGAATTATCCAGACCCAGCTCCAGGTCGGTCTGCTGGAGCTCTTCACAACTACACACGCACACGCACACACAGGAACACACACACACACACAAACAAACCAATATAGGACAGTAAGTAACAGACAATAAAACAAAAATTAACTTCCGTTAAGAAATCGACCATAGTGACATTGCACATGTCCAGCCAGCCTTCCAGCCCAGCAGTCGCTATACAGTCCACTGGGCAGGCTGGTAGGCTGGTACACCCCTCATACATAGGGTTAGGGTTAGGGTTAGGGTCGGGGGAGGGGATGCTCCCATTTGTGACATCACTAACGGGTCAATTTTTGAATGACTTTTAGTGGCCAATCAACATCCACCTAGTGGTGAATCAGGGGCCCCTCCAGAGAGACAGTTAAATGATAGACTCAAGTCAAAGCCGGTGTACACAGCAGGCCTTCCACTGATAGCACTGACGGCCATGCTTAAGGAGGTGGTCCTGAGGGACAGGGCGGGGGCCGGTACCTGTGGGGCCGGTGGGCCCGCAGCGCCGTGCACCAGGTGCTGAAGCCCAGCGTGGTCAGGGTCCCGGCCACAAACAGCAGGCAGAGCAGGGCGGAGCTGACCAGCAGGCTGACCAGCACACGCACACGGTTACTACAGCAGAGAGGACACAGGGGGTGACCACGAGAACCTCAGCAAGCTGTGAGAATACAGTAAGAACTACAGGAAACTGTTAATACAGCAAGAACTACAGGAAACTGTTAATACAGCAAGAACCTCAGCAAGCTGTGAGAATACAGTAAGAACTACAGGAAACTGTTAATACACCAAGAACTACAGGAAACTGTGAGAATACAGCAAGAACTACAGGAAACTGTTAATACACCAAGAACTACAGGAAACTGTTAATACAGCAAGAACTACAGGAAACTGTTAATACAGCAAGAACTACAGGAAACTGTGAGAATACAGCAAGAACTACAGGAAACTGTTAATACAGCAAGAACCTCAGCAAACTGTGAGAATACAGTAAGAACTACAGGAAACTGTTAATACAGCAAGAACTACAGCAAACTGTGAGAATACAGCAAGAACTACAGCAAACTGTGAGAATACAGCAAGAACTACAGGAAACTGTTAATACAGCAAGAACTACAGGAAACTGTTAATACAGCAAGAACTACAGGAAACTGTTAATACAGCAATAATTACAGGAAACTCTTAATACAGCAAGAACTACAGGAAACTGTTAATACAGCAAGAATTACAGGATACTGTTAATACAGCAAGAACTATAGCAAACTGTGAGAATACAGCAAGAACTACAGGAAACTGTTAATACACCAAAAACTACAGGAAACTGTTAATACAGCAAGAACTACAGGAAACTGTTAATACAGCAAGAACTACAGGAAACTGTTAATACACCAAGAACTACAGGAAACTTAATACAGCAAGAACTACAGGAAACTGTTAATACACCAAGAACTACAGGAAACTGTTAGAATACATCAAGACTCCAGAAATCAGTTGAAACAAGCATGAACTGAAAAGTGATATTGATGTTAAGTTTATCCAAAGCCATCTATCTGCTGACGTTATCTACAAATCTCATATATTATTGCCTGATCCCTTTATTCTACAAGTTATAATTTCTTAAAGACTGAAATAAACCTTCCATAACCCACATACAAAAAATCGGTCTCTCTTTCTTTCTGTCATCCATATAGATGCAGCTATTTTTATCTTTATTATTTTTTCCTCACACAAAACGTCATCGATTCGTCACTGAACTGATGTTGTACATCTTGACTGACAGACAGGCATGTCTGCCGGTGAAGTTATCCATGACAGAATATCTCTCACTCGTCGTGTCCCTTTCAGAGGTAGTAGAAGGTCCGCAACAAAACCATTAAAGGCTCTCCGCTCCTCACTTCTTATTTTCTCTTCTCCTCTCCACCCCCTTCTCTCTCCCCCCTCCTCCCTTCTTTCATTTATGTCCTCTTCCCTCTCCCTTCTCCTCGACTCTCTCCCTTGCTCCTCTCTTCTCTGGTTCACCTTCCCTCCCTCCTTACCTCTCCTCCGTTCCTCTCCTTTCATCCCGTTACCCCAGACGATGGCATCGGTGTCAACAACAGAACCAAAAGGGCTTCCATCCCCTCAGGCTCTGGGCCGGGTCTGCTCGGGGGGGGGGGGTTAACGTGCTGGTGACATCACGTAGGTCTTCTCCAGAGGTTAACGCTGTTTGTGACCATCAGGAGTATCTGCTCCCCGGGGGTTAATGGGGTGTTTGAGACCATAAGAAGGGATTTCACTGCGGGTTAAGGCTGCCTCGGAGACATCACAAAGGCCTTCTGGAGAGGTTGATGCTGTGTTTGTGACCATCAGATGGAACCAAGGCTGTGATTTCCAGTTAGAGAACGCTTCACGCTGATGACGTCAACGCTGCAGCCAGGACAATGATTTCATTCCTCCCAACCGTTAACTTAATATATAACTAATTTAGCATTACATCATTTCTTAAAGAAACTGATTTAACTTAACTAAAAAACAACTGAAATGCATTAGTGATCAATTAATTAATGACCTGCGACTATGTTTACTGCATATTGCAGTGCACATATGACTATATTATATGACTATCCATAGACGCTTTAATAGGACTATAGAGATAAAGATGAAGATATCGTACACCAGTGTACATTTACACGTTTATTTTGCACTTTAAAAAAACATTAATTACATGGAAGGTTCATATGTACAAAAAGACCCCACCAAAAATAATTCAGAAAAGTAAAATTCATATATATAATTAATATAAAATATATATATATCATTATGTGCTTAGAAAGGAGTCAGTTGAGGTGGTTCGGGCATCTGGTAAGGATGCCCACTGGACGCCTCCCTTGGGAGGTGTTCCAGGCACGACCAGTGGGGAAGAGACCCCGGGGAAGACCCAGGACTAGGTGGAGAGATTATATCTCCACACTGGCCTGGGAACGCCTCGGGATCCCCCGTCAGAGCTGGTCAATGTGGCCCGGGAAAGGGAAGTCTGGGGCCCCCTGCTTGAGCTGCTGCCCCCGCGACCCGACCCCGGATAAGCGGATGAGGATGAGGATGATATATAGGCTATATATATATATATATATATATATATTCATAAATATAATAAAATTGTTTTGTCAATTTGAAAAAACGAATTTCTCTCTTGGGCTGTCAGTTCTCTATTGACACTTTATTTCCAATTCCATATTGAAGTTTAAAATCGTGACATTGATGATCAATACAATCAGGGTCTTGTGTGGGTCCGAAATGGAGGGGGTGGTCTAGAATCCGGACAGGTCGAGGTCCGGTTTGTGGGGTCTTATCTGAGAGAGTGTATTTGGGTTTGTGGGATCTTGTGACAGGAGGGTGGGGTCGTGTGGGGACAGTGGGTGTAGTAAGGGGAGGGTAGGGTCTTGTGGGGACAGTAGGTGTAGTAAGGGGAGGGTGGGGTCTTGTGGGGACAGTGGGTGTATTAAATGGAGGGTAGGGTGTTGTGGGGACAGTGGGTGTATTAAATGGAGGGTAGGGTGTTGTGGGGACAGTGGGTGTAGTAAGTGGAGGGTGGGGTCTTGTAGGGACAGTGGGTGTAGTAAGTGGAGGGTGGGGTCTTGTGGGGACAGTGGGTGAATGCTTTTTTAAGATCGACTGGTGAGAGAAAGGAGAGAAGAAGTCAAACCAAGACGGGCTGTTGTTCACATCCAAACAGAATGATAGCACAACTCACCTCACTGATGAGTGCAGATGTTTTTAGCTTTGCCGAACTTGGATCTATGTTTGGGATCCACAGAGGTCGAAACTGTGTGTCAGAGAAACACACCAATCCAGTCAGAGAGATGCAGCAGTACACCAAACCACCAGACCACTTTAAAGATAAGCAGACCAGTGTTCCCACTAGGACACCCGGCCCTCTATACTCTATAAATACCCCACGTCTCACCCGTTTCTTTGCTTGGCTCGGTGCCACCGTCTGAACCCCCTCCGCTGGGTCCTTGGTTCTCCAGACTCAAACCTTCCTCCTCCCCTCCCGCCCCCTCCAGTGTCGTGTTTGTGATGTTCGGACGCTCTGCACCTCCATCCCCGACCGGCCAATCAGGAGAGGAGGTGTTCAGGGGTCTGGGGTCCGCTGTGAGGGTGGGGGTGGCGGGCGAAGACGGGGACGAACAGTCGGGGAGGTCAGAGAAACTGAGGACCACCGTGGACCCGGACAGCCGCTCCTTCGTGGTGTTGGGAGAAGACTGTTCTGGTTCTGGGAGTCTTATTGGTCCTGGAGCTCCTGGAAGATGTGGCGGTTCTACAAGTTGTGGAGGACGTGGAGATATGAGGCTCTGCTGGGTTTGGGTACCAGATGACTCCTCTTGCAGACGTCAGGAACATAGACACTAAATGCTTCCACTAATAATACTAGTGTGACTATGACCACCACTAATAATATTAGTGTGACTACGACCTCCACTAATAATACTCCACACTTTATTTATTTACACTTTATTACCACCAGAAGCAGGTCTTACCAGGCTGCCCGCTGTCCTCGGTGGTGCCAGCAGGGGGCAGTGTCTCTGCGTCGGCGTGGGCTCTGGTCTCGCCTTTCCTGATGTCCGCCAGCAGCGTGTCTATGATGCAGCCTTCCTCCTGTACCACCACAGTCTTCCTCACTGCAGAACGGGGGAACACAGGCCACTACTGCATCGGTACTACGGTACTACGGCAACACTGCACCGTCATACACTGCGTACTACATCCATACCATACAGTATATGGATGAGGGATAGGTGGATGAATAAATGAATGGATGGATGCATACAAATACATCATAGTGCGTCATAATAAGGACCATGACCAGCATTGTTTGCCACTCACGTTGCTTGCGCCGTTGCTCCACCTTCACAGCCTGCTTCCGGCGGCTGTGGTTCTCCTGAGGGGAGAGACAAACATTGATATATTTTAAAAAGCTATAGAAGAACTGTGACGCCGCGGCTATTGGCGCGTCCTTGCAAACGAAGCAGTTGTGTCTCCGGCAAATCAATTATGTTTATTTTGACATTTACTTTGTATGTAGTGGCAGGTGTCCATGCATGAATGTTCACTGTAAGGCTTGATGAAGCGATATTTGTTACCTTTGGTACCTTTTTATCACTGTTTGACGCATATTTATAGGTTGATAGGTAAACACCCCTGTGTGTTTAGTATATTGGTATGTACCAATTTGGGGTGGGTCTGGCCAACATATATAAGTGATGTGTGATAGTTGGGCGAGGAGGACGAGAGGGACCAAAACTATGACGTACTGCCCTAGTCCCTCAGTTGCGTGAGGTATGATGTCGGCCATTATTTCCAAAGGACTTTTATTTGGCTGAATTGTAGCCTAGCCTTTGCTTCTTGTATTTTTTTTCTAGTATTTTCCTTTCCCTTTTCCTTTTGCTGTTTTCCTTTATTTTTGGATTAAAGACCTCCTTATGCCTGGTGATGTAAGAATAAAAATATCACCACGTCATTTTTGCCTCTCTGCTGCTTATTGTGCCGACCCTTAAGACCCTCGACACTCTACCCTTTAACATTTGGTGGCAGTGGTGGGATCCAGTAGTCCGCTAGGGTCGGCTGAAGCGCAACAATGTCACAACGGACCCGGAAAAGCACTGCTGCGGAGCTGAGAGCAACCAACACAGATGCAACACCAGCAACCTCTTCGCCGCCCTCTTCGACTCCGGATGGTGACACCCAGCCCAGGCCACACTCAGCACCCCCAGAAGACCACATATCCAGGCTCGAGTTCGCAATAACGTCCTTCTTCCAGGCCCAGCAAACCAGGGAGGAACGACAGGAACGGGAGACGCAGCTGCAAAACCAGAGATGGCGGTCACTGCATCACCAGTTCCAACAGCTGCAGACACTGGTGAACACCGACAGCCTGGATCGTCAGTCCCCGGAAGAAGAGGAAGATGCACAGGGACCACCCGACTTTGCCCCGCTGCCAAACCCTCATCCTGGCTCTTCACAGACGACATCACGTCCCGCCAGCAACGTGCCGAGGCCGGACACAGCGTCACGGTCGTCCAGCCCTCCCCCGGATACTCCAAGGCCATACCCTACGCCAGTGCCGTTCAGATGGAGTCCACCCAAGATGACCCCATACACTGAAGACGAGGACATCGAACATTATTTGACCGCGTTTGAGAGGATTGCTCTCGCAAGCCAGTGGCCAATGGAAAGTTGGGCACTGTATCTTGTCCCCCTGTTGTCAGGGAAGGCCCGTGCGGCCTATGTGGCTATGGACATACTTGACACCAGAGACTATGCCAAGGTAAAGCAAGCCTAAGGCAACCCCTAGCTCTATGGATGCTTTGGTGTCCGTCAGAATCAGAGGGAAAGTGTGGAAAGCCCTAATAGATTCAGGCAGTAGCCAGACATTTATCCTGCGAGCATGTCTGCGTCCAGATTGGTTAGTGGGACTGGGTAGCGTCAAAGTGCGTTGTATACATAGTGACGAGAGTGAGCACCAGACAGCGGACGTGTAGGTGGAGATTGAAGGACAGACCTACTTGCTGTCGGCATAATGGATAAATGTCCCTACCCTGTTGTGCTAGGGCAGGACGTGCCTGTGTTGGCGGAGTTATTGCAACATCACTTACCCCAAGCAAGAAGTTATGTGTTAACTAGAGCTCAAGCTAAGGCTAACTCCACTGATGCAGATTTGTGGCAGGAATTGCCCTTTCCGGTAGATTCCTCAGGGGGGAAAGATAGGAAACCCAAGTCAGTTAAAAGGAGGGAAAAAGTTTTAGGAACGCCAGTACAGGAGCAGCTACCCCCACCGCCACTAGAGGTTAGTGTGGTGGATGTTGCAGACTTTGGACAGGCTCAGAAAGATGACGCTACATTGAGTACCTATTTCAATAGAGTGAAGAATGAAGAGGATGTTTCTAGGGTGACAGTATGTGGAAATAGTGCTTTGCGTTGAGAGAGGGGAAGCTGGTGCGTATAAGTGCTAAGGGAGAGCAACTAGTAGTCCCTAAGCCCCTGCGTACCGAAATATTGAACCTAGCTCACAACATTTCCTGGTCAGGCCACTTGGGGGAACAGAAAACCCTAGACAGGATTGCTACCCATTTTTACTGGCCTGGTGTATACCAGGAAGTGGTAGCTTTTTGTAAATCCTGCCCAACCTGCCAGCTCACTTCCCGTTCAAAAAGAGGCATGAAGGCACCTCTAGTCAACCTTCCCATCATCGATGTTCCCTTCACTAGGATTGCAATGGATGTTGTAGGCCCCCTTGATAAGAGTAGGGCTGGCCACCGGTACATCTTGGTAATATGTGACTACGCTACTCGCTATCCTGAGGCTTTCCCCTTGAGAAACACCAAGTCTAGACAGGTAGCGAATAGCCTAATACAGCTATTTTCACGGGTGGGGGTCCCTAGAGAGATCATAACAGATCAGGGCACAAACTTCAACTCTAGGTTCATGAAGCAAGTGTACTCCCTGTTAGGGATAAGGGGCATTAGAACTACGCCCTACCACCAACAGACCGACGGAATGGTGGAGCGCTTCAACCAAACGTTCAAAGCAATGTTGCGGAAGTTTGTGAGCGACACTGGAGCTAATTGGGACCAGTGGCTTCCCTATCTCCTCTTTGCTTACAGAGAAGTCCCACAAGCGTCCACCGGCTACTCCCCCTTCGAGTTGCTCTACAGACGCCGGGTGAGAGGACCCCTGGATATCCTGAGAGATGCCTAGATGGGAGAGAGTCCTCAGCCACCGACAAACATCATGGACTACGTCCTCAAGATGAGAGACAAGTTGGAGGAACTGAGCACTCTGGCCCACGACAACCAGGCGCAGGCCCAGGCGAACCAAAAGACCTGGTACTACAGGACCGCCCGCAGTCGTACCTTCAACCCAGGCCAAAAGGTGCTCCTATTGCTCCCTTCTTCAGAAAGCAGCCTGCTTGCTAAGTGGCAGGGTCCGTTTGAAGTGCTGCGTAAGATGGGCCCGGTGACCTACGAGGTCGCCATGCCGGATCGACGGAAGCCGAAGCAGGTGTTCCACATTAATCTGCTCAAGGAGTGGACACCCAGACCAGGAGCCACCAGCGACCTGATGTGGGCCCACAGAGTGGACGAGGAGGAGGAACTGAAGAAACAGCACTTCCCCACTGCCGGAGGCGAGGCCTCGCATCCCTCTGTGGAGCACCTTTGCAGCCGTCAGCAGGGGGAGCTTCTGCGGATTATTCCTGGGGGTCTGTTCCGGGAGGAGCCCGGACGGACGACGTTGATCCACCACAGTATCAAGCTGACGTCTCCAGGGCCAATCCGCCAGACTTCGATGAGGGTCCCTGCAAGGCTGATTCCTGCATTGAAGCAGGAGGTCCAGTCAATGTTGGAGATGGGCGTTATTGTGCCATCACGCAGTGAATGGTGTAGCCCCGTGGTGCTCGTCCCGAAGAAGGACGGGGGGCTACACTTCTGTGTGGATCTCTCAAAGCTCAATGGCATCTCTGCCTTCGACCCTTATCCTATCCCAAGGGTCGACGAGTTGGTGGAACGGCTTGGCAAAGCACAGTATCTTAGCACACTCGACCTGTGCAAAGGATACTGGCAGGTGCCGCTAACACTGGAGGCCTGGGAGCTGACCGCCTTCAGGGCTCCAACTGGGCTGTTCCACTTCACCATGATGCCGTTCGGATTACATGGTGCTGCGGCAACCTTTCAGCGTATGATGGACCAGGTGCTGAGAGGGGCTGAAGATTACGCCACTACCTACATCGACGATGTGGTCATTCATAGCTCATCGTGGTCTGAGCATTTGACCCACCTGGCCGACATGTTCCAGAGAATCAAGGCTGCCGGACTGGTGGTCAATGCCAGCAAGTGTCAGCTGGCCAGACCTGAGGTTTGCTACCTGGGGTATGTTCTTGGTGGCGGTAACATTAAACCTCAGGTGAACAAGGTGGATGCTGTCTGAGGCTGCCCACTGCCCACAACCAAGAAGGGAGTGCGTTCCTTCCTGGGCTTGATGGGGTGGTATCGGCGGTTCATACCCAGCTTTTCCACCAGGGCTGCCGTGCTGACCAACCTCACCCGCAAATCAAGCGCCAACAAGGTGGTTTGGACAGAGGAGTGTGAACAGGCTTTCCAGGACCTTAAAGGCAGCCTATGTCACAGACCAGTTTTGCAGAGCCCCAACTTCGACCTCCCCTTCACTGTCCAGACGGATGCCTCAGGACTGGGGCTGGGGGCAGTCTTGTTGCAGGGGGAGGGAGAGGAGAGGAGGCCGATCCAGTACATCAACCTCTTTCCCGGCTGCTCCTAGGGAGCGCGCTCCCGCCCGCGGACAGCTATATGGTTGCGGGTGCGCGCAAACGAAGCAGCCCGGCAAATCAATTATGTTTATTTTGACATTTACTTTGTATGTAGTGGCATGTGTCCATGCATGAATGTTCACTGTAAGACTTGATGAAGCGATATTTGTTACCTTTGGTACCTTTTTATTACTGTTTGACGCATATTTATAGGTTGATAGGGCGAGGAGGACGAGAGGGACCGAAACTATGACGTACTGCCCTAGTTCCACAGTTGCATGAGGTATGATGTCAGCCATTATTTCCAATTTGTTTGGCTGAATTGTCGCCTAGCCTTTGTTTCTTGGAATTTTTCTAGTATTTTCCTTTCCCTTTTCCTTTTGCCATTTTCCTTTATTTTTGGATTGAAGACCTCCTTATGCCTGGTGATGTAAAAATAAAAATATCACCACGTCATTTTTGCCACACATTTCGTCACTCTGCTGCTTATTGTGCCGACCCTTAAGACCCTCGACACTCTACCCTTTAACAAGAACGTATATATATATATATATATATATATATATTTATATACTCACACGTTTATGAACACGTGTGGCACATATAGAAATTCAAAAGTAAACATTAATTTATCTTTCTGATTGGCTGGAGAGAGTTGAATTACCTTTCTGATTGGCAACGGAATATTTAATTAACTCTGTCATTGGCTGTAGAGTTTTTAATGAGCTCTCTGATTGGCTGTAGACTAAGTCACCTTGTAGGCTTTGATGAAGAGCGCTCTGAAGGCTTTGAGGGTGTTGAAGAGGTCCTGCAGGTCCAGCCTGGAGGGGTCTTCACAGAGATACAAAGCCAGCATCCTCTTCTCCTCCTGGATGGACGTGAACATCTCCTGTAGCTTCCTGCAGCCGGCCAGGTTGTCCTGAAACCACCGAGGACCGTGAGACCAACCATACCCCCCACCCCACTAATAAACACACTCAATAAACCAGAGACAAAGAGGACGCTGCCGGGGGCACCTTGATGGCCGAGAGGTAGTTCTCCTTCAGGTCCTCTGCAGAGGAAGCCTCCACCTTCCTCTGCGTGTTCTCCAGGAACCTGATGAGGGTGGTGGCCTCCGACTGGATGGACTCCAGGTGCACCCTGAAACACACACACAGATCAACCCATCAAGCTTTTAGAATTTGAAATGACAAATGTTCACATCTGAAGTCTGAATTTTGTATTCCAAATTCTGAAATTGGCAGAGCGGCCGTTTCAGTGTCCTACCCAGTGGCCTTGTCACAAATATCCAGATCCTCTGGTAACTTCAGCAGGTCCGGAAGGTTCTGCTCAGCCTCCTGTAGGTCACACAGAAAACTGGATCAAACCAGACCCACAGGGTTCAGACTGAACTGGTGGACTGTCTCACTCCTGTACTGCGCCGTGGACCCGGGAGGTCCAGTAGGGTACCTCTATCATGTGGTGGAGCAGGGTGATCCAAGACCCGGTGGCTTTGGTCTCCGTCAACTTGAGCAGAGTACTGATCTTAAACCCCTCTGCGTTCCCTGTATGGCTGCCCTGAGGGGGGCAGGAGGGGAAGGTATGGATGAATTCATTCATTCATTCAGAACGAGGCTTCTCTGGTCTGTTGTTTGTGTGTGAAGAAGCTTACATAGTTGAGAAAGTTCCCAATGTCGAGGGTAAGTTTACAGAAACTGGGCAGGCGAGGGCTGTTTTTAAGGCCTTTAGACAAAACAAAAACATAATATTACACAGATATAAATAATGCATTTCACATTTACATTTAGGGCATTTAGCAGACGCTTTTATCCAAAGCGACTTACAATAAGTACATTTGTCATAAGAAGTGAAACAATACATTGCCGTCGATACAGTAAAGACGTTCATAGAACCAAGTGCAAGTACTAACAATCGCCAGGCTAACCCCATTCCCCGTATACAGCAGTGATAGCTAGCTACTGCAGATGCTACACAACTGAGTACATGCTACACAACATGTATACACAACACAATTAAGTACATGCTACACAATTAAGTACAATGAATGAATACAACCTGCATTAAGTGCGTTCATCAAGTGCCAGGACGTACAACAAACAATAGTGCAACAGACAAATAAGGGACTGAATGGCTATGTAGAGTCTAGGTGAACTCTGAACAGGTGGGTTTTGAGTCGTTTGCGGAAGCTGGTGAGCGACTCTGAGGTCCTGACATCAGCAGGGAGCTCGTTCCACCACTGTGGTCCCAAGATAGAGAAGAGTTGTGATTTAGCTGATCGACCTTTGGTTGCTCTTAGTGATGGTGGTACCAGACATCCAGCTGAGGTAGTTGAGCGGAGGGATCGAGCTGGGGTGTGTGGTTTGACCAAGGCTTGGAGGTAGGCAGGGGCAGTTCCATCGACTGCCTTGTATGCCAGTACCATCATCTTGAATCTGATGCAGGCTACTACAGGGAGCCAGTGGAGGTGGCGGAAGAGGGGAGTCACGTGGGAGAATTTAGGTAGGTTGAACACGAGGAATGAAATGAATGAAAATTACATTAATGAAATCTTAATCCAATTTATATGTGATTATTTTTCTTAATTTAAACTAATTTTATTTCTTGTCCTGTAGTATAAACATTTTGATTGGACTTTATTATTTGTAACCCACAGAAGAAGATTCACAATGTCAGTGCCATGATTCACAAAATGGGATACTTGTTTGAAATGGTGCCTCATAAAAGGATATCCACACAGCTAATTCTGCGAAAAAATTCACATGATTAAGTAAAAAGCATGCATCTTGTAAAAATAGATCCCCTCTTACTTTCAGAACATAGTTTTACACATGAACTAGTCCATGCCCATTTTTCATGACCATGCGTGAAACCAAGAACAAAATAAACAAACCAATCGCAGATACGGATCATACACACCGGATCGCACAAAAGATTTGTTCTTTTTGAACAAATCGTTTGTGAATCACACATCATTAGTATGCAGCCACATTATACAGATCAGATGCGGCAAACATTGGACAAAACTCTACAAGAATAAATGAATTAATCATGTGGATATCAAGTACCAAATATTTGTGCGTCGAGGTATATCCATGTAAATCGTCTTCTGTGGGTTACAAATATTAAAGTCTAATTAAAGACTTCCATCGTGTTGCAAGCATGAGAGAGTAGCATGTCGTTAGCTCATGACTAGCATGTAGGTGGCATGGGCTTGGCATGCATCTGGCTCATGACTAGCATGTCGTTAGCATATAAGCAGAGAGGGACTGACTCTTGCAGGCTTGCTCCACCAGCTGGGCTTTGGGCATCAAACTCTCCAACACATCGCTGGTCTCCTCACTCAGCAGCATGCAATCTATACGCAGAGTGTAGCTACACACACACACACACACACACACACACACACACACACACACACACACACACACACACACACACACACAAACACACACACACACACACACACACACACACACACACACACACACACGGTTATGGCAGTTACAGGACAATCAGGGTGATTTAGACCAGATGTTGTCCCTCAGGACAATGGGGTATCAGACTTGCTGAGCTCTGAGTGCAGTAGCCAAAATCATCAAATTAAAAAATGTATTTAAAGTGACACGAGAGAATCCAAATCCATGTTACTAATGTCACTCAAAATGGCCCAAGCTGTGACATTTGTTTATTATTGTCTACTATGAAACTATGAAAACTCTTTAAACAAACATGTATTGCGCTGTATGGTTATAAAGCTAAGCACTAAAGCATTAGCTTTCCAAATTGTTGCACTCCGCACAATTCAGGAACAAACTTGTTAAGATTAAATCACGTGGTCTGTCCTCAGCGATAGGTAATCAATAGGCCACATTGAGTTAAGGTATATGGGTGCAGTACCACGGGACAGCCAGCAAGAGGAGGTAAAAGCGATCGACGTTGGCCAGCTTGTCTGGTTCTCCTTCATAGGAGCGTAGGTTCTCCACCTGAAAGAGAGGTTTTCAGACTGTAGTCGACTCGATAGACCCAGGGCTAACCCTAACCCTAGTATTTAGAGTCCCACCCACTCACCTCGTGTTTCTCTGGGAGCAGTTTCAGCAGCTGTTTCAGCGTTCCAACGTTAAACTTGGAGCCGTCTCCTCTCTGGATCAATGCCACAAACTCCTCATGGGAACTGTAGTCCAACAGGAAAACACAAAGCAGAATGATGTTACTTAGTGATTCCACAACACCATCCATAGAAACACTGTGCTTAAATCTTCATTTAAACATTATGATCAATGTGTTTGAGTGCGTCTGTGTACCATCGGAATTGCTTCAGGAAGATGTTGAGGTTCAGATTCTTTTTGCCATCGATGAAGGAAATCTGAGAAGAGACGAAAAAGAACATATCGTTCAATAAACATTCTTCATTAGTCCATTATGTAAAAAACAAACAACTCTACCAAAATAAAATGAACCAACCAAGCCAGTTCCGCTTCTGGCTGAGATGAGCTAAACAAAGGTCTCGACCGCTCCCTTATTTAGGTATTTAGGTAGGTCACAAAGTATCTGTGGATACCTGTTGTTATTCTAGCGTTTTTCTGGTAATGCCTATATCTCGGTTGATGTTCAAAAGTTTTCAATTTGGGGATATATACATATCCGCTGTAAGCAGGTCTCAAAAAAGTTTGGCGCCAAACTTTCTATAGGGGGCACTATAATGTCTGGTCAAAGAAACAATAGCTATTGCTATCAACTGGGAGAGAGCTCACCGCTCCCCAGACGTCGACTAGTCTACTCGGCTCCTCGAGGTGCAGTCCTTTTGGCACTCTCCCGCTTTCGCAGGAGTACGACCGCACTGTCTAGCTCAGGGTGCTCTCCGTACCAGCTCAGTGTTTTTTTTCACAGATTCTATGAAATACGGCTATACAGAAACACATGCGGTGTTATGCTGCGTCGTTGATGGACGGAGGTGGAACGCTGGAATGGGTAACGCGTCATCTCCGACCTACATGCATTGATGCTTTACTACAAGAATACAAATGCATTATTATAATTATAAATTATAAATGTAAATGATATAGTTCTGAAAATCGGCAGATACTCAAGTTCAGGAATCGGAATTGGTATCAGGAAGGAAAAAATGGTATTGGAACATGTCTAGTTAAAGGCACCTCCTTGGGCTTGGCGGACGGGCCGGTGGCTTTAGCCGGGCCGTCGGTCTGCGGCAGAGCGAACAGCTCCTCGATGCTGGTGTAGTTTGGCTCCAGGGGTCCGGTAGAGGCAGAGGTCCACATGGAGTTACCCCCTGGGGGCCCGCAGAGAGGAGAGGGAGAAGGTTAGCGCCTCCGACCACCACATGTTCACCGTGACTGAATGATCACTCTATCCGATCAATCGTTTCTTGGGAATGTTTCCATTCCCAATAATCGATTGATCGGATAAACCGATTAGATGATTATTGGGAATTCCAGGCTATTTTATTGTTGACATTAACAACCCCGAATTGACGATCGCTCATTTGATCATCGAGGAGTCATTTGGAGGAAGATATGCCACACACACACACACACACACACACACACACACTGACCTAAGATGGTCATTTTCTGCCAGTTGAGTTTCCTCATGTGGTGGGTGGGGCTGCGAGCTGGGGGGGCGGACTTATTGTAAGCTCTGCCAAGCCCTCGAAAAACAGTGGCTTCAATCAGTCCACCGGGTGGCGGAGGAGGAGGTGGAGGACCTCCAAAGGGAAGAGGAGGAGGTGGAGGAGGAGGTGGACCCCCTCCAGGGCCAGGGGGTAGTGGTGGAGGAGGAGGAGGAGGAGGAGGACCTCCTAAACACGGAGGTAGTGGTGGGGGAGGAGGAGGTGGAGGAGGACCTCCTAAACACGGAGGTAGTGGTGGGGGTGGAGGAGGTGGAGGAGGACCTCCTAAACACGGAGGTAGTGGTGGGGGTGGAGGAGGTGGAGGAGGACCTCCTAAACACGGAGGTAGTGGTGGGGGAGGAGGAGGTGGAGGAGGACCTCCTAAACACGGAGGTAGTGGTGGGGGTGGAGGAGGTGGAGGAGGACCTCCTAAACACGGAGGTAGTGGTGGGGGAGGAGGAGGTGGAGGAGGACCTCCTAAACACGGAGGTAGTGGTGGGGGAGGAGGAGGTGGAGGAGGACCTCCTAAACACGGAGGTAGTGGCGGGGGCGGAGGAGGTGGAGGAGGTGATACACTAGTGGTTTTGGATAATGGTTGGGATAGGTCAGAAAGGCTGTCCATCAACACAGTCTGGACCGCCATGTCAGTGGTCGGGCCCCTCTGATTGGGGGAGACAGGGGGAGGCGGGGCCTTGGAGGGAAAGAACCTAGATAAGAGCAGATCAGCGGATTCCCCTGGGATCTGATCTGAAACACAGAAAGACAGAAACACACACACACACACACACAAACACATTAAACTACCATGTCAATCTCAGAACTTTTCGGCAGAAAGTGAAACAACTTAAAAAAAGGTCTCTATGAAAGTCAGAGCATGACGCTACCATCCTGGGACAGCAGCATGGCTCGGTCCACCAGGGTCTCCAGGACCCCCCAGACGTCGGTCCTGTCTGGAGACACCAGCAGCAGAGCCTGCAGGACAGACAGCAGGTGGAGCGATGCCGGGGTGCTGCTCACCTGCCACCAGCAGGGGGAGACAAACACACTGCATCAGCACACACTGCACACACCCGGCAGAAACACACAACCTCACTGATACATGAGACAATGGAGAGATGATGAAGGAGAGACAGAATGATGGAAAAGAGACAGAATGATGGAGAGATGATAGAGGAGAGACAGAATGATGGAAAAGAGACAGAATGATGGAGAGATGATAGAGGAGAGACAGAATGATGGAGAGATTATGGAGGAGAGACAGAATGATGGAGGGATGATTTAGAAGTGACAGAGTGATGGAGAGGTGATAGGGGGAGGGGGAGGAGGAGGAAGAGGAGGAAGAGGAAGAGAATACTCTGGTAAACAGGCTGGTGAAGACGTCTTGGTGGCTGCTCATGTCGATGCCACCATACATCTCCATCATGTTCTCCTCATCCACCACCAGAGAGTTCTCAAATGTTTCGCACTGGTGGTTCAGATTCATGTCATCCATATCCCTGCAGGGGACACAGACAGGCAGACAGACAGACAGACAGACAGACAGATGATAGGAAAGACAGACAGATAATAGGATAGACAGACAGAGACAGATTCACAGTCAGAATGAGGTTAAACAGTGACAGACAGACAACCTATCTTTCATTCTTCTGGTCCAGCTGGTTGTGTTCTGTACCTTAGTCTGGGCAGTAGGTCAAGCAGCTGCAGACCTGGATGAGAAGTAACAACAACATAAAAGATAGTACATTGTAGATCATACTAAACTCGTAGACCGTAGCCTATAACGACAGTTGCACAATGCAACAATTGACAGTTTGTAGGCTACTCCTGTTAACTTTTGGTCTTTAACCTTGTTTTTTTTGTCTCTTATTCTATTTAGTGGATTTTTTCTCTTCACTGTGAATTGGTATGCTATTGGAAAAACTTGACCTTTGGGATCAATAAAGTATTCTTCCTTTCTTTCTTACATCCATCTATCTATCCATATACTATCTCTATCCTTCCGTCCATCCACTATCAACCGTAGCTGATTATGGGCTACATCCACTGTAATCAATCATATTGATAGTGACCTATGAACTCCTTGCGCAGCTTGTCTCTCTTGCGGAGGTCATCCAGGCTGTGAAGCAGCGTGTTCACCATGCCCATGAGGGTCACCATGTAGTCCACGTTGTCCGTGGCTTGGAGCTCGTTCATGATCACGCTGAACCGATACTGCTGCTTCTTCAGGCTCTGGCAGGGAGACACAAGCTGGGGTCAACAACCAACAACCACCAGGGTCTAGACCCCCCAACCACCAGGATCTTAACCCTACAACCGCATTGGTCTAGACCCAACAACCACCAGGGTCTAGACCCCCCAACCACCAGGATCTTAACCCTACAACCACATTGGTCTAGACCCAACAACCACCAGGGTCTAGACCCCCCAACCACCAGGATCTTAACCCTACAACCACATTGGTCTAGACCCCCCAACCACCAGGATCTTAACCCTACAACCACATTGGTCTAGACCCAACAACCACATTGGTCTAGACCCAACAACCACCGGGATGTTAACCCTACAACCACATTGGTCTAGACCCAACAACCACATTGGTCTAGACCCCCCAACCACCGGGATCTTAACCCTACAACCACATTGGTCTAGACCAGTGATTTTCAAACTGTGGTCCACGGACCACCAGTGGTCCGCGACGGTACTGCAGGTGGTCCGTGGAAAAGAAAAAAAAAAAAAAAAAAGCAAACTTCGTGATCACATCACATGCATAGCCTTTATATATAGGCAGTTTTTTTTTATTATAAATGGAAGAAATAAGGCCTATTATTATTTTCATTTCCAGTAAGTTTCTTGATCTCCCGTTTCTGAAATGTTTTGCATATGTTACTTGGACAAACTCCCAGCCTGTTCGTTGAGGACTTTGAGAAGATTTGATATTTGACTTTATCCAGTTCAGTTCAGTTCAATTTGTTTGTGATTACTGTACATATTTAATATTCCATTATCATTGCTATGGATATAAGCCTGGTGTTCAAATGAACCTGATTATGCCCTCGGGCGCTTTAAATAAATACATTAAATATGTGGCAGCCGTTGTGTGCATTAAACGTTCTTTTAACAAGCCTGTTGTACTGATGCTATGTTACTTTTAGTGCTAATATACAGTATGTCTATTAAGAGGTGGGGGTAATTCAGGTAGGACTGTGTGTAGCAGTGGCGATTTCTCTAAGACTGCAAGGGAAGCTCAGCTCCCCTAAAATTTCAAAAATTAAATGGTCAAATATATACTGTTGTGTTAACATTTCATTGACTAAAAATGCGTTAGAACACGTCCATCTCGAAGACGAGTTCGTTCAGAATCAGCTGCTTATCGCAGGTCGACTGACTCAATTTCCTCATACACTCCGTAGCGTCACAGTGCATTTGCCTGTTGAAGCTCAGCATACATCCACTACAATGGGGCTACACAGAACAGCTTTTTTTAGTGCATCGAAAGTCGACGGTCATTGGATAATGCTGCGATTATGTCCATCCCACGGACGCTCAGCGTCTCTGGGGGTGAATGGAGGAGTGGGCTGGCCTGGACACGTCTGCGTGATGATTGGATGGTCTGCGAAAGACTGAGTTGCCGTTTGATTGACAACATGAACTGATGAAGAACTGCGCTGATAGAGGGTGCTCCGAGGGTGCTCCTGATGCGAAATAACAACTGTGGACCTGTTCGTAATTCATTTATATATTTTGAAAATTGTAATGTAATAATTATCAACCTTAATTTTGGGCCCCCTCCAGGTACTTGGTGCCCCCCAGGCACTTGGTGCCCTACTCGCCTACTCGCCGCACCTGTTCTGCGGGTGCGGAGCGCAGGCACTGTTCCATTCCCTTGTTCAAGTTTAATATCGTTTTGGTAATTGGCCATCACTTTGATTCAGTTGAGCCTGAGGTCTGAACTTCCTGAAAGTCCTGTATTCAGATCAGGGCTTGCAGGGTGACAGGAGAAAGCTGTGTGATTTGTGTTCCTTAAAGACATGGAGTTGGACAGTGCAATGCCTCAGCTTTACAAACTGTTCTCATTAGTGGCAACAATTGGAGCTACATCTGCAGGTGTAGAAAGGAGCTTCTCCTTTTTAAAGCGGCTCAAGTCCTACACCTAACACAATGTACCAAGGCCGTTTAAGCAGCCTAGCTCTGCTGGCCATTGAGAGGACACTGGTCAAGTCACTGGAAAAGACGGCTAGTTGGTATGACAGAGCATTTCCTTGAAAAGGAACAGAGAGCATAATTTACATATACATAAATTGACAATTTATATGATGTAGGCCGAAAATGAGCTCTTTGAAAGACCAGCAGCCGCCACTGGTGTGTAGACATATTTTATTATATGTATTATAAGGTGGTCCGTGAAAATTCTTGATCATAAAAAGTGGTCCACACACACTCAAAGTTTGAAAACCCCTGGTCTAGACCAAACAACCACCAGGGTGTAGACCCCCCAACAACAGGGTCAAGAAAGACCCTACTAAAACCAGGGTCTAGATCCGCCAACCATCAAAGTCTTTACCCCACAACCACCTCGGGTCCAACCCCCACAACCACAGGGTCTAGACCCAACAACCACAGGGTCTAGACCCCACATCCACAAAGTTCTTGAGCCTACAACCACCAGGGTCTAGACCCCACGACCACATCTGCCAGAAGTGAAGAGCAGTGAGACACATGGAGACAGTAAGGCAGTGAGTCACCTTGTAGTGCTCCAGGGCATCGATGGTCTGCTGCTGCCCACTGAGTTTATACAGGGTGATGCACGACAGCAGCCTAAACACCTCCATCTTCACCATCATGTTAGACGTGTCCAGAGCTGACAGAGAGACACATAGACACACCAGGTGAGATAGACGGACAGGTCAGGGAGACGGAGAGACAGACAGACAGACACCAACAGACAAGACAGCCCAGTAGAGACAGACAGACAGACAGACAGACAGACAGACAGACAGACGACCAGGAGAAGAACAAAACGTTTTCTTCTTCTTTCAAGCAAAGGACTTAGCTACAAAGGATCATTGGCACTAAGGCTGATAACATACAACACAGCACACAACCCTATATTGGATATCTTCCAGGCCAGGCAGTGGCCCCTCACCCTGGGCCAGCGTGCGCACGTATCCCTGGTTGTCCAGCATGAAGTCGAGGCCAGTCTTGGAATTCATGACGGCGCGCACGCAAGCCACGCACTTCAGCTGGAGCAGGGCGTCGGTGATGTGCAGGCACCCGCGCCCAGACACCCGCTCCAGGGCCTCCAGCAGCAGGTCCAGCCCCCGCAGCTCCAGGAACAGGACCTTCCAGGCCGTGGTGCTGGACTGCAGGCGCCTCAGCAGCCCCGAGTAGTTGGTCACCGTCGGGACCTGCACAGGTCAAAGGTTGAAAGGTCACTGAGTTCTGGTTCTGCTCCTGGTTTTAAGTGGATTTAAAGGGATATTTCCTGGTACTTGTACTGATTCAGCAGGATCACGTGGACTGGGGCCATGAGCAGAGAGGAACTTGTCATTTGCAAATCTATGTTAGGTGTCCGATTTGGATCCATGTAACAGATCTGTCACAGTCTATAGCATATGGCTTATATTTGAATGATGCACTTGCATTGAAAAAGGGCTCCAGATATTCTAGTGGTTACGGTGTAACAATAATAAGTAATCTCAAGATACAGTATGTGGCAATGTTTTCATGATGCCAAAAAAGTCAGTGAGTAACATGATGGACGGTCTTTGGCAAGAGGTGAAAGGAGAAGACAGCCATGTGTGAGTGACAACAACACAGTTCCCCTTTGGGGAAATGGATTCACTGGAACTATGTGGGTGAAATTAAATAGATCTCCGGGAAGCTATTGATCTGATCTAGAAAGGTTAAGTTGTCGGCGTACCGTTCAAAGCGATGCACTGCATTATTGAAAGTCGTTCAACTCCGAGCGTTAGTCCGACCATCAGCTGAAAAAGCTAAGCTTTTACAATTATTCACAGGACATGCCCGGACCTTTTTGAGAGAAGCCTAAACACTGTGTGTGTGTGTGTGTGTGTGTGTGTGTGTGTGTGTGTGTGTGTGTGTGTGTGTGTGTGTGTGTGTGTGTGTGTGTGCGTGCGTGCGTGCGTGCGTGCGTGTGTGTGTGTGTGTGGGGGCTCCTCATCCACTACCTCTCAAAAGGTCTGCACTCATTGTGCCTCTTGAATTTCTGGTTAAAGAGCTGAGTCCCATTGTGACATTTGAGTGGCACACACCATGCCACTCTCATGGAAACGGAGAGAGGAGCGTGTGTACTTTTGACAGAATTGAAAATCATACATTCACTTTTTGATGTTTGATGTTTACCTTTGATATTTCACATTTTCAGGCCTATATATTAATTTATTTTGTCTATAGTTTCAGATGAAAGAAGGAGGGGGGGTGGGGGGTTGGTGGGGGGAGGGTACCTGGAGCAGGCGGATGCAGAGCTCTGGGTCCGCATCCTCCAGGTTGGCTTCCAGCTGTGCGTCGGCGTCCAGACGGCTGCTGGTCACAAGGTCCTTCGCCGTGGCCCACTTGGCCCTGACGGCCATACTGGAGTCTCAGACAACACAGACAGAGAGAGAGAGAGAGAGAGAGCGAGAGAGAGAGAGAGAGAGAGCGCTGGAGACAGAAAAGAGGTAGGTGGACCAGGTTGGGGAAGGAGAGAGGTCAAAGGTCAGAGTGTGAGTTGCTCAAAGACCGTCTTGAAGTCCCACTAGGGGACAAGCATCACTGATGTTACCATGGTAACCAGACAAAAAAAGGACGTTGTGTGTGGGTATATATATATATTGTGACAACCCGCTCCCCACCAGGGGGATCCGTGGACTAGTGGTGGACGGCGTATACCGCCGACACCCACTAGCCGGCGGCAGAGAGCATCACTTTCCTCACCGTCATCAGCCAGATGGGGTACACCTGGCCGGAGGGACGAAGAGACCTGGGGGACATCTTAAAAGGCGGCCGAGGACTCACTCCAGGGAGAGCAGGAACGACAAGCATGGAGGAAGGCCGTGGATGTACCTCAATACTGAGTGTCTCACGGAGACCATAGTATAGTTTTTGTATTTTCTGTTCGCTGCATCTATTTTTGAATAAATGCAGTCTCCGGCTAAACCTGGAACCTGGTACCAGGAGCCAGCGAGACTTTCTCCTCCTCCTCCTCCTCCCCCTCCTCCTCCTCCTCCTCCTCCTCCTCCTCCACCACAGGGAGTCAATGTAAAAGGTCTAAAGATCTAAAGATCTAAATAAATAAACACATCTCCCCCTCAAAAGTTTGAGGGGATGGCCAGTCCGAACAGCTGATCTGATCTAGAAAGGTTAAGTTGTCGGCTTACCGTTCAAAGCGATGCACTGCGTTATTGAAAGTCGTTCAACTCCGAGCGTTAGTCCGACCATGAAAACTTTCTGAGAGGTGAAAATACTTTTTCTGTATACTTGGCGAGCTGGGGAAACTCCGCCTGCACAGTTGGGCTGAGTCGGGCAGGGCGGCAGAGCTGCGAACTCTCACGGTATCACCGTGTGACACACGTTTTTGCCTGCTCACACACGCGCACACGCCACACATCCACTTTCTCAAGGCAAAAAAAAAAAAAAAACATGCGTAGGCTACGTCTCAGGTTAGATGGGGAGATACTCTTATCTGGGCTTTCCTACTAGTCCTGTCATTTTAAGCCAAAATGGGGATCAACCTAGAACAAATTGCAACAGAAGCAAACAGAAGCAACAGAAGCAAAAAGGGCATTTTTCTAACCTTTCCCCTAATGGGATTCTTCTGGGCTTTTTTTCCTTACTCAGGACATATTGAGGATACAAAATCAGTTGAGTTTGCTTCTGTTGCAATTTGTTTTACCTTTTTTCATAAAATGACCGGACTATACTGGCTGGTTGGCGTTCGTTCCACCAAATCAGTACATACATACAACCCTATCAATTAATTTCAATACAATATATTGATTGAACAATGCCCATTCTTTCTGTTCCAGTGTCTACCAGTAGATCACACCTACTTTTGTACTCTTCACTGCATGCCTACTTATAAAATAGGCTATATTGGTAACATACAGTATATTATTATTATTGTACATATACTATTGTAAATACAGATACTTTACTTTAATTTTAGGTGTACTTAATAATTTATATTCTATTCTATTGTCAGCAGACAGAAGACAATTTATTTTTAAATTAGTACCTGCCTTTCAAATTGATATTTTAATGAATGTGCCCAGCATATATAATCCAGCAGGAGCTGCAGCAGGAAGTTTACATGACCAGACAACCATATTTGGGCCTCACCCTGCAATTCCTGGCATTACCCTGCTGCATTCCTTCAGTGCTACCAAGGTAGCACTGAACACCAAGGTAACACCAAGGTTCCCCTGAGTAGTACTGTATCGCAGTCTTGTTGGAACAGAAGGAGAGGTTGGCTTATAGTCTTGTGGACGATAGAGAAGACGATCAGAAGGCAGAAACTGAGTAAACATTGACAAATCAAATCGAATCGGTGAGTGTAATCCTATCAACTGCAAGATTCAGTGGGGGTGAATATGAAGATATTTTTCTGAGGAGGCATGAGCCCGCACCCAGCTCCCACAGGACATGATATCTGGAACGGGGAAGAAAAATCAAAACAACCTCGTGATTCAGACATGCTGTCGCCATATCTAGACATCTTTAGAAGAGCCAGTAGCTCCACAACCTGGTGAGTGGGCTGAAAAGCTGTGGAATGATGGCTTTTCTTTGTTGTGTGTCATGTCGTGAATTATTACATGATTAAATCACTTGATTATTAAACCATCATTGTGGAGATGAATGAACTGTGATCAAACTGTCAACTGGACACTATTTCTATAGATATTTTTGATCTTAGGTCATATTGAAGTTAAAAGTTTAGAGATAGTTTATCTTGTGATTCTAGCTCTAATCTTGCGTGGAGACTATTTAATATTTTCTCTTTCTCTCCCCCCCTTTCTTCCTGTTTATCTCATTCTCCGATATGAGGCCCCGATTACAACAGAGGGCCACAAAGAACAAAGTCAAAATAAAAATGTCTATCTTAGGTGTTCCTTTGTAGTTTTATTTTGTTTAGTTTGTCTTCTAGATGTAGTTTTGTTTAAGTTAAAATATGATATTTTTAGAGTCACAATGTCACAACCTGAGATTTAAGGATCTTGTTTATACTCATGAAGAAATTGTGAGACACTCTTCTGTAGTTTAATTACATTTATTCAGAAAACAATTTAATACAGGCCGTTAAATAAAACAACGTAAAAAATAATACACTAAATAATAAATAATAGAGGAATTAGCCTCATTCTTTGAAATGATGTAAAACAGAACTCGGCTAACCTCCGAGCAACACATGCAGGCTCAACCAGCAGGTGGTGCTGTGGGACTGAAAAATCCTCATCGTCCAACCTATGGTTGGACGAGTAACGCTATTAGGCCTAACAGTTCTAAAGTCGTAAACTATTCTATACATATATAATCTAAACTATATATAATAGTTACACAATCACTTAGAGTTGAACTATATCATTCCTAAAATGGAATAGTAACTATAGAAACAGTAACTATAGTACGAATAGTAACTATAGCAGGAATCTTTCTATAACAGACACAGTTTGGCACAGTTGATCAGTGAGCTGTGGTTAGGTTAGGATGTGAGGTCATCGTATAAGTGTATTTTGTATTCAGTGTGTGCGCCTGTGTGTGTGTGTGTGTGTGTGTGTGTGTGTGCATGCATGTGTTTGTATATAATAATGTGTGTGTGTGTGTGTGTGTGCATGCATGTGTGTATATTTAAGTATGTATGTATATATTCTTGTGTGTGTGTGTGTGTGTGTGTGTGTGTGTGTGTGTGTGTGTGTGTCGGAGGCCCTCCTCCTCGGGCCCTCAGAGGCTGAGCAGCGGCTCCTTCTCCTGCACCAGGAGGAGCCCCAGTTTCTCCCCCCGGCGAGGCCCCCAGGAGACCCTGAGGAGCTCCAGGAGAACCAGGACCAGCCAGGACAACCAGGAGCACCACAGACCCACCTGGGAGGGGACACACACGTCAGGGACCCCCTAGTCTCACAGATCACATCCCAGATCAGCCAGCCCAAAACCTCCAGACCCCCCACCCCAAAACCTCCAGACCCCCCACCCCAAAACCTCCAGACCCCCCCCACCCCAAAACCTCCAGACCCCCCCCACCCCAAAACCTCCAGACCCCCCCAGCCTCAACCTCCAGACCCCCCCACCCCAAAACCTCCCGACCCCCCCACCCAAAAACCTCCTGACCCCCACCCCAAAACCTCCAGACCCCCCCAGCCTCAACCTCCAGACCCCCCGACCCCAAAACCTCCAGACCCCCCCACCAGACCCAACATTTAACGGAAAAACAAACAAACACAAGAAAGACGGAGAAAGTAGCCCCTATTAAAGCTACGTGCTAGTGACATGCTACGTACAATGCCGTTTGTGGAACCAGTAGGGGTGTAAATATTAATTGATTTGTATCGATTAATCGATTATACAGCCGACGATTGGATGCATCGATTCGTCCGCAAGAGTATTGATTATTAAAAATAATAGTAATAATAATAATAAAAGGCAAATGATAACATTTTTTGTTTATTTATTTGATAGATATTATATTAATAGATATAATATAAAAAATATTGAGTATCGAATCGTATCAAATCGAATCGAAACGTATCAAAAATGATCGAATCGTTGGCTTAAGAAATCGATATTGTATCAAATCGTCATGAATGCTCCGATTTCCACCCCTAGGAACCAGCTGTAAATAGCCGTTCATAAACCATAATTACATCTCAAAAACCCCCAATGTCAGGACATGAAGGTGATGTTTACCTGAGCGATGGCAAACTGGTCGTAGAAAGAGGAGTTATCCAGACCCAGCTCCAGGTCGGTCTGCTGGAGCTCTTCACAACTACACACACACACACACAGGAACACACACACACACACACACACACACACACACACACACACACACAAACACATACACACAAACACACCAATATAGGACAGTAAGTAACAGACAATAAAACTAAAATCAACTTTATCAAAACCTTACATATGTTTGGATTAGCCATTTCAAGTCAATTCCGTTGAGAAATCGACCATAGTGACATTGCACATGTCCAGCCAGCCTTCCAGCCCAGCAGTCGCTATACAGTCCACTGGGCAGGCTGGTAGGCTGGTACACCCCTCATACATAGGGTTAGGGTTAGGGTTAAGGTCGGGGGAGGGGATGCTCCCATTTGTGACATCACTGACGGGTCAATTTTTGAAT
Source organism: Micromesistius poutassou (assembly GCF_964030765.1). Lineage (NCBI taxonomy): Eukaryota > Metazoa > Chordata > Actinopteri > Gadiformes > Gadidae > Micromesistius > Micromesistius poutassou. The sequence goes on from NC_140289.1 coordinate 11,384,500, forward strand.
GACTTTTAGTGGCCAATCAACATCCACCTGGTGGTGAATCAGGGGCCCCTCCAGAGAGACAGTTAAATGATAGACTCAAGTCAAAGCCGGTGTACACAGCAGGCCTTCCACTGATAGCACTGACGGCCATGCTTAAGGAGGTGGTCCTGAGGGACAGGGCGGGGGCCGGTACCTGTGGGGCCGGTGGGCCCGCAGCGCCGTGCACCAGGTGCTGAAGCCCAGCGTGGTCAGGGTCCCGGCCACAAACAGCAGGCAGAGCAGGGCGGAGCTGACCAGCAGGCTGACCAGCACACGCACACGGTTACTACAGCAGAGAGGACACAGGGGGTGACCACGAGAACCTCAGCAAGCTGTGAGAATACAGTAAGAACTACAGGAAACTGTTAATACAGCAAGAACTACAGGAAACTGTTAATACAGCAAGAACTACAGGAAACTGTGAGAATACAGCAAGAACTACAGGAAACTGTTAATACACCAAGAACTACAGCAAACTGTGAGAATACAGCAAGAACTACAGGAAACTGTTAATACAGCAAGAACTACAGCAAACTGTGAGAATACAGCAAGAACTACAGGAAACTGTTAATACACCAAGAACTACAGCAAACTGTGAGAATACAGCAAGAACTACAGGAAACTGTTAATACAGCAAGAACTACAGCAAACTGTTAATACAGCAAGAACTACAGGAAACTGTTAATACACCAAGAACTACAGGAAACTGTTAATACAGCAAGAACTACAGGAAACTGTTAATACACCAAGAACTACAGGAAACTGTTAATACAGCAATAATTACAGGAAACTGTTAATACACCAAGAACTACAGGAAACTGTTAATACATCAAGAACTACAGGAAACTGTTAATACATCAAGAACTACAGGAAACTGTTAGAATACATCAAGACTCCAGAAATCAGTTGAAACAAGCATGAACTGAAAAGTGATATTGCTGTTAAGTTTATCCAAAGCCATCTATCTGCTGACGTTATCTACAAATATCATATTATTGCCTGATCCCTTTATTCTACAAGTTACAATTTCTTAAAGACTGAAATAAACCTTCCCTAACCCACATACAAAAAAATATCTACATGTCTCTTTCTTTCTGTCATTCATATAGATGCTGCTATTTTTATCTTTAATATTTTTTTCTCACACGAAACGTCATCGATTCGTCACTGAACTGATGTTGTACATCTTGACTGACAGACAGGCATGTCTGCCGGTGAAGTTATCCATGACAGAATATCTCTCACTCGTCGTGTCCCTTGCAGAGGTAGTAGAAGGTCCGCCAAGCCTGCACCGCGGACACGATGAGGGATGCGATGCCCACGAAAGTGACGAAGCGGCAGGAGGACTCGGGAGCCCACTCCTCCACCACAAAGCTCTCCTTTCCTCCTCCTCCTCCTCCTCCTCCCGTCGCGTTCTCCTTGCGCCACCTCCCCTCCGTGAAAAGCAGGCATCTCCCCTGGAAGTCGTCGCTGTTTTCCGAGAGCGGCACGACCGAGATGAAGCCGAACAGAAACGCAAGGAAATACAGGATGCACTGGCCAAAAAGGAAATTATCCAGGGCCATGGCTCCCTCCAAACCTTGACTAAAAAGACGCGCGGGTCGCACTGCGGCTGCGCAGTGCGAACTGAAGGCTTCCACAAGAAGCCAGAGGTCTGCGTGTTCCGTGGTTCCTCCAGTGGGATGAGGAGGTACCACCGGTGGGATGAGGAGGTACCACCGGTGTGCAGGAACAGCGAGGCAGGAAGGTGTTAGGGCCCCTGGGACTTGTTGATTTAATGACCCAAACAAACACAGACCACTTCCATGTGCCTCAGTCTCAAAGTGTACTGTTGATGATCGGTTGGAAGTCCTATCGTGAATTTATGGAAACAAAAAATAAAAACGTAGGATTAATTGTGTAGTCTTTTAATCAAACTTCAATACGAGTGAATTAAAGTGTGTAAGCCTACAAAATAAATCAAGAGAGAGAGAGAGAGAGAGAAATCATGTGTATATATATATATATATATATTTTTTTTTTTTCTTATTGTAGCCTACATTTTGCTGTGCTTGGGCAATGTAAATGTACATTCCCCATGACAATACAGCCATTAGAATTGAATAAAATGAAATAAAAATACAATTTAATTCCAATTTAATTAAGAGAGAAAGCAAGAGGTTGTAGTTGGTCAGGACGTTGCCACAGAAGACTCCAGATTAGTGGTTCGGGGTTTACCATTAAGCTAAACTGATTACAGCTGGCGTGGAGAGCCGCGGCTCAATGACTCTCTTAAGTTTTAACACGACACGCTCGGACGAGGAGTGCGTACCACCAGGAGGAGACGGCAGCATGAGGAGACGCACCACGCAGGTACAGCCGTCCGCCATAGCCCCTAGCCCGGATCCCCCTGCCCCACACCCCAACCCGCCACCCATAACCCCACCGCTACCCTGCCCTGACCTGAACCACACCGCACAGGTGGAATACAGCCGTTTACCCTACTAACCCTAACCTAACCTCTTACCCTGAGGCTCAACCCTCAACCCTTGAGGGTTGAGGGTTGACCTCATGACTGCCCTTACCCCCACCCTATAGGGTTATGATGACATACTCTGACCCAACACACCCTAAACCCTAACTCGGTCATGGGGAGAATTTGATTCTTTGATCGATTCCTGCGAATAGTTTCTATTTTCAATTCTATGTATGTTTCCATGCAACGTCCTACCTACAAAAATCATTCAACGTACGAACATTCGAACTACAACTACTACGGCGTCAACTACGTCTTCATCGTGTTTGCGGATGAGTGCGTTGTCCGGTTTTCCCAGCAGTGATTTCTGTTGGTTGTGTGCTGTTTGTCCATGCTTCCAGGTTAGTCTCTCTGCTGGAGGAAAGGAGGCAGGAGAGGAGCCAGGAATAACTCTCCGTGTCTAAGCTCCTTACAGGAGAAAGCAAGAGGTCCTCCATCTTCAGCCGCCTCTGTAGCTCCCTGTAGCTCCCTCTGGCCCCCGGGATGAACTCCTGGAGGAGCAGCCCTGAGTGAGAGGACTCCTGTTCAACACCGTGCATAGCGACCGCCCTGTAACCTAGCAACCGCACTGTAACCTAGCACCCGCACTGTAACCTAGCACCCGCACTGTAACATAGCAACCGCACTGTAACCTAGCACCCGCACTATAACATAGCAACCGCACTGTAACCTAGCACCCGCACTGTAACATAGCAACCGCACTGTAACCTAGCACCCACACTGTAACCTAGCACCCGCACTGTAACATAGCAACCGCACTGTAACATAGCAACCGCACTGCAACATAGCAACCGGACTGTAACATAGCAACCGAACTGTAACATAGCAACCGCACAGTGAAATAGCAACCAAACTGTAACTTAGCAACCAGACTGTAACATAGCAACCGCACATTGAAATAGTAACCAGACTGTAACTTAGCAACCACATCGTAATACATCAACCACACTGTAACATAGCAACAGCCCTGTAACATAGCAACCACACAACAAAAGCAACTTTAAAACACCATAGCAACCACAAAACAACATAGCAACCACACCGTAACATATAAACCACACTGTGACATAGCAACTGCCCTGAAACATAGCAACCAAAAAACGAAATTGCAACCATACAACACCATAGCAACCACAAAACAACATAGCAACTACACAAAATCAGGCAAACCACCATAACACCATAGCAACCACAGAACAACACCAGATTAACCCCAGAACAACATAGCAACAACATAACGCCATAGCAACCACACAACATCATGGCCGTCGGCAAGGTGACCTTCACGAGGGAGGAGAGGGACAAGCTGGCCAAGGTGCTATGGATGCTGAACTGGATCTCCGTGGTGACGGGCGTCATCATCTTCAGCCTGGGCCTGTTCATCAAGGTGGAGATCCAGAAGCAAAGGGAAGTGATGTCAGACCAGGACATCCTGTACGTGCCTCACATGCTCATCGCCACGGGCCTGGTCGCCTGCTGCATTAACTTCCTGGGCGGGAAGATCTGCTACGACTGCGTGGACGGGGCCAAGTTCACCCGCTGGAAGCTGGTGATGCTGCCCTACATCGTCTGCACCTTCTGCTTCACCTTCTGCGTGCTGGTGGGGGCGCTGCTGTGCTACAGCATGCGCAGCCAGCTGGAGGACTCGCTGCAGCTGGGCCTGCGCAGCGCCATGCGCTACTACAAGGACACGGACACGCCCGGACGCTGCTACCTGAAGCGCACGGTGGACCTGCTCCAGATCCAGTTCCAGTGCTGCGGGAACGCCGGGTACAAAGACTGGTTCGCCGTCCAGTGGGTCAGCAATCGGTACCTGGACATGACCAGCCCCCGCGTCCTGGAGTAAGTGTTCGGGTGGATGTGGACTGCACTTGGTTCCACTTGGTAGCAGCGGTCTACAGTCGACCAGGTTCTACAGGACTTTACTGGGTTCTATTAGTATCAGTGGTATCAGTGGTGTTTGGTCTTGGTTCCACCGGGTTATTAGTGGTCTAGACTCTAGACTACTGGGGTTCTATTACGGTTTCAGTAGTCTCAAGTCTATTATGTTCTATTGGACATAACTTGGTTAAACTGGGTATTAGTGGGGTTAATTATTTTAAAGGGTCTGCTAGATGACCAAGTAGTACATAACATGCACAGGGGTTTCTGAGTAACCCCAGAGTTTTTCCGTGGTTCCTGTCAGCCGCCTGAGGAGCAACGTGGAGGGCAAGTACCTGGTTGACGGCGTTCCGTTCAGCTGCTGTAACACCTTCTCGCCGCGGCCCTGCATCCAGCACCAGCTCACCAACAACTCGGCCCACTTCGCCTACCGCCACCAGACGGACCGCCTCAACCTGTGGACGCGGGGCTGCAGACAGGTGCTTCTGGAGCACTACACCGGCATCCTGCAGTCCACCGGCCTCATAGTCCTCCTCATATGGCTGTTTGAGGTACCACACTGTCCGTCTATAGAGCTTTACATCAGTCCGTCTGTCTTTTTAAGCATTTTACTCCGGGATCAACAAAGTAGTGGGTGTCCGTATCTGTATCAGTATTTATGTGTTGCTATATTTATATAGGGGCATGATAGTCTAGGTACTGTGTTTGAACCCCAATGGCCACGGTCCACGTTCGGGCATGCTTTGAGCAAGATAACCCAACCTGCTCATTTACGACATATTTCTGTATTTTAATTCACTTTCTATTTATTCAGAAAATTATTTAATCCAAAACCATTTACAGTGAACACAGATACACATAATTGAGGAGCAGGTGTGGGGTTAGGATGCATCTTGCACAAGGATGCCTCAGGGTAGACTGCTGACATGGAGGATTGTATCCGGGGGTTGTTTAGGAGGATTGTGTCATCATCTCATCATCATCTCTTGCCTGTGAAGTGCACAGAGGCCCTACCCCTCTAACAGCAGTGGGTTCTGTTTTGTACAGCTGCTGGTTCTGACGGGTGTGCGGTACCTCCAGACGGCCATGGAGAACCTGCTCCTCCTGGGGGATCTGGACTCGGAGTCGGACGGCTGGATCCTGGAGAAAAGCCTGGCCGAGACGGCCCGCTGGAACCTCAACGTCATCAAGAACCTGGGCAAGTGCTACAACGTGGACGACGACGACGACCCCAACATCAACGTCCCCAGGCCGCAGGAGAACCAGGAGGAGCCCACGACGTCTGAGGTCACTGCGAGGAGGAAGGACCAGACTCAGCACCTCCCCGTCTGATGTGAACACATGTGCACAAACTGATCACAAACAGCAGCGTCACAGCAATGCAAACGGTGCCCGTGAGGCAGGAGGTCCCCACTATGCGTCTCCCTTGTCTCACACACACCATTACCTCACGTCGTGAGGTCTCTGGGTGAAACCAAACTCAACAAACTCAGCTAAGTGAAGTACTACAACATGGCTGACTGCTGGACCCCAGGAAGAGCAGGGGGTGTCCAGGTGCGGGAGGGGGGGACGGGGCCTCAGACACCGTGACCACATGACCGTTGTCATCAAGTCGTACGGTGATCAGATGTTTCGACAGGAGGGCCTCGGAAAACAACCTTGTTCGTGTTTTGTGTCATGTCTCTTTCATTAAGATCCACGCTGGACTGAGCTGGGATCTTCTGCAGTTTATATTTGTAGATGGAGATTAAGAACATATTCTCTGGTTTCTATTTACAGAGACCAGGGCACCAGCCGCCTCCTCTTTGTTCGCCTTCTGTCTCGTCTGTCTTGTGCCTCTGCCCACAACAAGATGCCACGGGCTTCCTTAATAAAAAAACACACTCTGCTTGTACAACTGCTTGGACTGGCTGCGTAGGGGGTCTATAATGGTTCATACTGGGTCTGAACTGGTTTATACTGGCTCTAGTGGTTTGTACTGGGTCTGTACTGGTTAATATTGGCTCTGTGGTGGCATCTACTGGGTCTCTACTGGTCTGTAATTGGTCATAATATTAGGTTTTAACATGGGAACGTAAACACAGACAAGATGATGAATAGCTCCCACTGTACGTAGACTCAGGTTTGGTCCTAAAGAATACATAAATCCTCCAAACGTCTCCATTGTCTCAGGTTATATTCTGACTAGAAGCCTCTGTCTCCCTCTAGTGGCAGCAAGAGGTACTGAAGAGCGTGTAGCGGTAGCGGCAGCGTCTGGGGATGAGAGGGGGGGGGCATTAACACACACCTCACACACCACTTGTCCTCTTCTCTCTGCCTAAGGCTGTTGTCATAGTTACCATCACGTGGTTTTCTATGTCCTAGTTTACCCCTCATCCCTCACTCCCCCAACCCCTTTTTTCAGTTGAAAGCCTAGCGTTAGCCACAAAGCAAAGCGTTACGGAGCTCTTTTACAACATAAAACAGTTACGTAACAAACATGTACCCCGCCTTCTATACAGACTGCAGCCAACCAGGGATGGACATGAAACAGCCAATCGGTACCCTTCCTGTCAGTTATAAAAATATGATCTATAAATGTATACACAAACACACACACACACACACACACACACAC
>NC_140289.1:11396530-11469030 GCF_964030765.1 Micromesistius poutassou
TCTATTACTGTGGTCATCTCTCTGAGGAAGAGACACAGAGACAGACAGAGAGAGAGAGAGAGAGAGAGAGAGAGAGAGAGAGAGAGAGAGAGAGAGAGAGAGAGAGAGAGAGAGAGAGAAAGAAAGAGACCGTGAGAGTTTCTCTGGTCAACAACAGCGTCTTGTGTTTCATTAATAAATGGGCTTCATATGCAAATGAGGCATTGGGTGAATGAGACTGGGGGGAGGGGCTTAGTGCGTCTGTGTGTCTGTGTGTGTGTCTCTGAGTGTGTCTGTGTGTGTGTGTGTGACCACGGCAGGAAGGAGAGGTTCTGAATGGCGGTGGTTTGGCAGGCCCGGTGTGTTGTGCTGCTGTTCTGAACCATGAGTTCTGAACAGGTTCTGGGGCCGGTTCCTGGCGGCGGCAGTCAGGAACCGTCCTCTATAGAGGGGAACCGTCCTCTACAGAGGACGTTCTGTCACCTCGTCCCATTGATTCCATCAGCCCACTGGACAGACAGGGTGAACAAACAGTTCTCAGCAGTTGGCCAACATTAACGGTAAAGTGGCGCACCATGATTTATTTTTGCTTTTTTCTTGTTAGCGCATTCCAAATCTGGAGCACGAAATCCACCGTTTAGCCGTCGGGGATCGATTGAGACGTTCTGCTGCTATGCAGTTTCTGCCATCCAGTTAAGTCATCACTGGGTGTCACATGATCACCTGCACAGCATCCTTCTACTTGGCCCTCGTCCCAGTGGTCCCACACTCACAGGATGCTCAGCCCTCGGCCAATAGGGAAGGAGTTCCTGTCAGGGAAACGGTCCAAGGTCCATCTCCGAGGCCCCGTGTTTAATAGTCCGGCTGGAGCGCGACAGCAGGGCCAGGAGGCTGCGAGGGGGGCTCCAGTGATCCGCTGGTTCCCCTCTAGCAGCCACAGAGAGCAGCGTCCATATCGTAATGAGTCATTAACGATTGGTTATGTAGTCGATGCATTTTACTTGCAATGAATGGGGATCCTACGATCCACAGTGAGCGGCTGTTACCTGGTAAACCCACCATTACTAATCACTAATTAGTAAGACTGTTTCCGAGAAACACAAAGAAACAGACACACCCACCAAACGCAACAGACACACACGCACACACACACACACACACACACTCACACACAGGGATTAATTATTCAGAGTCGCAGGATGGAGGAGGGAGGTGGGTCTGGAGGTGCTGCTCTGGCGGGTCACAGAGTGCACCGTAGCAGTACTGGACCGCCGGTGTACTGGTAGTGTGTAGTGCTATATGTTGTGGTACTAGTACTTCCCTATGTTATAGTACTGCGATTACACTGTGGTACTACTGTAGATGCTACCCTGCAGGAGGACCTGTATGGGGTATTCCCTGTGCTAGTAAACCTTGGTATTGTGGTACAATGCTAGCACTGTGGGGCTATGTTAGCACTGCCGGGCTATGTTAGCACTGTGGTGCTACGTGTCGTGCAACATGAGTACCGCAGTGCTGTCCACTCTGCCAGGGGGCCCGGACGAAGTGTCCCAGGGTTGAGATTTGGATTAAAGCGATGATGTCACAACATGTACTGCAGCACTTCCCCGTGCCTTATAACCTCCACTTCCACCCTTCAGATTATCCTCTTCCTATTGGCCGAGTGCCCTGCAGAGCAAAGCTGTCCACAGTGTCCAACAGCCACACCACTTGTCTGCATCATCTCAGCACGCAGTCTGTGTCACACTCACACACACACACACACACACAAACACAAACACAAAGTCCCACCATAAACAACACACTCGCACTCCAGTCCTGAAGTGCAGGCGAGACCCGCCAACATGTTTATCCCTGCTAGAATCTGAGGTTTTTCTGTCTCCCCACCATTTCAGGTGAAAACTTGTCAAGTCACTAAGGATGAGACTAGCCCCCCCCTCCCCCCTTTCTCCTCACCCCCCCCCCCCCCCCCTCACCTCTATCTGTCCGTGAGCCAGAGATGGGGAGTGGGGGGGGGGTGGGTGGGGTTGGAGTGGGGGAGGGGGGTTGTAGAGAGACTGCTGCGTTTTCTTTCTCCAATAGAATGAATGGACTCGAAATAGGAGCCAATCAGACGCGAGCTGCGGCTCCGTATAAAAGCGAACAAAGCTTCTTAATTCTGGACACCAGTATTCACGTCGATCTGCTTACCCTCGCTCCACTCCAAGCTGCTCAGACTTGTTTTCTCCCCATAGAAAAGCGTCTTCAGGTAGGCTTTTCTTTGATTTTAAATCGCTCTAGACGTCGAGCGTATTTTTTTGCAGAGCGCGTACACACTGGCGCGCACACGGAGACTCCTTCGCTGCACAATGAACCAAAATTAACGGTTCATATTTTGCAGGACTGACAGACGAAGGGCTACAGTGCGATATTGCTAAATATAGTCCGTCGTTGCGCGTTGGACGGCTGTCTAATGGGTTTTTTTGTTGGGGGGGGATGTCTGGATTCCGGTGCAGGGCTGCGTCTCGGCATTCGGGCGACCTTGTCCGGGTTGATCCTACTACACCCGCAGTAGGCCTCCATCCCGCATCCCCACCTCGCCATTCCTCCATCAGTCCACCTCACACCTATTTAAATCATCTGACCGGCGGACCGAAGGCTTTCACGCCTGATTTCGGTTAACCTCCATCCACCCCCGTGCAGACGGGTGGATGTTAACCCATCGAGACGGCGCACGGAGGGTTAATTTGATGCTAAATGGGCTTTTTATTGAGCGGCCGTTATCTGGCTGGTTGCGTCACCGTGTTGTATAATAAGTCTTTGTCCCGCTGCCTTATCCCTCCAGACGGCTTTATAGGGCGCTGCGTGCCAAGCCGGGGCGACTCATTAAGCGGCTGTGTGTGTGCGTGTCGGGCCGTGCGTGTGTATTTGTGTGTGATCGTGTCGTTGTGTTATTTTTGTCCCCCCATCAGGTGAACCAACCATGCCGTTCGGTAACACGCACAACAAGCTGAAGATGAACTACTCCTCGGACCAGGAGTTCCCCGACCTCACCAAGCACAACAACCACATGGCCAAGATCCTCACCCCGGAGATGTACTCCAACCTGCGGGACAAAGAGACGCCCAGCGGCTTCACCCTGGATGACGTCATCCAGACCGGCATTGACAACCCAGGTATAATAGCCCCAATCCCTCATCCTATCTCCTCCCCCAGGCCCATCCGTCCGCGACCCTCAAAGTCCGTGTCACTGCGTCGCGGTTTTCTCAGTAATTTCTCCATCGCGTGAGGAAACCTAAGTCCATCGCTAGGCCTCTAAACCGCAGCGGGCCTCCAGCAGTGACCTTGTGGTCGCCCCCTAGCGGGCAGCCCGCGCACGGCGGCTTATGCTCGGCCGTCCGAAGCGGATTGGTTCGATATTTAATTTATAATCTCGCGGAGGAATGAACGAGCACTGGTAAAAGTTCCATTGCAGGGTCGATGATCACGTGACCTTAAGCAGGACACGGACATCGTCGTAATATATTGGTTACCGGTAATATCATCAAGATCTGCATAAAATATGGAGAATTAGCCTACCTCATTGATAACATTGGACGACTGCTATAGTGTCACTGTTCGTTGAACACACACCGTTGGTGCAGGTCACTACGTACAGGTTATTGCGTACAGGTTATTATAATAACCAACGATATGTTTCTGAAACAGGCCACCCCTTCATCATGACGGTGGGCTGCGTGGCGGGAGACGAGGAGACCTACGAGGTGTTCAAGGAGCTGCTGGACCCCGTGATCGAAGACCGCCACGGGGGGTACAAGCCCTCTGACAAACACAAGACCGACATCAACCCGGACAACCTGCAGGTACGCATGCAGACGCATAATCGCACGCACTATCGCACGCGCATACACTCAGAAACACACGTATAGCCTAGTACACACGCACACGTTTTTTAACATGATGTGATGGCCGTGCGTGTGGCGCACGGCAGGGCGGAGACGACTTGGACGCCAACTACGTGCTGAGCTCCAGGGTCAGGACGGGGAGGAGTGTGCGCGGGTTCTGCCTGCCGCCCCACTGCAGCCGCGGAGAGCGACGCGCCATCGAGGACCTCTCCCTCCAAAGTGCGTAGCTCCGCTTCTCCGTTCATGCGCACGCATCAATCATTAATGGTCCGCTGCTGCCCCCTGCCGGCGCAAACACATACTACAGTTACGTTTATGATCCACCATCGAAAGATCCCGTCAACACTAGTACAGATTGGGAATTGGAGTTACAAAATAATAATAAAGGGTTGTGTTGAAATTGACATCGGACCAAAGTGGCATTTTTGCTAATGCCACTTTGTCTTGATTAAATTGTGTATTGATTGAGTCGTGGTGGTGCTCACGCATTCGGCTCGGTAGCAATGACCAGTAGTCAAACAAATAGGGCAACATGAGAACAATGAGGCTCAATAAAAAAAAACGATTAATCAAAACAGAGTGGGGCCTGCCAAAAATACTGATTGGAGATTTAACAGTTCAGTCTGCGTCGAAAAGTACATGAAGAGATAGGAAGCTGGATGGCTTACAGGCTACTAACGGTCATAAGAGCCTAGCAGGTAACAGACGGTACTGAGAAAATCCTTTTACGTAATTCCCAAGGATTAATGTGCACGTGCTGTGCCTGCTTGATATAAATTTTATGCTCTCTGCTGCCCCCTGCGTTGAGATACTGCAGGTAGTCCTTTCTTTCTAGACTTCACAGCCTAAATTATAGCTTTAATTAAAGGGCCCTCTATTTCATCTACATTGGTGATGTGGATCAGCCTTTAAAGGGCATTTAAAGACCTACCCTCTCATGACATCAAACAATGGCATGTCCCACCTACATGTATGATGGATAGATCAGCCTAGCAGTTTCTACCGGCCACTGCATATGCCAGTGTTAAAATTGGGGGAGGGATAGTCTGGTGGGGAGGGGGTTTGATCCAAACCCAGACGAAAGGTACTGGGTTTTATCAACAATGTCTTCAGTCTACCTGTAGGTATTTTATAAAGCAAGATTCCCTCCAACCCCTACTGGTTCCTCAATCACATGGATCAGTATTCACTGTCAGTTGCTTTCGATCAAAGCGTCTGCTAAAAAACTGTTATAGTTAAAGCAATAGAAAAGTGAAGTCAACGTCGCATCAACAGGTAATAGTGGATTCCCTGTGGAAGAGCCCAGCAGTGATGCGATTGAAGGTTTAAAAGCGGTTTGCTGTGTGCAGGTCTGGACGCCCTGGACGGAGACCTGAAGGGAACGTACTACGCCCTGAAGAACATGACAGACGAGGAGCAGCAGCAGCTCATCGACGACCACTTCCTGTTCGACAAGCCCGTCTCCCCCCTGCTCCTGGCCTCCGGGATGGCCCGCGACTGGCCCGACGGTCGTGGCATCTGGTGAGTTCCAGGGCACCAACCAGACCCAGATGGGGTGGACAGTTTGGCCACTGGGGTCTCCATTTGTAGGAGACTCCAACTCAAACTTATTTGCATCACGCCACACTACGTGAATTACTAGTAGTTCACTAAATGATATTTAGTAGTTCAATATTTAATGAGTTATAGATCACTAAATTATTAGAAGTATTTCACTAACTTGCTCGTGGCTATGAATCATTAGGCCTTGTCATTTATACATGTTTTTTAATAAATGTTGAATATTTTTTGTTGCACCATTACATGTATAAAGTCTCTGTCGGTCAGCAATCTGGGATCTGGATTGGCTTGGAGCTCAGTAGCGTGACATGGTTCTGTTTCCTCAGGCACAACGAGGGCAAGACCTTCCTGGTCTGGGTCAACGAGGAGGACCACCTCAGGGTCATCTCCATGCAGAAGGGAGGCAACATGAAGGAAGTGTTCAACCGCTTCTGCACCGGCCTCACAAAGGTACGAAGCCTTGCTCCCAAACCCTGCAAGTTCAAATGAAGAGAGACACAACATGTGAGTCCACCACTCATTGCTGTAGCGTCTGCCTCAATCAATCGACCACGACAGAGACTCGTTTTTAATTACCCATTGCTATAATGACTATAATAACAACTAATTGCTAAATAATAACCCAGTTGAAGGAACGATACAATTCCTTCAGCCACAGAGACCCCCCCGAGCCATGTGGAACCCCATGTCTTCTCATAGCTTCACACTCAAAACAAAAACCGCCTCCTGATGTCATTGCAGATCGAGTCCCTCTTCAAGGACCGAGGACACGAGTTCATGTGGAACGAGCACCTGGGCTACGTGCTCACCTGCCCCTCCAACCTGGGCACCGGGCTGCGTGCCGGCGTCCACGTCAAGATCCCCAACCTCAGCAAGCACGAGTCCTTCGGAGAGATCCTCAAGAGGTTGAGGCTCCAGAAGCGTGGAACAGGTACATGACACTGAAAACCTGACGCTAAATGACCGACCCTGAACCCTAGATGGCCATTAACCCCTGACCCTAGAAGTCGATTACTCCCATTTTAGACCTTAACCGTGCCCTTGACACCTCACCTTAAAGGTAAAGGAGCCTTAGCCCTAACCCTAAGGGAAGATGAATCTAGCCCTGACACCTTTAGTTCACCCTAGATGACCGTTAACCCCAACCCTGTACGACGCCGGCCCCACCTTTCGGCCAGACCTTAGACCTTCCAAACTCACGGAACACATGAGAGTAGATATCGCCAAAAAAACCCTCGACGTATAGCATACATTACACGTGTATCTAACAACCCCCCCCCCCCCCCCCTCCTCCTCATTCAGGTGGCGTTGACACCGCCGCAGTGGGCGGAGTCTTCGACATCTCCAACGCCGACAGGCTGGGCTTCTCGGAGGTGGAGCTGGTGCAGATGGTGGTGGACGGCGTGCGACTGATGGTGGACATGGAGAAGCGCCTGGAGGCCGGCCAGGCCATCGACGATCTCATGCCCGAGCAGAAGTGAACTCTGACCCACTATAACCCTTGACCTATGTCCCCCCCCCCACCCCACACCTCACCACACCAACAACCACCACCCCCCCCACTCACATCATTCACCTGTACCCCTCCCTCCCTTCCTTCGTATATATATATATTTATATATATGAATATATATATCAGAAACCAATAATGTAAAGTACAAGAGGGTAGTACAAGACTCCATTCTGTCCTGCGATAGCTTCGTCTTCCAACAGCAGCTCTGGAGGGGTTTTCTATCTTCTGTTCACGTAGTTGTTGGATGAACACCTCAAATAAAGTCTTTGGCCCAATCCATGACCTCCTGGTGTTTTTAATCGTGTGGTATCTCTTCTACATTCCTATGAAATTAGATGGTACTGGCTCAACCATGCATATTCAATTCAATTCAATTTTATTTTTAAAACCCTTAATCACGGGTACAGTTTCAAAGGGCTCAATAGGCCATATATTTATGATATTTATTATATATATATATATAGGTCAACCGTGGACACCATTAATGGAACCCTTTGGAACATCTGGCTGTGTCATTCAGCTGCTGTCAAACAAATAGAAATGTGCACTCATGGCATTTATAAGGCGCTTTGGATCTTAGATACTGACATATGGACAATATATTATATGTTTGATCATACTCTGTTATATTATCTTAATCTCTGACTGTTAATGTGGTTTGTGTAACGGTTAAATTGCGGTACACATATTTCCGCCGCAGTGTGTGTGGATGGTTGAAGCGGTCGACACAGGAGGAGCATATAGTTAGTTGGTCGTTGGGGAATATTGCTAGTCAACAGACGGCAGCTCAACGCTATTTACCAATAAAACACATGTTTGGGTTTAGAGATGAAGAAAGCTTTTGGCCTTTAGATTCTGTTGGTTTCAGCACATCAAACAAAGCTGTAATCTGATTGGATGTGGCTTGGTGTGGGAGGGGTTAGGAGAGGAGGATCCTAATCTGTGTATGTGTGTGTGTGTGTGTGTGTGGGGGGGGGGGGGGTCATTGGGTTTATCTGCACTGCTGAGGGGTTTTATAGTACTGCAGTACTTCATAGTACTGAATACTTAACTGCTTATGCAGACCTAACACTCTCACACATGCATCAGATGCTAACATGGAAGCTATTGAGAGCAGATGCTTTAATCCGGTGAACAGAGTGAATCCTACGGCTTAGGCGAGTCGTGGGAAGTAAACCTAACCCCTTCAACACTATAATCCACTAAATGTTGAATATATGAATTAATAAATACAGGTGTTGGGGAAATGGGGAAATAACAAAAAGAAAACGCTCAATTGTATTTGTCTGTATTAATTTACTTCAGTTTGTTTTAAATCCAGACTATATTTTTCCACTTCATATAAAAAATATTGTTTTATTGATAGCCGCCTGGTTTCCCTTTGTGACAGGGACATCTTTTAACCAATCAATTCAATAGTACATTCAACTATACAGGAAAACCTGGATTATAGACAACAAGAGAGCGTTGTGTGGGGTATTCTGGTTGATTGACAGTAGAGGTTGACCACGCCCTGATCCATCAAGGAGTATCAAGATGTAGGTCTACAGGAGGCACACATTATACTATATGTTAGAACCTATAACCTTCTCAACTGGAGAAACCGCCATTGTGGTTAAGGTTATTAATGGGCCATCTAACTAGCGTTGATTTAGAAATGACAAACGTACGACATATCATGCATGACGTCAACATACTGATTAGACCACCTTTTTACTGTTGCATTTGACTACAACTAAGGTCGGTTATTCCGACTTCCTACTAGGGAAAATCAAATAAAGCGGCACGTCAACTCTGAGTTCTTCCCAGAAAATGTTAGCCTCAGCTAAATTGTGACATCGCTCACTTGACTATCTGGCTATAGTCTTTCCAGTGACGTATTCAATGCTTCCTATCTCAATTCCTTTAGCATGGGGTACACTGGACCATCCTTTGTGAAAGGAAAGGAGATAATGCCATCCCACAGTTCCTTGCGGCAGTAACATTTCAAACAACGCACCATTCATCCATTCACAAAAACAAATGACCATATCATCATACTGATTGGGATCCATGTCACTAATCATGAGTGGACAGGTCCAGAATGCATCCTCCTGACTCCTAACTCACACCAAACCCTGGCACCACATCACCCTAAAGGACCTCCATTGGCTTCCTGTTTCCCACCGGATCATTTATAAGATCCTGGTCTTCGCCCTTCACCAAGTGGCTCCTCCATATCTCTCTGACCTCATCTCCCCCCACCAACCCTCTCGCCCCCTCGCTCAGGTCCACCTCAGCCAGCCTTCTCTCCACTCCCATGTCCAACCTTCGCATATTTGGGGACAGAGCCTTCTCCCAGGCTCTGGAACTCCCTCCCCCAAGACATGAGAGACTCAGAGTCCCTCCCAGTCCTCCAATCCCACCTCAAGACCATCTTTTCTCTACTGCCTTCTCTTAGCCCCCCCCCCCCATCCACCCGTCAGTGCTGTATGTCTGTTGTTTGTTTTACTACCACAGCACCTCAGGGTAAAGTGACTTTGAGTACTAGAAAAGCGCTATATAAATCCCGTTTATTATTTTTTATTATTGACGTAGACATGTGTAAGTGCAGTCGTATTCTCTTTGCACCGCAGTGGTCTTTTTTTTAAAGTCTCTATGAATTCTCCTTCAAATCTTTCCATGACCTTATGACGTTTTCCATCAAGGTCAAAGCAAAAAGGTTAGGAAAGTATATATGACGTAATTTTTGGACCACCCGACCGCAACCAAGGCCCCACATGAGACAGCGGAAGGGGCGTGGTTAAGGATCTTCATCGCAACAGATATATGACGTCATGGATACAATATTTCTCTGTCAAAAGCAAATACGGAAATAAATATGTAAATGAAATACACGTGATGAATAAAAAATCGAAATGAACAGAAAGGTTATGAACCGCCTAATAAAAACCTGAAATAGAAACGGTGCTCATTGGCCCTTTGCGCTCTGATTAATTATAATTATTTGTTCAAATATTTAATATATTTAAATCCTGATGTAACGCGAAATATATTTGTTATCCGTTTATTCTGGTTCGGTTCTAGATGTCGTCCACCTGCCGGGCAGCAGGTGACGCGGTGGTGTTGCGTCAACAACCTGCCCGCGCGCAGGTCCACAGGCGGTGACTCTCGCGCTGCTTTAGAAATGCCATAACAGCACAGCAGCAGCATCCCGAGCTCGAGCGGCGACACGGTCGGTCGGCGATTCCCCATTTCAAATAAAATCTCCGGTCAATATTAATTGCGGGTTTTTTCCTCACATCCCCGCGTTGCTGCTCGAGCCACACAATGACGCAGGTTTGAATTAAAGACGCGGATATCGCGGGTTTTTGTGGCCGAGCGGCGCGGCGCATCTGGAGCGGAGGTAAGAGAGAGGATGGCGGGGAGGAGGGGAGGGACACGGCGCGCCCTGCCTCGGCCTGCCCGGCGTCCATACTGATGAATTGTATTCATATGGAGGTGTGTATTGTGTGTTTTACTGTAGGTGGGGAACGGAAAACCACGGAATCGGTGTAGGCTATTCCCCGTGAATCTAAAACCGTGGTGTCTGAGAACACGCGTTGAGTCTCCATTGAGATGACATGTTATATTTAATGGTGGCCTGTATCACATCTTGCTCTGCCGAAATAGACAGCGGCGTGGCTCTCTGTTCCCAGCGATTATCCGGGAGGACTTCATCGGGTCATTATCATCCGGCTCCAGAGATTAAGCCGCCCAGATCCCCGTCCCTAAACGTCACGGTTTTCCCTTATTAAAACGGACTGTGTCTTTTCCGGACCAAACCGGTCTGTCTGTCTGTCTGTCTGTCACCGAGCCGCCAGATAGCAAGGTTCTCCTAACAGGATAATTGTCTCTGAAGCCTACTAAGCGGCACCTGATTGTCTACATTGACCCGCCTTAACGGCACCGGATCATCTAGCCTGCAGGTTTGGTCGTTCAGGGCCACTCTGCATCCTAACAGGCCCTCCATGTGGTGTGTTATCGGTGTCCGCGAGATCAATTAAGTCCTCCACATCCATTAGTAGGCTACGCCTGTGTCGCGTGGTTGCGCTATAATTAAATAATTAGTTATAATTAGTGTTTTCTGTGATTCAAAAGCGGTTGGGGGTAGACTATGGTGTGCTTATTTTGTCAGCCTATAACTGTACAGCATTCTGTATGAATACAGCCCAAATCTCTACCATTCAGCCATACCGTCCTCCATCATCCCTCCAACATTCTCTCTGTTCGCTATCATTCTGCCTCCTCTGTCATCCCTTCATATTCATATCATTTCTCAATCATCCCTCCATCGTTCTGTCTATTCACCTTCAACCCTTCATCATTCTGTTCGTTGGTTCTCACCTTGGTGCTGTTTTTCCCAGCATGCCGTGGGGCGTCCCAGCCGGCCTGTGAAGATGAGTGTGACCTCCTGGTTTCTGGTGAGCAGCTCTGGGACCCGCCACCGGCTCCCCAGGGAGCTCATCTTCGTCGGCCGCGAGGACTGTGAGCTCATGCTGCAGGTGAGAAGAACACATCTGGATACACCTGACCACGCTACACGCCTGGATACAACACACCTGACCACGCCACACACCTGGATACAACACACCTGACCACAACACACACCTGGATACAACACACCTGACCACAACACACACCTGGATACAATACACCTGACCACGCTACACACCTGGATACAATACACCTGACCACAACACACACCTGGATACAATACACCTGACCACAACACACACCTGGATACAATACACCTGACCACAACACACACCTGGATACAATACACCTGACCACAACACACACCTGGATACAATACACCTGACCACAACACACACCTGGATACAATACACCTGACCACGCCACACACCTGGATACAACACACCTGACCACAACACACACCTGGATACAATACACCTGACCACAACACACACCTGGATACAACACACCTGACCACAACACACACCTGGATACAATACACCTGACCACGCCACACACCTGGATACAACACACCTGACCACAACACACACCTGGATACAACACACCTGACCACAACACACACCTGGATACAACACACCTGACCACGCTACACGCCTGGATACAATACACCTGACCACGCTACACACCTGGATACAATACACCTGACCACAACACACACCTGGATACAACACACCTGACCACAACACACACCTGGATACAATACACTAGACCACAACACATCTGGACACAACACACAACACACATGGACATAGAACACACCTGACAACAACACACCTGACCACAACACACCTGAGCACCCACAACACACCTGGACATAACACACTTGGACACAGAACGCACACCTGGCCACAGAACGCACTTGGATACACACAACACACCTGACCACCCACAACACACCTGACCACAACACACCTGACCACAACACACCTGACCACCCACAACACACCTGACCACCCACAACACACCTGGACACACAGAACACACATGGACACACGAAACACAACAGACACACAGAACAAATGTGGCTATACAGAACACAGCTGAACAGTTTGCACATGTACAGACTGCAGATTAGCACAATTTTGGCCATAAACTTGCTACAAACTAGTTACCAGCTGAAAGGTTCTAACACCATTGTCCACAGCTTACCGGTTGGATAAACATCGGCTTAATGATGTTAATGAATAATAACTTTTGTAGGAAAGTGGGACAACCAAATATAAATTGAGCCCAGACGGATATTACACTGATGAATCACTCCACATTTTTACTGCCTTCTGTTTTACAAAAAACATGCCACAGTTGAACAGTGGCCAACATGCTGTGCTGCCAGTGTGGTTTGTTTGGCTGTGGGCTGTGTTGTGGTTTGCAGTGTGTGTGTGTGTGTGTGTATTGTGTGTGTGTGTGTGTGTGTATTATGTGTCTATTGTGTTAGGTGAGTTGAGGCTGCAGGTCAGGTGGCACACAGCCTTTGTCTGCAGCATACAGCCACTACACACTATATGTTAGCATATGTTAGCATACAGCCACTGAACACAATCTGTTAGCATGTGTTAATTACAATATACAATATCTGTTAGCATGTGTTAATTACAATATACAGTATCTGTTAGCATGTGTTAATTACAATATACAATATCTGTTAGCATGTGTTAATTACAATATACAATATCTGTTAGCATGTGTTAATTACAATATACAATATCTGTTAGCATGTGTTAATTACAATATACAGTATCTGTTAGCATGTGTTAATTACAATATACAATATCCGTTAGCATGTGTTAGCATACAGCTAGTAAGATTGATCTGTTAGCATATGTTAGCATCCAGACCCTCAACACTATGGATGCAATATGCCTGGCCTATCACAGTGACTACAACTGAAGGCCTGGACTCTCGGCACCCCTTCACCATAGACATCACTTTTATAAACTCAATAATTTAAAATGTTTTGCCTGTACTGTATGTCAATCATGGCACCCATGGCACTCCTGACCGTCCCAGTTTTTTCTTGCCCTCTGGAGGGCTAGGGTCGGGGGGGGGGGTTCATAAATATATGGCCTGTTAAGCCGAGACTGTACCTGTGATTAATCAGGGCTATACTAATACATTGAATTGATTGTATTAGCATACAGCTAACCTCCTTCTTTCAGCATGCTTTAGCAGACAGCTCACTCACAACAAACAATCACAATCATAACAATTAATACAGTACACACTGGCACATGATAAAGGGACTAACATAGCGTGTGTGTGTGTGTGTGTGTGTGTGTGTGTGTGTGTGTGTGTGTGTGTGTGTGTGTGTGTGTGTGTGTGTGTGTGTGTGTGTGTGTGTGTGTGTGTGTGTGTGTGTGTGTGTGTGTGTGTGTCGTAGTCTCGCAGTGTGGACAAGCAGCATGCGGTCATCAACTACAACCCGGCGACAGACCAGCACCTGGTCAAGGACCTGGGCAGCCTCAACGGGGTGAGAGACTACCGCATCCCATCAGCTTTAACCTTCCTTCTGTTCCCTTTGTACTGCTCTCTAACAATCCAGAATACTTGATATGTTGGGCGTGAGACTGGCAAAAGCAAATCAAGTGACTTGACGTTTGTCTCCCAGCCGAAAGGTTCTGGGTTCAATCCCCAGTGTCAGCCTGACCTTCTGTTTTTATCGGATGTTTTCTGTGTTGACTTCCTGTACAGACGTTTGTGAACGACCTGCGCATCCCAGAGCAGACGTACTTCACCCTCAAACTGTCGGACATCGTGCGCTTCGGATATGATATCCTTTGAACCCTTTAACCTTTAAACCTGCTGCCCGTCACCTCATATGCGTCAATACCATGTCTCAGAGCCTTCCCACGACATCACTTCCTGGAGTAAATGTGTGCGTTTGATATCCGCTCTCTGTCCAGTGGATTATTCCGGTATCTACTCCATATTGATGCTTTGAGTGTTGTCAGCCTCACTTGTCATTTTGGATTCCTATATTTAGCATTGAGGAGGTTGGCCTTAACATGAACACATACCCATGTCTACACCCTGGAGAAGAGCCAGCACATAGTGCCAGAGGAGGCTCTGAAGGTGTGTGTGTCTGTGTGTGTGTGTGTGTGTGTGTCTGTGTGTGTGTGTGTGTGTGTTTGTATGTGTGTGTGAGCCAGCACATAGTGCCCAAGGAGGCTCAGAAGGTGTGGGCCGGTGTGTGCGTGTATTACCTGTGTTATTGCTGTTTAACGGTCCACCGTTGGTCTAATGTGTACCCCCTGCTGTTTCAGCATGAGAAGTACACCAGCCAGCTGCAGATGGGCAAACACGCAGAGACGGAGGAGCGGCCTCGACCTGACAAACCGGAGCGCACCAAGACCCACACCCAGACCACGACCCCGAGCCAGGGCCAGACCCAGACCCCAAGCCAAACCCCAGGTAGAACCCCTTACCCTCACCTAGGCCTGGGCGATAGGGCTGAAAGACATATCACAATATAACTTGATCATATTGATCGATATCGATAACTATTGATCATTTTAATGACCTAAAAAGACTAAGAATTACCATGCTGGATTTAAACACTTCTGTTTAACACTTAATATGACCTTCCACTGTTCTTCATTGATAAATACTCATTGATAAATACACTCAAATATTGTGAATAAGTACGGAACCGTGTTTGTGTAACAAACCCAGCGGCTAGATTTGGTGGTCCAGTCCCTTATCGATATATGTGAACATGTTTTATATTGATATTGATCAAAAGTCTATCACGATACGATAATTTATTGTTTTATTGCCCAGGCCTTCCCTCAACACACATTACCCTAGAAACCGTGTGGAACTATAGACGGTAAAAAGTATGGACGTTATGGCGTCAGCGACATAGATTTGATAGATAGGCATAGATTTGATAGATAGACCCCGTAGATTTGTCTTTAGGGACGTCGCCAGTCCATGAGTGATTTTGCAACCAGCATCGAAAACTATCAGTTTTTGGCCCATCGAGGGCCGGATCGAGTGTCCCTCTCGCAGCGGTTTAGAAGGCTGCGGCCGTAGAAGGTTGCGGCTTTAGAACGTTGCAGTTTTAAGAATGTAGCATTATAAGATTAATTTAATACAGCGCGTTAAAAGTGATGTTCTGAGTAAAACAAACTGAGAATACGGTTTTTCTTCCAGAGAATACGCACATCTCTGCATCCTGTCCTTTTATGATGACGTGAGCATCACCAGATTTTCATTGTACTGCCCCTCCCCCTTTCTGCCCTCATCCTGTCTCCATGGTAACAGCTGCCCCGCCCATCCGAGCGGGGCTCACATATTTGTACCGTTTCCTAGAGAGGAGGGGGCCGTCTGCTGCAGACACAGTCCTGCGCCGCACTTACTGACATTAAAAAACACAAACACATATACATACACAATACATCTATATCTATATTATAGATATAGATCTATATTATAGATATAGACATAGATATATAGATATATAGATAGTGAGAGATGCCACATAGAGACAGACAGACAGATAGTGATAGAGATAGATAGTAAAAATATTATCTGTGTACATGTTCGTGTGTAATTATGTGTACTAAATAAGTGTGTCTTCATCCGTGTACCTGTATATGTGCATGGAACACATCTGTTTATGTTTGTGTGTTTGTGTTTGACAGAGTGCCCTGGACCCCGCCCGACCCCCCTGTATGGGCAGCCATCTTGGTGGGGGGAGGAGGACATGTGCAGCGATGGTCTTCACCCAGGTCTGTATCCTCTGCACCCCGGCAAAAACTGTAGGCCTTACCTAGCGGCCATCTTGGTTCTAAACCCTAGCCGGCAATGGGCCTTATTCACCTAGCGGCCATCTTGGTTCCACCTTGGAAACACTAACTGCTTCCTTCACCATGATAGTGTTTAGAACCAAGATGGCCTCACGCTGAACAAGGAAAATTAATACATCATACTGTTATGTTATTGGTATGTGTGAAGTAACCCTTGGTTAACTGGTGAGTGAGGGTGAATTGGTAGATATTTACTAGCTTTGGTGGTGTTATCTCAAGTGATTAAAAGGGAGCTGTCACGCTTGGCTGTTCCCTAATATTCAATTATACTGCTACATACGCTTACTGCTACATACTGCAACATCAACTCCGTTCCCATGAAAGATTTGACCTTCGATGTTATTTTACAAAGCCGACCAATGAAAAACACAAATCCGGTCAATTTTTCTGTAGTAACAGAGTTGATCCAGACTGGGTAGCCCCGCCCATTCTGCTGGCGATTTGAGTTCGCCCTGCAGAAGGGTCCGGAGAAGAGCAATACATTTCTTTCTAGTTTCGATATGTTTTTGCGGGAGCCAATCACCAAGCTGGCGTTTCCCCCTGGCGCGCTATTGGCTGGTTTAACACAATGACGACAGGGAAGCGACGGCAAGCAGCCAATTGCGTACAGAGTCAATTTAACTCCGCCCGTTGATCACGCCTCTTGTGCTTAAATGACAGCAGCCTCCCCAGACCAACGTGCAATCTATGATTGAGCTTGGTGTGGATGTTGACCAAGCAGCACTCTTTTATATGAGAAAATATCCCCTCACAGCTCCCCTTCAAATGAACGCTGAAGTTCAAACATTCAACCTTGGGTGTAAAGTGCGTGTGAACACGGTGTTGGTGTGCTGCTTGTGTCCAGAGGCCCAGAACCCCGAGCTGTGCGACTTCAGGGAGAACCAGGCCGGGTTCCCCGGGTACCACCGCGAGGCCAGCTACTTCGAGATCCCCACCAAGGACTTCCACACGCACCCCAAGTCCCCGGAGGCCGAGCTGCACGAGGTGCCCACCAAGGACACGGACACGCCCCTCGCCACGCCCCCGGCCAAGGCCCAGGCCCAGGCCCAGGCTCCGCCCTCGCCGCCCACCCCCACCCCTCCCGTGGTCCAGAGCCACGCCTCCTTCACCATCGAGTTCGATGACTTCACGCCGGGCAAGATAAAGATCAAGGACCACGTGACCAAGTTCACGTCGCGGCAGCGGAAGCAGCAGGCGCTGCACCTGAAGCCCCCGGCGGGAGCGCCGGTGGACCTGATGTCCGCCGAGAGCAAGGTGGCCGATTGGCTGGTCCACAGTGACGTCAGCATGATGAAGAAGCGCCCCACCTGCGAGGACGTCTACAGCACCAAGAGCGACCAGGCCATCAACACCAAGACCCTCCGAGGTCAGAGGTCACCATCCATACAGGAGTCGACACAGTCACGTGGTTAGGGTGTCTGACTCCCAGATACTGGGTTCTGTTCCTAATGTCCCAGCCTGCCTGTAGTCGTTGATTGATTGATTGATTTTGATTGATTTTATTTGAACATTTTTGATACAAAATATGAACAGCACTCTGTGTCATACATTAAAATACATAAATAGTCAGGGATGACACAATAAAGCCCGAAGGCTTGTTTCCATTGTGGTCCCTGTGTGGCAGGAGGAGAGGACAGGTAGCAGCAGATCATACATCAATCATTCAAGAAAACTACATACAAGTCACACACATAACAATGATCATAATTAAGACAGAGTAGGACGCCCCTAACCCTGACCTGCTTATTAATGCATCAATCAGTACAATTCCCTGAATAGTAAATAATTCAAAGGATCATCAACTAGATGGCTTCACGTAAACAAAACAAATAAATAAAACAATCCACAGAGGCTGGGCTTGATGCAGTAGTCTCAAGCCCAGTCAAGTCACCAGTATTTTCAGTAATGTCTATTTTCAATAATATCACACAGCTGTGTGGATATCAGCCATATCCAGTGTTGGAGCGTTTAGGTTTTTAAAGGGTGGTGCTTGTTGTTCCAGGTCACCACCACGAGGACGGCACCCAGAGCGACTCTGAGGACCCGGTCCTCGGAGGCAGGCGGAGCAAGTCCAACCACTCGGTCCAGACCGACCAGTCCGAAGTGTCCCAGCAGACCGTCAAATCGGGTCAGTCCGTCTGCTCCCAGCAGGCGGTCCCCACTCCCTCTGTCGTCC
Source organism: Micromesistius poutassou (assembly GCF_964030765.1). Taxonomy (NCBI): domain Eukaryota; kingdom Metazoa; phylum Chordata; class Actinopteri; order Gadiformes; family Gadidae; genus Micromesistius; species Micromesistius poutassou. The sequence goes on from NC_140289.1 coordinate 11,414,966, forward strand.
CCCCATCCTTTCCTGACTCACTGTCCCAGAGCCCACCGCAGAGCCACTCCCCCCCAAACCAGACCATCCAGGAGCCGCCGAACCAGGGGCCCTCAAACCACGGGTCCCCCAGCCAGGGGTCTCCCAGCCAGGCCGCCACACAAGGGCCCCCGGAGCACCTCAGCCAGCAGGCCTTCATCATAGAGTTCTTCGACGACAACCCCCGCAAGAAGCGCTCCCAGTCCTTCACCCACACCCCGGCCCAGGCGGACTCCTACTCCGCGCTCAAGGCCAAGATGGAGCGACGCAAAGGCAGCGAGCGGCCGGCCTCTGTGCACGGCCACCTCCCCCCCACCCAGCAGTCGACGGTTCCCCTGAAGACCCAGGGCCACGGGACTCCCCAGAGGTCCAGTTCTCTGAAGAGGGAGAAGACGGAGGGGGACGTGCTGGCCTCCTCCTCCGCCTCGCGCGCCCCCGCCACCAGACCCTTCGGCAGTGTGGGGAAGAAGTCCAAGCTGGTGCAGGAGTTCGCCGCCGAGTTCCTCAAGGACTCCGGCGTCGGACCGCCGTCTCCCACCAGGGACAAGCCTTCCCCCATGTCGGCCCCGCCCGTCATGGTGTCCCCCGCCTGCACGCACCTCCCCTCCCCTCAAGAAATCCCCAAGACCCCCGTCCCGGCCTCGTACCCCTCCTCGCCCGCTCAGCCCGTCCCCGTGTCCGGCGCTCTGACCCCCACCCCTACGCGGCGCACCCTGGCCGGCACTCAGGGCCAGCCGGCCTCTCCGGCCCGCCAGCCCGGCCCCGCCCAGGCCGCCATGCTCCCGCCGGGGTTAGCGCGGGGACTGGACCCCCGCACCCAGAGGGTGGGCCGGAACGAGGAGGACGACAGCCTGAGCGACGCGGGAACCTACACCATCGAGACCGAGTGCCACGACACAGAGGTGGAGGAGGCCCGCAACATGATAGACCAGGTCGGTCCGCAGGGGCTGGGTCCGGAGGTCTAAAGAGTTACCAACACACGCTTTAACCTGCCTGGCCTCTCGGGTACAGAAGCAGAATCTTCTTATGAATACAACGGAAAAGTGCTTGACTTTTATTTATATTATTACTATTATAGGCTTTACCTGTGTTACAGGGTACAGAACATGATACATGTTTAAATGTATCACGTATTAAGCTCTACAAAGTAGAACAACATGACCTAAACATACAGGATGTGTTTCTGACTTTGCATTACGTTGCAGACGCACGACACACCTCTTGACCTTCATCTCTACTTCCTGTTTCCTGTCTTCCCCCCTGTGCTGCTTCCTCCTCCTCCCGCATGACCCCTGACCCCTGACAGGTGTTTGGTGTCCTGGACTCTCCAGAGTATAGTGGTGTAAACTCCTCTGTTTATAGGCCAGTCATTAATGAGGGGAAGGATGAGCACACTAGCCTTGAGAGCGATGGTAGTGCTGTGGATCCAATGCATGGCTTTACCCCGGCCACTATCAGTGGCACCACAACCAGCCCGGTGCAGGTAAACATAAACCCAGGAAGATACCACTGTGTAACGTTTGGGAGAACACCCCTGCATGTCCCAATCCACTGCATGTGTTCCACTTAATGTACACCCTACTTTTCCTCCTGACCCCCATCTAGTTTAGCTTCTATATCTTGGTTGCTTTGAGTTCTGTTCATTTCCGTCGTCTTCCGAGGATGTTGATGAGATGTTGTGTTGCAGGTTCCCCCTGCTCACACAGCGGGGCTGGAGGGCCCAAAGTGGGTCTCTCGCTGGGCCAGTCTGGCAGACAGCTACGCCGAGGGGGCCTCTCCCCCCTCTGTCGGGGAATCTCTGGAAGGTGAGCTCATGAAATCTTGTTGAGTAGCAAAGTCTATCCGAATGGCCCTTGTTCATACATGGAATATCGTTTTAGTTTTGAATGCCTCATTGGATTCCCTGTTTTCCTCAGATTCCCGCTACCTATCCAGCCGGTCAGTGATGAGCCAGTCAGAGTCCGAGTCCAGCCAGGTTTCCCGCACCAAGAGGCTACTCCCCCAGGTTCCTCCTGGGGAGAAACCGGAGGGCAGCACCCCCAGCATCCTGATCCAGCAGGACTCTTACCCTGGACCAGAAACCCTGGACAGAGAACCCAGGGCCACATGCCCTCCCGAATCTGGCCAGTTGCTCGGCATCCAAGACGACGTGGACCCGGACAGCTTGAGCGACACCAGCCGCTCGGACGATGGCCAGGAGCGAGCTCACAGGACCAAGGCCAAGACCACGGCCAAGGCCTCATCCAGAGCTCCTGGCCTTCAGGTCAGACCTTCAGAGAGGGTGTCCCCGTCCCCGTCCACCAAGTCCACCTGTTTCTACATCGGCTCTGACAGCCCGGGAAAGGCCGACCCCCCCCAGAGCCTTAAAGAGGCCCCATCCAAGAACCCGCCCACCACCGTTCTGATTCGCCACCTGAGCGGCCACGAGCCCCGTAGGACGAGTGTCAAGCCCAACAGCTCGGCCCCCAACCTCCAACTACAGGACAAGGACTCTGTCCCCGCGAAAGACGGCGCCATCGTCAGGCAAGAGAGCTTCACCAAAGAGCGCCCGAGCGACGCTGTCCAGAAGAAGAAGCTCCCGCACATCTCCAGCCACCCGTCCATCAGGGACATGGAGCAGAGGAAGGAGGCCGCCCCGGACGTCTTCTTCAAGGAGGCCGAAGGCCCTCTGTTCCATTCCTCCGGCTCCGGTCGCAGCTCCAAGAAGGGGGGCTCCTCCAGCCACGTGGGGGACTCTCTGTCCGGCGATTCGGACGTGGACACGGCCAGCACCGTCAGCCAGGTGAGCAACAAGAACACGCCGGTCACCTCCGTCTCCAAGAAGCGCTCGGTCGTCAGCGGCCTGCAGAAGGAGAAGTCCTCCTCCAGCCCGTCCATCCAGGAGAAGGGGCGCCAGCTCTCCGCCCGCGAGCGGCTGTCGGAGAAGCGCCGGAGCCAGGTGGGGTCCGACGCGTCCGGCGGGAAGGCCGAGGCGGCCAAGCGCTTCCACATGCGCCGCAGCGCCGGGAACCGGGGCTCCCTGGACCTCTCCGAGGGCCAGCCGGGGCAGAGCTACACCGACGCCAACGTCTCCTCGGACCACGAGGCCGGCTCTCGCACCTCCGGCCGGACTAAGAAACTCATCGCCCCGCTGCAGAAGGAGGACAACGGGAAGAGCTCCAAGACGGCCGCCCAGCAGGTCCTGACCCGGTCCAACAGCCTGTCGGCGCCCCGGCCGACCCGCGCCTCCATGCTCCGCCGCGCCCGTCTGGGCGAGACCTCGGACAACGAGGGCGCCGAGACGGACCGGGGCTCCCAGAACTCGGACCACGTCGGGGCGGCGTCCAAAGGCTCGGCGGAGAAGAAGCTCTCTCGGCTGGACATACTGGCCATGCCCCGCAAGAGGACCGGCTCCTTCACCACGCCCAGCGACACTGAGGCCGGCCCGCCGCCCCCCGCCGGGCGGAACAGCTACTCCGGGCGGGAACCCGGGGGCCCCAACAGGAAGTCGTCGGTGGGGGACGCCAGGCAAGCGGCCGCCAAAGGCTCCGGCGCCGCGGCGAAGCAGACCGCGGGCAGAACCCGGTCCAACGGAACCAAGTACTCTGGAACCGGTGAGCACTGGCTGCCCCTTTCACCCATCTACCCCCAATACGTGCAATACAAGCATACGAGATCAGTCATACAAGAACATACAAGATCAGTGATCAATATTGATCACTGTGATCAATATTGACTTCTAGTCTGAGGCGATTTCAGTGTCACATTTAACAATTATTCACCGAAGTATATACTACACGTGAACACTCCAAAAACAAACAAGATAACACTTTTTGCCAGGATTTATTTGTTTTTATAAGCGGTTTATTAGTTTTTATTACTTGCAAAGCGGCACATTTTGCGATGAAAACAACATCCCGAGTTTGAGATCTCAATCATGGGATATTGCCCCATATCCCGAGATAGCGAACCAATCAAATTGCGCCACCTTAGGAGGTTCACGTGTAGCATAGCACTAATGAGGGTCAGACGTTTGAGGACGAGGTTCAGTGTTCACGTGGAGTAACCGATCCTGTCGTTGTGATCAGCCTCTCGGCGCCGGCAGAAGGGCTCCGACTACTCCTCGTCCTCGGAGGAGGAGTACGAGACCAGCCCTGGCACCTCCAAAGCCCGGCGCTCCTCCCAGCCCTCCGCCCCCTCGCAGCCCCACCGCGGGCGCCCCGCCCCCTCCCGCCCCAAGTCCGTCTCCGTGGAAACGGAGGACGACGACCCCCAGAACGACGTGGACCCTTACCAGAACTGGACAACGCACAGCGCTGAGATCGCAAAGTAAGAGCGGGCTGCGCCTGTCGTCGTGTACATATCTACCAGGGGTTCACGAACTCTGTCAGGCCGTTTCCATGGTGAGCGTCACAACAGTGGACTTAGTTAATGACAACCCTGTGTTGTTATGGACCATAGCAACTAGGGGTGTAACGGTACACAAAAGTCACGATTCGGTACGTACCGCGGTTTTAAAGTCACGTTAGGTTTTTCGGTACAGCAGTTTTTATTATTTTATTTTATTTAAAATATATATTTTTAATTGATTTATTAAATTGTATCAAACAAATGCCTTGCACAAATGAAAATACATCAAATACAATTGAGGATAAAAACACAATAAAGTCCAGGACTTATTTCTATTGTGGTCCTCAACACAAAACATCAGGACAAGACAAGACACTCACAGCGTGTGATAATCAATAAAAACGTTTTTTTCGGTACGTACCAAAATGCAATGTTCATCCGGTACGAATACGCGTATCGTTACACCCCTAATAGCAACCATCTAGTGGGCAGGATAGTCCAGGGGCTAGGGTGTTTGACCAGCTGCCAAAAGGTTCTGGGTCCTTATCCTCATCTTCAATCTGCTTATACGGGGTCGGGTCGCAGCAGCTCCAGCAAGGTTCTGGGTTCAAACCCTAATTACCCAAAAGTCCACCTGAAAGGAATCCCTGAGCAAGATGACCCCTAACCCCTCCCCTTACCTGCTCCTCAATGACACGTATCTGGATTAACTCTTAAGTTGCTTCGGATCAACTAGTGTGATCAATTACGACAAGGTAAATCAATCAGTAACTGTGTGTGTGTGCGGTTCCTCAGGCTCAGCCATGACCTGGCCAAAGACTTGGCCATCCTGGCGAGGGAGATCAACGACGTGGCCGGAGACGGGGACCCCCCCGTCGCCATCGCCGGGACCCCCATCTCCTCCCCAAGCTCCCAGCCCAACACCCCGGCCTCCCCCATCTCCTCCAGGGAAGAGGTGGGTCGCCATAACACCTCTCCCCCGACCACGCCACCACAACCCTCCAGCACCCACACCAAGGAACCCACCTTGGGTGTCCTTGTAGAGATACCAACTGAAATGAGACATTACTGGCATTACTTGTGGTTGGTGATGTCGCCACGGTTTGTCCAGTGTTTGCCGAAGAGCAAGGCAGACTAGCGGACACTCGTGGTGTCATAATCATTACTGAATATAATAGCATTCTGTTCTCTGCGCTAGACTGTTTTTCAGGACTGTTTGAGGCTGGTCTGGGTTTAAGTACCGGTGTTGTTGGTATTGTGGTAGAAAGTAATGTTTGAGGTAGTGTGGTACCAAGTTCTATTTGTGGAAACAAATACTGCTCAAAGTACCAAGTCCTGTTTTGAAGTATTGTGGTATTCAGAGCAGAGGAAACCATTGTACTGATCAAGAAGGTAACTGTGTGGTTTCTGAATAACACCATGGTCACGCGCTGAACGCCGGATCCTCATCACCCATCTCTCCGCTCTCCGAACAGAGGCCACATCCATACTCTCCAGGGGTCCGACCATCTCAGGTGTCTATCGATGACTCATTAGTCTCCCCTGTCTCCCGATTGGTTCCCCTCCCTCCACCCTCCTCCACCCTCCTAACCACTGACCCTAACACGTCTCTCCGCCCTGCTTGGACTGCCCCAGAGCACTAACGTGACGTCACAACAGTTGACACCGCACATGAACCGGGGGGTTCATGGGTTGGGGCGGTGGCTGTTGTCCACTCCCCTGCACTCTTCCTGGTTCACACCTGGTCCCAGCGACACTAAGACTCACTGCATATATTGTTTTCCATCGCAAACGCATGTTGACCTGGATGCATGCATTCACACGGCACGGCTCCCACCGGTACGCACACTGGTCCGTCGAACCAACAACCCACCTATGATCCATAGACCCACTAACCTCCTGGTCCACTAGTACCGCTCACCTACTGGTTTAGAGGACCACCCACCTACTGGTTTAGAGGACCACTGACCTACTGGTTTAGAGAACCACTAACCTTCTGGTCTACTAGTACAACTCACCTACTGGTTTAGGGAACCACTGACCTACTGGTTAATGGAACCAATGACCTACTGGTTTAGGGAACCACAGACCCACTGGTTAATGGAACCAATGACCTACTGGTTAATGGAACCAATGACCTACTGGTTTATAGAACCACTGACCTACTGGTTTACAGAACCACTGACCTACTGGTTTATAGAACCACTGACCTACTGGGTACAGTAGAACCACTAATCTACCGGTTTTCTGAACCATTTAACTTTAGAACTAATGACCTACTGGTTTATAATACCAGTGACCTACTGGTAACAGTATAACTACTGAAATACTGGTTACAGTAGAACCACCAAACTACTGGTTTACAGAACCAATGACCTACTGGTTTATAGAACCACTAAACTACTGGTTTACAGAACCACTGACCTACTGGTTTATAGAACCAATGACCTACTGGTTGCAGTAGAACCACTAACCTACTGGTTGCAGTAGAACCACTAACCGACTGGTTGCAGTAGAACCACTAACCTACTGGTTGCAGTAGAACCACTAACCGACTGGTTGCAGTAGAACCACTGACCTACTGGTCGTGGTCGGGGGGGTTTCCACCACCACCCATTCTGACTTTGTTCTCTTTCCAGCTGGTCCAACATCTCCCTGAGGCTAGTTTAAACTACCAGAAGGTTCCTCCAGGTTGCACCACTGTCCTGGACGCAAACATGAATGAGGCGGAGCCAGGTTCTAAGCAGCGCCGGCCCTGGAACCGCCAAGAGGTCACTGGCTCCTCCCCTTTACTTACTCCTCACTGTGGCCGTTAAAGACCTCATTATCTGTAGACCGTTGAGTGTCATTCCGTCTTAGCCATGGGAAACACTGCAGTCAGTTTTAGTGGTGCTGGGAAGAGGTTTCTTCAGAGCGGTGGCTGCATGAGGCTGACGGCTCTGTTCTGTCCTGTCGGACGGCTCTAGGTGATCCTGGACAACCTGATGTTGAACCCCGTGTCTCAGCTCTCACAGGCCATCCGGGAGAACACTGAGCAGCTTGCGGAGAAGATGAAGTAAGGATGAACGTTAAACCCCTGCAACGACGTTACAGTCACTCGTTCACTTGAGGACCAGACGTTGAAGAGTTGATGGGGAGTCTTCCAACTGGGGAAACCATCTGACCTGATCCCGTTCTTCACTTCTTCCTAGGGTTCTCTTCCACAACAAGGCGGAGATCTGGGAGGAGATTGAGGCTAAGATCAACGCGGAGAATGAAATCCCAATCCTGAAAACATCCAATAAGGTTTGAGCTGTCCCATGTTATCCTGCATTACCATCCAGGAACCGGATTAAGTAGAAAGAGCCTTTTACTGACGCGTGCTTCCCTCCACAGGAGATCACCTCTATTCTGCAGGAGCTCAGGAGAGTTCAGAGACAACTGGAGGGTAAATGTCCTGCTAGAGATGATTGCTTTTCTACTCTTTACTGTAGTACTTAACATATCCTCTCTGTTACTGTAATGCCTTGATTTAAAGGTCCCATGACACGCCACCAGGTGTTGGTGTGATTAGCCGTTACAAGCCGTTTCGAAAATCTGTCTGTTATGACATCACAGGTGGGCGTGTCCACCTAGATGTGTGACGGATAGGTCAGTCCACCAGCCTACCCAGTGGACTGTAGCAAACGTTGCTCATCTATCCGTCACACATCTAGGTGGACACGCCCACCTGTGATGTCATAACAGACTTAGTAACGGCCAATCACACCACAGCTGGCGGCATGTCGTGGGACCTTTAACATACTGCCTTTACTTTAGTATCTTAGTTTAACACTGATTCCCTGTGTCTGTAGTGCATTATCTTAATCCCCTGTCTTTACTGTAGTACGTTGGGTTGAATGTCCTCTCTGTGTTGCCGTAGTCATCAACACCATCGTGGAGCCCTCCAGCCTCCAGGTAGGGGCCCTGGGGCTCACGTCCACCAGCCAGACCCGGCCCTCTGCGCGGGACAAGAAGCCCACCAGCCGGCCCCTGGCGGACCGGACCCGCGGAGGGCCCTCCTCGTCCAACGCCAACGAAAGCACCAAGCGGTCGTCCCGCGGGGCCGGCGGCGGCGGGGGGCACCACATGTCCTGAGTGGGTCACCGTAGCGCCTCTGAACGGGGCATATGTTTGTCCGTAGCTGGTAGCTATGTCCCGCCCACTGGCTGATGACTGACAGCCTTTTAGTACCAATGGTGTTGAGGACATCTCATCTAGACCGTCAACAACAACAACATGTGTGTGAGCGTCGTGTGTGTGGTGCCAACAGGACACCGCGTCTCTCAACGTCCATCTGTACTTTGTATCCTTTACAGAAACTATTTAAGCAACAACAACCAGTAGTAATTGCTTCCACATTGCGCCTGCCAACGCGAATATAAACAAAGTTCTAGAAAATATTGTTATGATTATTAGTCGCTTGCACTACAGTACAGTCAGTGGACCCTGTATCAAAATGTATGGAGTATATTTATTTGTGCTTTGATAATCTGTCATTGGTCTGTATTTAAGGGAGAGGTGTAGAATGTGTGTTTCCTGTTCGACCGGGACAGGTCAAATGTTAGGGGGTACTGAATGTGTGTGAGCTGACCGGCTCCCTTACGTGGACGCAGTGTGGTGTTGCAGAGGCCCGTCTGTCAGTATAAACAATGAAAAAAAACAAAAGAATGTAGCTTTAAACAAATTGAATCAATACTCACCCGGACATCACGATGCTGAACAACGCGGCTTTCAGATTCTGTATGAAAAAATGTACACAAAAAAGTCCATCTCGCTATCTCATGTTTCTAACATGTGTGTGTGTGTAGCGTGCCTGACAAGGGACCTTTACTTTGAATGTCTCTGTTTGTGTTTGTGTGGAGGATCAGGACTCGACCTCTTCTGTCCACACGCCCGTACGGTTCATCTCTTATCTCGTACAGACGGAGCCAGAGCTCCACCTATTACCCGTTTAGCTCCGACCTTCTCGTCGCCTCTGTGGTCGCTGAACTATTCTCGTCATTGCCAAGGTCAACGGAAGCTTCTTGCCATCGCCATGGCAACGGAAGCTTCTCGTCACCGCAATGGCGACTGACCGATTCTTGTCATCGCTGTGGTAACCGAACCAACCATTCTTGCCGTCGCGATGGTCATTTGTGAAGCACAACACATCGTCTTGGCCCGAGGGCTGATGGGGCTTTCTAGGCCGGCTAAAAAGCATGTTACAGTGTCACCACATCTCGGTGTCCAATTGATAAACTCTTCTATTACGTCGAAGAGCGTTGGGGCTCAGCTTTCGTTTTAACGCGCTTCTCGTAGAGTACACAAAGTGTGGGGGATACAGTGGACATCACCTCCTCCATATCAAATTCCAGCAGGGGATTTGAACCGGTGACCAAAAGGTCAAAAGCCTTTTCACTGGTTCACTCCTCATCTGTGTGGCCCCTGGGAACGTCAGCCCCTGGGAGAACGCATGTCGGGGTCTCCTTTGGAGGTCCGGTGTGTGTCTGTGTGTGTGTGTGTGTGTGTGTGTGTGTGTGTGTGTCGAATGACCCCTGACCTCTCTTGTATGTACCTTGTGTATATTGTGTGTGTATTGGTGTCTGGGTGCTGCGAGTGTGTGTGTGTGTTAGCTGTAGCTCATGGCTCATCCACTGTACAGAACAGTCGGTAGCGCTCAGCGGCCGTGGCGTGCACAACGAGCTGGGGCTACCTCACCAAACGTGCACTTCTTTCTTTCAGTTGACCTGAGTTTGCTGAATGGGTGGCTTAGTTTTTGTTTTGCAGTCTGGTGAAGTTTAGCTGTCTTCAACCAATGGGAATGTATTGATTTGATCACCTGCTCGGAACGGGGCACCTGATTGGCAGCTGCTGTAATGATGTAACTCTCGCTGCTACTAGGTGATTGGTCGATTGGTGTTCTCCTTGATTATGCTTCATATGCATGCTGCAGACCAGCTGTAGGGAAACAAGACAAGCTCTTACCGCAGACCAAACCGTCGTTATTTACTAGCTATGTAACCATTACCCTAAATCTTTTTTATGGCTTTGAGCGTACAATGATGTTGTTCATCTCGAGTGACAGAGGCATTTGATTTACAGAAACTCATTCCTCTCACCACATTCTTTGTAATAAACTTCTTCATGCACTCCTGTGTGTACGTATGTCATTTTCTCTCTTCTGTAAATATATACCGAAGATACAAAACACGAACCCTTAATATTCAGACGCTTTTATCCAAAGCAGGGAGCTTTAAGTGAAATCAATCAACAATACTCTTCTGAGAAATGTTAAATGATGAACCACACCATCCTCCCAACTGTGAAAGGGTTTAATTAATTAAAGGTTAGAGATGGTTAGTATGGTTCCAGCCAGGTTAAACTGACTGACATTAGTTCATCATATCAGAGCTTAGTTATTTAAGAGTCTGAGCTTAGTGCCTCTCAATATTGAAGATTTGATGTTAAGAAAGGCCTTGATGTGCAGTTACTGCAGCGTCCACATTGCTGACCCTGTCAGACTAATCAGGTTGGCTGACAGGTTGGTCCCTTTCCTCATGTCTAAGCATCTTCACACGGAAGAAACCCTTTAAGTCTTTAGACCTCTTAGTTTCAAACTGTATTTCCTCTCCCTCAAAGGTAGCGGACCCACTAAAACAGAATGTAGACACACTTTCAATTAATTTAAGTTTACCTATCTTTGGGTCTACATTATAACTGACAATATTTTTGTTTTATTGCATACATAAATCTATTTTTGGATGTCAATTCGCTTCCTTGTATGTATAACTGATAACATGACACAATGTCATGTTATCAGTTATACATACAAGGAAGCGAATAAATTTTCACAGGCATGACCTACAGCAGGCTTAAGGCTATTGTTAGCCAGAATCATTACAGGCGTTTTTAGGTGGATGTTAGCTAGGCAGTGTTTTAGTGGTAGTAGGTTATATTAGTTGTTAGAAGTGTGGTGAAAGTACAATAACTTCACTAACGGGTACTGGAGTTAACTGCCGCATGGTTGCAAGCATTTGTCATCTCTGAATATTGACAGTCAGTCAATTTCGCCGGCCATACCATGTTTTATGAGGTTAAAGTCTGGGAGATAAGCCTTATATAACCACCAGCGTTAACGCAATATTAAATCATAAAGCATAATAGAACATACACACAGGGAGAGGGTGGTTTTTATAAAGACTGGAGAATATACCAGCCTCAGGAAAACATTAAAATGTATTTGATGTTAGTTAGTCACAAATCATTGTTTTCTCGGGCTCTCTGTGAACACACAGCGAATTTGAAGTAGCCTACACAGTCCATGAATGCGCCCAAAGTCAGAGTGTGAAATTTGCCAGTGAACTTTGTGTCCGTGGAGGGCAGAGCCAGGTGTCAGGGGAGGAGCCAGGTGTCAGGGGAGGAGAGGAGAGGACATCCTGTTCAGGAAAATTTTTTTAGGGTCAATAGAAACTACAGCTACCCGATGTAGAAGCAGTTCTCTCTTTCAGGAGACAAATAAATTGTATTTTGAAACAAATTAACACTAACTACGAGAAGGTGAGTAAAACAACTTTGAGAAAATTTAAAACCTCTCTCTTCGTTACGGAACTGAAATTGTTCAATACTTAAACCTGGTCATCTGTGTCTAGGAATGGCGTCTGCTAAAGCTTCCTGGTCTGAGGAGAACTTTTCATGTTCCATCTGTCTGGATGTGTTCAACAGCCCAGTCTCCACACCATGTGGACACAACTTCTGCAGAACCTGTATTACTAAGTTCTGGGAAGAACAAGTCAAGTACAAATGTCCTGTGTGCAACGAGCTTTTTCATACTAGACCTGATCTCCGGGTGAATACCCTCTTATTAGAGATGGTTGATCGGTTTGGAACTTGCGTACAAGCCAAAGAGCAGCCTTGTGTTGAACCAGCAGAAGTTCCCTGTGACGTCTGTACTGGGACCCAGCTGAAGGCCGTGAAGTCCTGCCTAGTGTGTCTTATCTCTTACTGCCAAACCCACCTGGAGCCACATCAGAGAGTCACTGTCCTGAAGAAACATCGGCTGGTCAAACCTATGGACCGTCTGGAAGACCGGATGTGTAAGAAACACGACCGACTTCTGGAGCTCTTCTGCCAGACTGACCAGGTGTGTGTGTGTCAGTTCTGCACAGACACTGACCACAGGTCCCATCCTGTTGTACCTCTAAAGGAGGAATATGAAGTGAAGACGGCCCAGCTGGGGAAGATAGAGGCTGAAGTTCCGCAGATGATCCAGGAGAGAAAATTAAAGATTAAGGAGATCAAAGACACAGTAGACATGAGCAAGAAAGATGCAGACAGAGAGATAGCCGACGGTGGGCAGGTCTTCACTGCTCTGATAGGCTGTGTTGAAAAGTGCCGGGATGATTTCAACCAAACGGTTAATGAGAAACTGAAATCCACAGAGAAACAAGCTGAAGATCTCATCAAAGAGCTGGAGCAGGAAATAGAAGATCTGACCAATAGAAGCTCAGAGGTGAAGCCGCTCTCATACACTGAAGACCACCTCCACTTCCTCCAGGCCTTCAGATCTCTGAAGAATCCTCCACCCACCAGGGACTGGACGACGGTGGAGGTCCGTCCTCCGTCATACGTAGGGACCTTGAGGAGATCCCTGGATCAGCTGGAGGAGACACTGAACATGGAGATGAAGAAGCTGCGTGATGCTGAACTGAAGAGGGTCCAGCAGTATGAAGTAGATGTGACTCTGGATCCTGATACAGCTCATCCCAAGCTCCTCCTGTCTGAGGATAGGAAACCAGTACATGATGGAGGTGTAGTGAAGAAACTCCCAGACAACATGGAGATGAAGAAACTGCCTAACCTGAAATCAGGTGTAAAGAAGTGTAAGTGTAAAATCCAATGTGTAATATTGTTATTTTATTAATTATTAACAATGATTATAAGTAGTATTTTATTGTTACACACAATTGAATAATAATAATGGTACCATCATTATTAATAATAGTAAGAACTAATGACGGTTACATATATTATGTGTGTATTCTATTTTAACTATTTGCTTTTAATGATTATTGTTATTATGCCTTTTATGTTATGTTATAATGTTTGGTAATGTTTGCTAATAATTATTAGGAATGTGTCTGGATTCATATTTTATGATTATAAAAGTTAATATTATTCATTACTAGCATTATTATATGCATGTAACTAAATAATGTAACTAAACAGGTTATTTATTTTTTATCTAAAAATAATAGATAAAATACAATAGGGTTATAATGGATATAAAATAACTATTATTACTATCAGTGGAATGCTGTTTATAATAATACTAATATACATTGCTTCGAAATTATGTTAATGACATCAGGGCATCTCTGGTTAAACGGCCTGATCATGTCTTGTTTTCCCGTCAGATGCCTGTGAACTCACACTGGACCGGAACACAGTCCACAGACATCTCTCTCTGTCTAAGGACAACAGAAGGGTGATGCAGCTTGGAAAGACACATAGATATCCTGATCACCCAGAAAGATTTGACTACCATAGACAGGTGTTGTGTAGAGAGGGTCTGGCTGGCCGCTGTTACTGGGAGGTAGAGTGGGAAGGTGAGGTGGATATAGGAGTGACATACAGACAAATGCCAAGGAGAGGTAGGTACATTGACAGTGCGCTTGGACAAAATATACATTCGTGGTGTATTCATTGTGTTGAAGGTAGTGGTTCTGATTGGTGGAAATTTAATGGCTCTGCCAATGCTATTCAAGCAGTATTTCCTAACCCTAACCACATCAACAGAATAGGAGTGTATCTGCACCAATCTGCTGGCATTCTGTCCTTCTACAGTGTGTCCCCAGATGTAGGAGGGCAACTGACACACATCTACACCTTCCATTCCTTCCACCTTACATTCACTCACAACCTCTACCCTGGGTTTACGTTATGGGATTCTGATTCTTCAGTGTCTCTGTGTCGGTTGTAGTCTCTCTCTCCCTCCCTCCCTCATTTATTGCATGGCAGGATTGTGGTCTCTACAGATTGAGGGACTGTCACACTGTCGTATCATTTGTGTGGTGATAATCTATAGTCATGTCAGGTTTTTTTTTACTGTGGGTATAGGGAGGGTATTGTGGTCTTTGTGGCCAGCCAGCGATCGTGAGGCAGCATTTATTTTTGACTATTTGGTCACAATGACAGAGTTGACCTGTCCAAAACTTGGTTGGAGTGATAATTGTAGACGATTTTGGAGACAAAGAAAAAAAGTAAAAAGCCAGACGGGGGTTGAAGGAAAAGGAGTCTTCTCTGAGATCTACTGAAGAACAGAGAACTGAATGATGATGATGAAGATGAAGATGAAGGTGAAAAGAAAATCTGCATTCTAGTTAATTCTTATGGACGTGAATAATAATACAAGAAGCTGACAGAAAATAGGTTTGAAAAATAATATGTATTCCGAAAAAAAGAAATATATATATTCACAAAAATCCATTGACATACAAGTTTTATATTTCTATGTGTGTAGCTATAGCATAGAAGCATTCTAACCTGATAGCAGGGCTGCTCTCTGCCTTTTCATGGAGATTACATGCTTTCATTTCTTGTTCAAGATCCTGTAAATAATGTAATATAATGAGTCTCTCTCTCTCTCTCTCTCTCTCTCTCTCTCTCTCTCTCTCTCTCTCTCTCTCTCTCTCTCTCTGGCATTAATTTGCCTGACTTAATCACAATGACAATCTGATGTATTTCATTTTAAATCATGGGCTTGGTTTGATCTTCACTGTTTTTTAAATAAATAAAATAAATGTAAATCTGAATGTGTATTTGATTTCAGTTCAGAATTTTGAGCGTCAAACACTTCATTTTCGTCCCCCCGAAATCTACGCCTATGACCAATAGACAATGATCTCCCACTGCACTGTATCGGTTGGACCAGAGCAGCTCTGTGGTCGCAGGAACCCTGTGTGTCCACAAGGGGGCGGTAAGACTTCTACTGCTCCCTGGTAGAAACCCTGCGGTGGCCTCTCTCCGCTGCCAGTTAACTGCGAACTCAACCATAAGAGAATGCATCGATGGAACACACACACACACACACACACACACACACACACACACACACACACACACACACACACACACACACACACACACACACACACACACACACACACACACACACACACACACACACACACACACACACTGCTAACACACACGGTCAAGGCTTCCTTGCTATTCATTTGCATCAAATGGGATGGTTTAACCAAGGCTGGACTCAAAACCCAACCCTGAATGCCCTATATAAAGGGAATAGCTTGCCATTTTTGCCATTTTTTTGGAATGAAGGACATGAAAATAATCAGTTGACCTTACTAACTTCACATCCAACTCACTTGTTACGCTTGTAAAAAATACTTTCAATTAGCTGAGAGTTTAGGGGCTCTGCTATCCGTTATTATGGGCTACAACTGAGCTCGGGTTCACATTGAAAACAATGTGATCTCCACGTTAATGCGGTCAGAAGTGTGTGACAGACAGCCAGCACAGCCACACCAGTGAGCAGCTGTTTAAATGTGGACCTTCCCTCCGACAGTAGAAACGTTATGTACTTCAACAAATACGAGAGAAAACATATTTTGTATGCAACCGTTTAATAATAAATACAATTAGTCATAGTAGACCTCATGTTAAAGTAAGTAGCTCACAGGTTGGACGACATCATAAACTGTACTGCCTTGTTGTGCCTTTGAGCAAACGTCCAGTGTGTTTCTGAAGACTAGCTCATAAAACAGCCAGATACAGTGAGATATAATATAATATATTATGGGTACATATAATTGAATCATCTATATATATATAATTTATATAATTATATATAATATGTATACTATAACAATTTGATGTATAATAAACTGTACATCTATCCGACATATAGATTTCCAAGTTGGTAACTCATACGGTAGAGCTGGTTGATGAGGTGTGGTTGATGAGCCACGAGGAGAGAAGCAGAACAACAGAAGAGCATCATACCAGCTCAGGTTAGCATTATGTTAGCTTTAACGTAAAGCTAGCTAATGGCTCTTCACCTACAAACACAGAGTTCAACCACAGGTCAAATCTTGGTGTTATAAATGTACATTGGTGGTGAGACGATGGTAAATATACAAATGGTTTGTAACATGGCTCTATACAGGACTGTACTGTTCCATAGTGGTAGGGTTATTTAGAAGACTACATAACAATCAAAATAAGTCTTAGCGGGAGAGATGCGTGGTCAACGCTTTATGTGACTGAAAGGTGAAGCGTTTGAGGAGTTAATTGGTAAAAGACGACAGTTGTGTCGTCAAAGAGCTCGTTGGTTTAGAGCCAGAAGCACACAAAGCTTGCATTTTGCCTCACATACAGTATCCGTAGCGCAACACACACAAACTAGGGTGATATAACGCAGCACACAGAGTGTGAGTGTTGCGTGGCCTTGTTCATGTCTCTCTCTTCGTATCGGACAGAACCACCCTCGTGTAGTCCCACCGCCGTGCGCCCTGAGCCTCAGTCCGGTCCCTGGAGAGTTCCGTAGTGAACATCTTGGCCCGCTCCCGAACTGAAGCCTGCCAGCAGCAGTCTGGTAAGTCTTATCCCGGGTTTTCTAGTATTAGTATGTTATATAATATATATATTATATTATTTTGAACACCAGCTCAGCGATTTACACCCCTTCTCACTTCAGCTTCTGGAACTTCTCCCTGAGGTTCTTGACCACGCTGTGCTGGGCGGGGCCGGGCTCCTGGCCCTCGGGCTCCGTCGACGACGCGGCGCTCTTGTCCGGCTCTTTGGCCCTCAACCCCGCCCCGCCCGGCCCGGCCTCCGTTCTGGCGGCGTCCTCCTCCCTGAGTTTGTACTCCTCTGTCTCCTGGTAGGCCCTGCAGCGGTCGATCACCGCCCGGATGGAGATCTTCTCCCTGCTGGTGGGCGAGTGGATCTGGACAAAGTTCTCCTCTCCGTCCTCCTCCCCTCCGGCCGCTCCCACCGGCTCGTCGGGCAGCTTCTCCACCACGACGATCCTCCGACTCTGGTCGCCGGGCAACACCGCCTCCCCTGAGATGTAGTAACCGTGGAAACCGCCGTTGGACACCTCTGGAAGCTTCTCCAGCCGGCCCAGCGGGACGCCGCTCAGCCGGTGGTCCAGGGACTTGGTCCGGTGCAGCCTGCACCTCCCTTCCTCCTCCGGCTGAGCGCCTCCCTCCCCTCCCTCTCCTCTCTCCGCCGGGGGCAGGAGGGGCGAGGTGTAGCTGGAGCGTCTCTTGGGCCCGCCGTCCGTCGTCGTTCCGTCCGGGACCGACATGCTGCGGCCCACCGGGTCCGACAGCCCGTACTTGGACCTCAGCTCCCGGACGTCCGGCCAGCAGAAGCCCTCCACGGCGGTGGGGCTGGCGGGGCTCCTGGAGCGCTCCCTGGCCGGAGCCCCGGGCTCCACCGGGCTGAGCCGGGGGGTGGTCCGGGGCTGGTGGCCCGGGGCCAGGGGGAGACTCAGGCTGGGTTTACCTGAACAACAGGGAAAAACATATATATATAAATATATAAGACTATTTACTTGTTCAAGTGTATCATCATGTGCACATTTATAGAAGGAGCAGTTGTCAATCAGGGCTATTTATTTCTGGATTTTCCGGCTTACACAACAATGCATGCTTCAATTTGACTTCTGTTAAGGCATCTAGTAGACGCTGTTATCCAAAGCGACCCACAGTACTTATTTGAGATGGTGTTATGGAGCAGGTAGGGGTTAGGGGACATTGCACCAGGATGCCTCCTGGTTACCCCCCCGCCAAATGCCCCCCTTCAGTGTCAGATATATCAGACTCCTCATGTGTTTCAGTGTGAAAATCGGTCGAACGTGAAGTATTCCCAAATATTAAAATCGACATGCGTACCTGAGGCCTCGCTCTCCTCCACCACACAGGCCAGGGCTCTCTTCCCCAGGCGGGGGTCCGCCGCCTGCACCCGGACCACTGGCTTGGAGGTTTTGATGCGCTGGCTGTACTGCCGCGCCAGGCTCAGCACCTTGCTCTTAGCGCTGTCCAGGTCGTCCTGGGAGTCCTTCTCCAGCCTGCCAGACTGGCCCTGGGTCTGGCCCCTGAGCTCCAGCACCCTGGGGGGTCTCACGACCGGAACCGCCTCTCCCCACAGCTTCAAGGTCTCCCGTAGACTCCCGGCTCGGCCTGCGGGTCCGGCGGGTCCGGCGGTCCCGGCGGTCCCGGCGGTCCCGGGTCTCTGTTTGGAGAGGCCGGAGGTTTCCTCTGTGATGGTGCCGAGGTCGGCGGTGGCTCCCTTCTCGCCGTTAGAGTCCGGGTTGGGCGCGAGACCCCCGGTCAGACCAGAAGCAGCCTTCCGGGAGCTCCTGACCGCCTGGACGGGGGTCTCAAGCCTCCGCACTGAGGGTCTGCTCAGGTCGTGCTCCATCGCCTGCCAAATCTGGATCATCTCAGACGAGGACCTGAACTCCTCCTGCAGCACGGGAGCCGTGACCAGAGCACTGGAGTAGCCCACGCTGCCGCCCACTATGACCGCCGTGCCCTCCTGCTGATAGGACACGGGCTTCATGTGGATGCCCCCCTGGTCTCCAGAGTCTGGTTCCCCAGGGGCTCGGCCGTTGTCGCCCGTGGCAGAAGAAGAGGGCTTCCCCTGGACGCCGGGGTCGCCGGGGTGCGGGGTGTCCACGGGGATGCAGTTGAAGTGGCTGACGGAGTTGCGTACGAGCCCCGTGGGGATGGAGGTCAGGCTCTCCCGCCGCCGCAGGCAGAAGGCCGGGTCGTGGCTCTCGGCCACCTCGTAGTAGCTCTTGATCTTCCCGATGAGCAGCTGGTCGTGTTTGGACAGGGTGGAGTCCCTCCGCTGGGGGGTTCCTCCCGCCACGCCGCCGCCGCCGCCGCCGTCGTCCCGCGGCGACAGCATGTTGGCGTCGGCCGGCCGGAACACCTCGGGCCCGTCCGAACACGGGCTGGTGTTCTTGAGGCTGAGGATACTGCCGGTGCGACTCGGTAGCCGTGGCGACATACAGTTCGGGGAGAGGGCGTCGTCGGAGGCCTGGCTGGGGCGCCGGGTGCTCCCCTGGAAGTGCTGAGCGATGGCCCCCGCCCGGCTCAGGACGGAGGTGGGGAGGATGCTGGTGGGCGTCCTCCCTTTCCCGGACTCCTCGTGCTCCTCCTCCTCCTCTGAGGACTCCTCGCTGCTCAGCGCCTTGGAGTCGGAGTCCTGGCTGGCAGAAGACGGTTCCTCCCCGCTCTTCACCTTCACAGCCGGTTCTGCTGCTGGGGGTTCTGCTGCTGGTGGTTCCGCCGCTGGCTTCTTTGGTCCAGAAGGAGAAGCGGAGATCTTGGAAGACGTGTTTGGATATGAATCTGTTGGCTTGGACTCTGAGTTCTTCTCGTGACATGACTGGTGGTCAGAAGCCTGCGGAGGAAATCAAAGGGCTCAGTGAGGCCACATCTTAGACTATTTTCCTGCCCGGAAATAACTTTGAAGGAGAAGATTTGTACTTTGCTCAAGAGCATGATGTGAACCATCACACATGAGAGTACCGCTACATACGTATGTTCTTTCACAACACATTTATGAAGCAGTACTCTCTAATAATAGAGCAGGGCTGTTCCCCTTTAAGATATATTTAGGTTAGACCTAGGTTAGCAAGATACAGTTCAGTCCTAACCAGGTTAGCATTGGGTTAGTGTTAACAAGGTTTAGTGTAGTTAGAGCTAGGTAAGCATAAGACTAGATTATAACTGCTTTAGAGCCAGGTTACCGTTGGTTAGACAGATTCCTGGTAGGTTATGGTCTGGTAAATGTCAGTTTGGATTCTACTAACCTGAAGCTCTGCCACTGGCTCCCCCACAGCTGGAGGTCTCTGGTGGTTCTCTTCCTTAACGATGCTTCTGATCTCCTCATCCTTTAGGACACAAAACGCTAATCACAACACTAGTCTCAGAGCTTCAAGGCGGTTAGGTCAGACGTTAGTTTGCTGCTCTATGAATCCATCTCTAGCTTCAGACTGATCCCACATCAGGTATTTCGCTATCCGTGTCATCAATAACCTGGATGATCAGTCTAAGGATCAATCTTACATAAATAAAAATATTGCTATTAGACAGCCATACCTGCATTCAATCAATAGAGAGATTGCAACTTGTTAGCCAGCAGGCACGTTCATTCAAAGCGGCTTGCTGCTAGCGCTAGCCATCAGCCGCTAGCGCTAAGCTGCTAGCGGCTAACTCTTAGCTGCTGGTTAGTTGATAGCCTCTCGCCGTTTGCCGCAAGCTGCAGGTGGTGGAGACCATGTCTTTAGTAGGTTATGAAGCGGCCGCGTGGGGCGCCTGGAGGCTGGAGGTTAGCCTGGTGAGGAGGAGGCAGCGAGGAGGCGGAGGCAGCGGTAGGCCCTCACCGTGGGGTCCCCGAGGGAAAGCAGAGCTCTGGCCCTAGAGTGCCAGCAGGAAATGGCTGCGAGCATGGAGCTAGCGAAGTCCGCTACCTGATAGTCCTCCAGCAGCATCATGTCATCATCAGCGTCATCACTGTCCATTACCACCTCCTCAGGGTCGTCCATAGAGGCCTTCCTCCCACCACACTCCTCCTCCTCCTCCTCCTCCTGGGGCCGGACGGAGCCCGACCCGCCCGGTCCGAAGCCCAGGGGGCTGCCCCTAGAGTCCTCCTCCCCGGGGACAGTCCCCTCGCTGACTGCATGCTGAACACATCACACCACACCCATTTCTTCATCCTCATCATCAGCCTCCTCGCCCTCCTCCCCCTCCTCTAAGCTGGAGTGTACCGGAGCACCCACCTTCACATCCCTCGGGAAGAACCTCTCATCTGTCGTTGAGTTCTGTTTATCACAGTGCTACCGAATCGACAGTGGACCACATGACAAACTTAAGGGCTGAATATGGTCCCACGTTCACGCGACGCAAGGGGGTGGCGGACCCCTCACGTCCTTGTGGAGCCTCCTTGCGTCCACCGCGAGGGGGCCTGACGTGCACCTCCCAAAAAAATGTAACCTTCCGTTGAGGCGACGCAGCAGCGAGGGGCTGTGATTGGTCCGCTCACTAAAACCCGGGCGCAGAACCAAAACAGGTTCATGACTGCGTTGAAGCATCTGCGTGGTCGTTGCGTTGCGTGAACGTGGAACCATTATCAGCCCTTAACACCCTAACCAGCCCCCCTCCAGCTATCCCTCTAGCATCCAACATCCCTTATCCATGCATCCACCCATCCATCTGTCCCTCTACCATCCAACCATCTTTCCATCACTCCTATCCGATCATCTACCACTCTATTCATCCATCCATTCCACTACCATCCCTCTAATCCCTCTACCCATCCATGATCCATTCACTGGTTAGATGACGTAGATATAGCAGATGAATGAGTCTTACCTTCAGGACAGCTGTGGAGGACAAAGAGAGGAGACAGTGTTAAACATACACAGACGTACATATGCATATACACGGCTGCTTCTCCGCTAAATGCTTGCATCACTTAAACTAGATGGTTGGTTAAATGTAATTGACATGAGTCTGCGGGGGACAAGCGTAAGACCAGGAAGTGGTGTAGTGTAACGAGTGGGACCAGTAGGTGGGCTAGGGTCTAGGGTGAGACCAGGAGCTCGTACGTCTAAGGTTGAATCAAGTGTAAACTCACCTTTGGTGCCCTCAAAGAGTTTTTTAATTGGTTCTGAAGAAAAAACAAAACATAATGTATGAGGTTATATCACATTCACTCCCATTATACAGAACCTACATAACATGATTGTATAGAAACAACATCTACACAGTTAGTACAAAGTGTAGGTAATGCAATAAATAGCAGTGATCTCATTGGGTGGAGCAGCTTGTCCATCAAACCCACCTGACTGGCGTCGCCCCTGGCGATTGGTAGGCGGGAGCTCGTCTGTTTGGACGGACAGAGCCTTCTTCAGCCGGTCAGGGCTGTAGCGGTACTTAGACGGGTCTGTGGGGAAGTGTTTTTATTGACAATGACATTCTGAGGACATGGCACAGGTAGACTACATTGCCTGGTATTTATCCCACTACAACTGATAATAATATTTCCAAAACACCATCCATTAGTCTTATTTAAAACGTGAGTCTAGGATTATGGAGGTTGGTTATGAATACGAAAGACTCACATATGGAGTCCATTTCCAAGATGGCTTCCTTTGCCTGAAACAAACACAACAGGTGTCACCTTCCATACAGCTTCAAACTGAAGTGGAAACACTGCTCTTATTGGTTATACTGGTAATATTTAGAATTGATACTGGGGATTGTGTGTTGAATTTGATGTGTTGTGGTACAGGCTAGTTTGGCTTGGAGGAGTTAACGTGTTGGTTGCTGGTGTTGTTGGTGCTACTGGTGCTGGCGCTTCACCTTCTGAGGGATGATGGCGTGGTGGTTCTCCAGGATGATCCGTTTGATGTGATGAGACCACAGCTTCTTCTCCTCCAGGTTCCGAGCCTGGAAGTCACCAGAACACACAGAGGTCAGACCGGCCCTGGGACCCAGGACTGCTACTCACAAGCTCAGCCAAAGTGACAGTGACTTTGGATACATGTCATTAAGAAGCAGGTAGGGGTTAGAGGGCATCTTGCTTTAGGATGGCTATCAGTAGACTGCGGACATTGGTGATCGAACGCAGGACTTTGAACTGGGATGCAAACACTCTTACCAGTAGACTAACCACTATAACTGATTATGTTTATCAACCGCTGGCTTTTGAGTTAGAAAATAAGATAAGATGTACCTTATTCATCCCAGACAGTGAATGAGGGTTAATTTACCGTCTGGAATAAGTACAAATGGTATCTACAGTATATGAATGAGTACTTCTAGATCTTCTAGGGTGATCTCACCTGCACCGTGTGCGACTGTTTGGGGTGTTTGTAGTGTGTGACGCTGAAGCTCAGGGAGTCCTTGGCGCTCTCGATCAGCATCAGAGTGGAGCACTGGAACAGAACCACACGATCACAGCCGTGAGGAGCAGTGGAAGCAGACCTGAGATTTTTCTTTAGATAATTTTTTTAATTTTATTTTTTTCTAATATTTTTTCCCAGCATGATTTACTGTTCAATAAATGTTCCTTTTTTTAATTGAGACTTGTAATATTTGTTATCATCATTGTGTCATTTTTATGATGTCATTTAAGGGAGCAAAAGCGGTATCGGCTCCAAATATCGGCTCAGGAAAATCGGTATCGGCGTATCGGCTAATGGAAAAAAATCGGTATTGGTATTGGCCCTAGAAAAATCCATATCGGTCGATCTCTAGTACGGACAGCACTGAGCTGTAAAGCCTCCTAGTGTTACTCTGGTCAGGAGCACACTCAGAATGTAAGTTCATGAACAAGGGATTTGCCTTGGGTTATTAGGTGCCGAAATACAAGATCCCAATATATACAAAAAAAAACAACTGTTGAGGATGTACAATAAAATGAAGACAACAATAATGTTCGTGGCGGTCCTCACGGAGATGTAGGCCTTGTAGACGTAGTGCTCCCCGCGGCGCTTGGTGATGAGCAGCATGCGGTCGAACAGGAACAGGGTCCGCTCGTTCTTGGCCCGGTGGACCTTGAAGGTCCCCTCCAGGACCAGCTCCCCGTAGGTGGTCAGGTCGGGACCCTTCCAGTGGAGCATCAGGGACTGCACCTCCTGCACCCGACCCGGGAACAGAGACCGAGCTCACAATCAGGACCCGAACCAGAGACCAGAGCAGAACCGAGCGGAACCACGACAGAGCAGAACCAAAGCTTGAGCTACAGAACACGCAGAGGATACAAAAGGTATCCAAGCGATCCCAAACATACAAAAGAAACAGACTGCATTGTGCATACAAACACTTGTGTGAGTATGTATATATGCACGTGGGTGTATGTGATAATGGGTAAATATGTATGTGAGTGTATATGTGTATAACTGTGTCTGTATATAGTGTTTATATGTGTGAGTATGTACACATACATAGATACACAATATGTGTATGTGTGTGTGTGTGCGTGCGTGCGTGCGTGTGTGTGCGTGCGTGTGTTTAGTGACCTGCAGGCGCACGGCGTGTTCATGGCGTCTCTTCATGTCGTTGATGTACCAGGCCACGCCCGTCATGGTGTAGATGGCCTCCTCCACCACCTCGTAGTCCGCCCCCTGCTGGTCCGAGTGCTTAGCGATCTCCTGCAGCGCACACACACACACACACACACACACACACACACACACACACACACACACACACACACACACACACACACACACACACACACACACACACACACACACACACACACACACACACACACACACACACACACAGACAGACAGACAGACAGACAGACAGACAGTTAAACCAAGTTGCAGACAGTCAAATTAAGTTACACACCAGTAGCATGCCAATGAAACACTAAACGCACTAGGTCAACAACGGTAGCACACAAATTAAACATCAATTAACATCAGTGGTTGAACAAGGTTGTATTATGCCATGTCATCAAGTCAGCGGACCAAGCTGCCCTCATGGAACACATTCCCATCAGTCTTTGCCCATCGATCTGTTTCTGTCAGAAGCTCCAGCCTGTAATGCGTCTGGAAGCGAGCGTGTCACAGCGAGCCCTGCTCGGTGTGCCCCCACCCTACCCTCACTATCACAGGTGTCTCTGAGTTGAGTTAAGTTAAGTTAAGTTAAGCTTTATTGTCCCTTTTTGGGGGAGATTCTTCCTCGGCTTTTGACCCATCCGGGAGCCGGTGAGCACAGGGGGCTCACCGCCCCCCCGGAGCAGTGGGGATCAGGTGTGGGTTTCAGGTGCCTTGCTCAAGAGAACCTCCTCCGTGGATGAGGACATAGGAGGGTACTGCACAACTAGTCCCTCCGTCCACCACTTTGCCTACCGGTCGGGATTCAAACCGGCCACCCTCCGGTTACCGGTCCAACTCCTTAACCGGTAGGCCACGGATACCCCCACTCTGACACGCGGCGAGGCCAGGCCCTCTCTCTGACCTGCAGCAGGAGGTGGTACTTGAGGATCCTCTGGACGGGCTTCAGGAGGTAGGAGCCCAGCGGTAGGGAGCGCTTCAGGGACGCCTGCCGCTCCCGGAAGAACTTGGCCAGGGACTTGTTCCTCATGCACTCGGTCAGCGCCGCCACCGAGCTACAACCACCAGGCAGACAGGTCCAAACAGGTCCAGACAGGTCCAGACAGGTCCAGACAGGAGCAGGGGCCACCAGACAGGAACAACAAAGAACGACACATAGGATTTAGGTTTTTAACACCGGTGTTAATGGATGTGTAATGAATGTTTAATTCGTTAAACATGCTACTGGTGTTTAACTGGTGTGTAACTTGGTTTACTGTCTGCAACTCGGTTTAACTATGTGTGTGTGTGTGTGTGTGTGTGTGTGTGTGTGTGTGTGTGTGTGTGCGCGCTGCAGGAGATCGCTAAACACTCTTGACATGTATGTCACGTGTTTCCCTGGCTGCATTTAACCCCTTCTACCACTAGGTGGAGTGCTGACCTCAGATACCTTACGCTCTTGGAGCATGAGCTTAAAACATCAACACAGACTAAGCTAAATCAGTTACACTTCAGCGTTGATCTGCTGATCCTCTGCTGATGAACTAATGAGGTACATTTGATTGGTCTAATCTGAAGTCTCTCTTCTCTTCTGACAGCTGATTGGTCTAACAGACAGTGAGCAGAGCAATAGATCTCGGTTCTGATTGTCTTCACTTACTTGGGGTAGTTGGTGCAGTACTGCGTGTAGATGTCAAAGTACTCACTCTGTGATCAAGAGACACAGGTTATTAGCTCATGGTTTGTTACCTACAGGAGGGTTTCACCTGAAGTCCCACACATTCCAAGAATGCTTTCTTGGTGCGTCTTCCCCACTATATTGAGAATGACAACAACTGCTGCCTTGGTTATACTATAATTTTTGGTCAAGAAGTAACAAGATGTAGGCTTGGAAAGTGCTTTCAGAACTTCATATCACATGATTGAGTAAGGGAATAAAGAAGTCAGTAGTGAAGTCACCTTCATGACGAAGCACCTGGCGATGGCGACCGGGTCGTTGTCACACTGGTCCAGAGACTGCAGGAGCTCGCTGAAAACCAGTGGACACAACTCAGAACAACCTTCTAGTCCAGAACCTTCTAGAATAACCTGGTCCAGAACCACTCAGGGAACCAAAGATCATTGACTCCAAACCGCAGCGCAACACAACAGTCCAACTCACCTCAACTCAAACTTAACAAAACCAAACCCAACTTGTCCAAACTATGCTCTGTAAGAACAAACTCAAAACACACCAAACTTGAGTCCACCAAATAACATAATCAACCATTACAAAGTCAACCACAGCAAACCAAACTCAAACAAACCACACCAAACCAAAGCAGGACTCACAGCTGGAGTCTGGGCCAAACCAGAGGCCTGTCCTTCTGGAGGACCTGAAGGAGACCACGCTGTCAGTGGTTAGCAGATGTATAGGAAAGGGATGTGCATCAAACCTCTTTACATTAGACCCGGTCTATTTCCAACTGAGGTTCATTAGGATATAAACGTACAAAACTGCTGACACACACCAATGCTAAAGTCCAGAGGCCGAGTCTAAAGTGCATCTGCTCTCTGTCCGCTCCCAGGTCCATCGATAAGTTGAAGGGTATACTAAAAGGCTCATTGACAGCAGAAAGAAAGCAGCCGGTGGTTAGCGCCCACTTTAAACGTTTTATTGTCAAAACATTGTTGCATGTCATTGTTCAATACTTGCCCTGCCCCGTCTGCTAAATGCCCTAAATGTTACTCTCCCAGTGGAACATTCACAACAGTTTGGCAGCGATTCACAAAAAACATAGGATTTTACTCCTGGTTTCTCTAAATCTTATTTCATTAACAGTTCGCTTTTTGGGTCCCCTGGCTCAATAAGGCAAGATAGCATGCTTTCATAATCCTTACGGACCTCCATATTCAACCGGCAGATTTTTCAGGTGAACCACAGAACACGCTGACCCAGACAGAAACCCAGAACTTAAAGGTCGAGAAGGTCAGCGAATAACCCCCTCAGTGGACTGACCTGTTGAACTCGTAGATGTCTTCGATGTTCCCGAACAGGGAGCAGACCAGCTCGGGGCCCACCGACAGGTCGGCGTGGTCGATGATGTGGGCCAAGTAGTCCTGCGTGGAAGAAGAAGAACAATGTGTGTAGTGTTATTCCAGGTCCAGTCCAGCGGAGGGCGCCCCCCCCCCCCCCCCCCCCCCTCCAGGAGCACGTGATTGACCTGATTAACTCATCATAGAGAGCTCCGTTGACAGAACACTCCAGTGTCATCGCCCTGATGCGACTGTCTGTGGACAGTCCACACACGGCCCTGGCCTTTACATCTGTCTATTGGCCCCCAACATCAGTGTGGACGTGCAGTCCACACACGCTCAGTGCTGAGCTTCCAAAGGTGCCCGACATGCGACAAACCGCAGCATGAACCATGTGCGAGGGCCGTGATGACGTCATTAGCGGGTTGCATCGCTACGCGAATCTCAACGCACGACAACTATAGATTTAGTTTCAGTAGGAATGCCCAGAAGCACCAGAGCCACAACACCTCCATTACCATGACAGAAAGGTGCAGAGATTGCACTCGCTTATTTATGACTCCACTCTATAGTCTTTCATCATGCATGAGCTACTTCCAGCTACTTAAAGCTACATAGAGCAACCGCAAGCCTCAAGCCAAACGCTCTAAAAGCTGCTATAATTACATCTTACGTTATTGACCATCAGCATGTCTGTGTGTTTTCACTTAGCGCTTAGCATCGTGCTGGCTAACAGGGCCTGATCCTTCACAGTCTTTTACGTAAGAAGATTATCCCCAAGCCAGGATGTATTCAGGGTAATTATAGCCTGTGATGAGGCTGAAAGGGATACCACAGTCATCCAGAGCTCATACTACCTCTGGAGACCCTGAATCAATACAACCAGACCGTACTAGCACACAGGGGAACCTGTTTCATTATGAACGGGCTTGTCAACTCTGATCAACATCACATCTGGTGGTAAATTTGGACCCTAATAAGTAAATGTTATAGTATATGATGAACACAATCACACACACACACACACACACACACACACACACACACACACACTCTCTCGCTTCTCATACACGTAGTGTTTATTTGTATGTGGCCAACACACACCCACACACACACACACACACACACACACCCACACGCACGCACGCACACACACACACACACACGCACGCACGCACGCACACACACACACACACACACACGCACACACACACACACACACACACACGCACGCGTACACAGCGTTTCACGCGGCCCGATACCGTACCTCGACTATCATGCGCAGGTCTCGGACGTACATGCGCTCCGTCTCGATGATCTCCATGAC
Organism: Micromesistius poutassou; assembly: GCF_964030765.1. NCBI lineage: Eukaryota > Metazoa > Chordata > Actinopteri > Gadiformes > Gadidae > Micromesistius > Micromesistius poutassou. Next base: position 11,443,750 of record NC_140289.1, read on the forward strand.
GACGCGGTCCACGTAGCTGAGCTGGGGGCTGCTGGGCGCCATGGCGTCGCTCGCCGCCGCCACCTTGGTCTGCCGGCGGAACGCGCCCCCCCGAACGGCCGGGGAGGCGGAGCCGTCGCCGTCGTTGTTGTTGTTCCTCTCGCCGCCGAAGCCACGCCCCCTCCTCACATGATCTTCGATTGGCTCGAGGTCGATGTCCTCGCCCGAGGGGGTGGGGCTGGAGGCGCCGGTGGGGGGCGGGGCCTGGCAGTCGTCTCTGGAGGAGGCGGAGCCCGAGGAGAGGGTGGAGACCAGGCTCAGCGGGCGGCGGTCGGCGGACGGCGGGTCGGAGCTGTCCGAGGGCGTGGCGGACGGAGCGCGCTCGGTGCTCCCGCCGGAGGCCGCAGAGAGGCGGGGGGAGTCTGAGGGGAGGGGGCGGAGCCAGCCGTCAGAAACAGCTTGATTGACAGCAGAGGTTATATTGGGATAGGTTGATTTTGTAAGCAGGAGGCTAACCAGGTCAGAAGGATCAAAATGACAATAGTTCCAAACTTTAAGAGTCTTCGTCAAGATCAACAAGTACAAGAGAGACTAGAAGAGATCTCTGCTAATCACCCAGTAACCAAATTAACTAACCAGTGACCAGGTTCACTACCCAGTGACCTGGTTAACCAACCAGTGACTAAGCTAACCTTCTGGTGACCATGAAAACAAAGGAGTGACCAGGTTACTAATCTGTGACCAGGTCAACCTACTAGTGACCAGGCTACCTTCAAGTAACAAGGTTATCCTACGAGTGACCAGGTTAACCTACAAGTAACAAGGTTAACTACAAAGTGACTGGGTTAATTTACCAGTGATCGGGTTAACCTACTAGTGACAACGTTAGACAACCACTGACCAGCCTACTAGTTACCAGGTGAACCCACTTGTGACCAGGCTAACTAGTTACCAGACTAATCACCATGCGTGACACACACTCACAAGCACGCAGACATGCACACACACACACACACACACATGGTTAGTGTTCATAGCTCTTTATGATGAATATTAATCATGATAACTAAACAATACCAATATCACCTCCTTAACGTTGCTATTGTACTTGAATATGTATCAGTGGGCATATAGATCTGTGTCACATTCAATTAACACACGACCAATTAAGACAGGAAGCGCCACACAAGGAGTGAAGTGAACATCTTTGATTGATCGGCAGGTCGCTGGTGATGGGGTGCTGAGGGGTTAAAGGTCATACCTAAACCCTCCTGGGTGTGTTTAAAATACCTGACCAGGAAGTACTGAGACAGCCCACCTGGGGAGAGGAACACACTGGTTTACCCGAGGGATCCGCACCTTCCTCAGTGTCACACACAGTCACACGTTCATCACACAGTCACACATTCATCACACAGTCACACGTTCATCACACACAGTCACACGTTCATCACACAGTCACACATTCATCACACAGTCACACGTTCATCACACACAGTCACACGTTCATCACACACAGTCACACGTTCATCACACACAGTCACACGTTCATCACACACAGTCACATGTGTGTTTCAAAACAGAAATTCCATCAGACAATCTTATTTTTACGTGTTACGTCTGAATTGAAGTATTACCTAATCTGAGGAAATTAACATATCATCTAATTTGCCAAACTAATTAAGTAAACTAATTTTTTAACTAATTTTTTATTTTTAAACTAATTAAGTAACTAAGGGGAGGGAGATTCATGTGTTAATTAGACATAACACGTTTCAAAGATAAAGAATATTCTTCAATCATATTCTAAAGTTTTCAACTAAACGTTGCTTAGGTATGACAATGACATTCTGTCAATCTTTTAATTCAATGTAAGAATTCTGTAGAAATTCTGTTCTAAATATAATTGAGGCCTTTTAAAAGATTCAAACTCAGGATTGGTCCATTCAAACCTCCGGAATGTTCAGATTGGACGGTTTAAAGAGAAACTATTGTAAACACTCCTCCTGCAGCCGGTACAGAGATGGACTTTAACCTCCAGACAAATAGACTCATAATACACACACACACACACACACACACACACAAACACATACACACACACTCAAGGTATTTTAATGTCCCAGATTTACTCCCGGTTACAGGAACTTAACACACTATAAACTCCTTATCCAAACATGACGACATTTACTTCCGAGACAAAGAAATCCTGGAATTCCTTACGTGCATAAAGTTACATAAATTAACTCTTAGTGAAATATATGAAGCTGTATACATTCAATGAATTAACTCAGACTCCAGCCGGTCGGGAGAGAGATGAAGCAGCCTGACTTACCCAGCCAGTGACCCAGTCTGTGCTTGGATTTGAACCCAAGCCTCCTGATGGTGTACACATCCATACCAGGACCCACATATACACCCCGCTTACTCCTACCGGACCTACCCTCCCCCCACCTGTCCTTGCCATTGCACACAGAACCCATGAGTTTCTGCTGCACCATCCCCTCAGCACGCAACACACACAGTATACAGCATACACCCGACCGAACTAAAGCCAGTCTGTCACACTGCACACTAGAAACAGTGAAGTGAAGTGCAGGTGGATAACGCGGGGCCCGCGGTTGACTGTTCACAAAACTCCTCCCACACACACTTGAGACACTCATGTGCACACACACACACACACACACACACACACACACACACACACACACAGACTCCCTCTTACACATCCACACACCATACCCGCCAACCCCACCCTCTCTTATACACTCCGCACCAAACACACACGCACCTGACTCAACAGCCGCACACGTTCACACACGGTCAACGATAAATCAATATTAACATAAATCGCGATCAAATATGCCGCAATGTTTTTTTTTTATACATTTCCGCTAATTTCGTTACACATTGAACAGGATCGACCCCAGACTCTGCGCAGCGACCTGAGTCCAGCGGAATACTATGGTAGAAAATAATGAAGGTTTAAAAGGATATCTCTGCCATATGCTTGGAATAATAGTAGAAAACTAACCGGGTCAACAGGATAGGGAGGACTCTGTCCCTTTGTCATTCACCTCAGAGGGTCCTTTCTCAGTTCACTAGAATATAAGTATAAGTAAGATTAACTTTAAGTATAAAGCATACAATAATATAAGATAAGTATTGTTACAGTGAAGCCAAACACTTGATATTACCTGGCTCTCCTTGATCAACAAATGTCTAATTCACATGTTACAAAAGAAGGAAGCCCCACCTCAATTGCGTTACAGTGGCCCTTGAAAGAGACTGGCTCACGTCCGAGTGAGAAGAGACGCCCTCCTGCGGTTCCCCTTCCTTATGTTCTTGTGATGTCTATTCTGGCAATGTCAACTGGCTAACTTCACTCTATTAATTCATACTTTTGTTAACGTCAGACAATACCAGCTTTATGATCATGACTGTATATGCCACAGACAAAGTGGCATTATGAACTATTACAATGCATGTTTTACTGTTTAAATTAATATTGGTTTTACAGGGCTCATCTCTTAAACACATGTGGTAAGCCATGGTGATTTTAACATCAGGTTTATAAACAAGGCGATGAATGGATTTTAATCAAAGACGTCACTTCATATAACTAATGTGTAATCTATAACTTCATGTAACTACAATGTTTTTATGTAATTCTTGCATAATGACTGTATTACTGTATCTAAATTGTATTACTGAATGTATTGTGGACAGCAGGGGCGGGAAGATAAATGCTAACGGGGAACGGGAAGGCCCGTAGTTTAGAGCATTGTGATTGGCCAAGGGCCGGTTGGCAGAGCAACACAATGGAAATATAATTCGGATCATAACGACCGTTCGGGAGTTCTTTGCAAACCAACTCAGGTGATGTTGTTACTCTGTGCAGTGACAATAAAGCTTTGATCATTCAATCCTAGTCCTTCTCGACCTCTCGTATTTTGTTAGAGTATTATTATGTGGGTTTTATCCACAACAATACCACAGGTGACGTCAGTGGTCGATAACGTACCTGCACGCAGCGCCCCAAATCCCCATATGAAAATCCCAGTGCTCCCAGCGCCTCTCAAGGTAATTATGTATGCAAAACGAGCAGCCCTGACCGCAACGCAAATATCACTGAAGAAGCTACCAGCAGCAGCAGCAGTCATGAAGTCGACGAAGACCAACTAGTAATAATAAAAGAAGTAAGACCACTTCAGTTGCGTTTACCTGCGCTGCGGTACGTGAATATAGCGGGGTTGTGTTACGGTGTTCAGGTGTATCGTTACAGCTTTATTTTGGACACCAACTTTCTCCAAAAGAATGAATGCTTGCTTTTAGTCGTCAAACAGGGAAACTACCTTAAAAGCTAACGTTTCCAACACATCGATGTATTAAAGATTGCACACCCACTTATCATGACCCCCCCCCTCTTCCAAGACCTGCCATTCGCTACACGAGTGGACCGTCTGCAGAGGTTGATGTCCGCGTCAGACAGGGTTAAAGCTTCTAGGAAAGGGGTTCCCAACCTCATTTGTTCCAAGGACCGGCAAATTCATGAAACATTTTGGAGGACCGGTAGTCAATTTTAAGGCCTTAATTTTCAGATGCATAATTATTTTTTATTGTTTTTCAAGATGGTTTATTTGCCATATTCACAACAATTTAAGCAACAGCAATGACATGCTAGAGTCTCAGGCTCCCTTCAATAATGCAATAATATTAAATAATACAATTTATAAGAGAAACACAAGAAAAATCACCTGAGACTTAAATAAACACAAAAGAAGTGCAAAGACAGTGTATTTACAGTGCTTAATTCACAGTGGTTTAGTTGCATATAAGGTGGTGAATAAACCAATATTTAAACTTTCAGAATAATTCACAAAATGTTTCCCTTTTCTCCACCACAAATAAGTGTATGGAGTCTATGGGGTGGAGGAAATAACATGACTCGTTTAGCCTAAGTTATAAAATATGACATAACTATATATATATTTTTACCCTTTCTGGAAATATTTGAAGAGCCGGTTCTAACGGGTCCAGGGACCGGGGACCGGGGTTTGGGGATCGCTGTTCTAGGACATTCCAGCACCACGGTGCGTGTGGATGTATGGAGATCCGTCTGCTCATTGGCCTTCACTCTTTATTTGTATTCTGAAGCAACTCAGCAATGTTTATTTTCTGTATCCTGAAGCTGTGGTTAACTCTGTTAACATAAGACCGGCCTCTTGTTGTGAGATATCGAAACTGACAGAGCGTCATTGTTTTGGTTCATGTTTGCTTGGCGGTGACGTCATGGTTATTTTGAAAGACGCTGACAGGGGCTTCAAGTCATGAAGCAAAGCATGCAACAATGTTTTGACATAAAACATTGAAAGACTGATTATTGAGAAGTTATAAAACACAATGTAATTGTATTGTATTCTGTCTTCAGTCAGAACCAAACAAGACCCTGTTTACACACTAACCGACTGATGAGTCGGCTTAGCTGAGGTAGAGTCGCTAGTTGGATCCCCGGCTCCAAAGTGTCGAGGTGTCCCTGAGCAAGACACCTCACCCTGACTGCTCCCCACGAGCTGGCTGTCGCCTGCATGCTGGACACGCTTGTAAATTGTTTGGATAAATGCGTCTGCTAAATGCCATAAATGTAATACCGTCTTAATTATCGCATCAACTGACGTAATGCTATATCGTATTATAGGTTTTGGCCATATCGTCAGTTCTCACACACACACACACACACACACACACACACACACACACACACACACACACACACAGTCTCTTACACATTCCCTCCAACACACAACCACAAACACACACACACACACACACACACACACACACACACACACACACACACACACACACACACACATAGTTCTGAGAAACACTGACAGACCCACCACAAGGGGTAGCCAGCACAATGGTGTTATCCAAAACTAAGAAAATCATCTGTAATTATCTGTTAAAACTACATGAATGACACACACACACACACACACACACACACACACACACACACACACACAGGAGGAGGATGTGCATTGGGTATTTTCGGTGGGGGTAGGGGGAAGAGGGGAGGGCTGGAGGACCTGAACCTGGCCCAGGTTGGGGTCTCCATCTCTGTGAAATATGAAACATGACCTATGAAATGTATTCATCTCAGCAGGACAGAGGGACCACCGGCAGTGCAGTGTAAAGGTTACCTGCCATCTAAAATGCTCCAACTGTTTTTGGCTTTTCTAAAATCCACTCCAGAAAAAGATGCCTCACGTACGTCTATTAGAAAATACAGGGGTTGGTTGTGTATTTGCAGGAGAGTCGTGTTTGGTGTTTCACCTCAAGCTGAACGATTCTGGGTTCAAACGCCAGTGTGAGCGGTCTACCTGCAGACAGCCTAGAGCAAGATGACCCCCTAACCCCTCCCTGCTCCTTAATGTATCTGAATCATTTCAGTGGAAGTCGCTTTGGATAGAAGCGTCGACACCAGTAGCCACACGCTAACCATTAACAAACCACTTTCCATACTTATCATTCAACTCCCTCAGCCATGTCCTCGTAACCATTAGTTACCATTAGCTGCATGCTAATGATTAGCCTCCACTAGCCACAATACTGGGGGATAAAACAGCCTGTGTCGGAGGACAACAGGCCTGGTGTTCTGGTTATTCTGGTGAGGATGAGACAGACTCGGGGATAATGTCTGCTTTGTCTTCTGTCCGGAGAACAGTCCACAACGGCCAACCATAAACACCCTGAGAACCATAACCACTGAACCATAGCGACCGTTAGAACTATAGGAACCGTTAAATGGTAAATGGCCTGCATTTATATGCCGCTTTTCTAACCAGTGGCCACTCAAAGCACACTAACGTCGCCTACATTTCAACCGTTCAAGGAAACAACCAGTTCAGTCCTTGTTCAGGGACACCTCGACACTCTAGCTAGGAAGAGACGGGGATCAAACTAGCAACCTCGCAGTGGCCAGTCAACCTGCTGTACCTTCTGAGCCACCGCCGCCCTGTAGAATCAGAGCAACCGTTAGAACCACTGCAACCAATAGAACTTAGCAATAGAACAATGGTATCGGGCTTAAAGGACAGCATGAAGCTAAGTAGCTAAAGCTACTGGATGGATGCCGATTAGTGCTTTTGGCAGAACTTCCTGTTCGGTGTCTGAGGCCCCTGCTACGCTAGCAGATTAGCCAAACTAATCCTGTTGGCTCATCGTGTCGCACACACACTCGCACACACACACGGACACAATGACACCCAGCTCAAAGGACTGCGAGGTTCAGATGTTTGTTTGGCTTTTTCTTCTTGCGAAACTTAGGCCAGGTTCTATCAGGTGGGACTGCGGTGTCTTGGCAGCGCATTTATCTCGGTTCTTTGTTCTGGACGTGCTTCCATACAGGTGATGTGAGTGGATACTGAGGACCCTATACCGACCCCTCCATACTCCTGGCATCATAGATCAGGACACATTTTCTAATATACTTTTTTTAGGGATATGTAGTTTTTCGTATCTGGGTCGCTTTACGTTTTGCCAATTAGGGTGAGCCACTAAGCCGTCCCCTATCCTGACACACTTGTACATACGCATTTGGTGATACACCCCTGTACACTACATAATACTTGGAGATACACACTTGCACATACACACTTGTTTATAGTGACTTGCACTAGGAGATAGATTGGAGATAGATACATGGCCGTCTCTGTCAGGGTGCATTGACACCACCAGTCCTTCACCCTTGCACACGTTTCAATGTAGACATCACATCCAGTTCCATCCTATCACGTATCACAATCTTCATCACAACTCCTCCTAGAGACATTTCAAACAATCTCCTGTTCAATTCACATACCTCTATCCTCTCCTCCACTATCTAACACCATCTCCATCTCTACCACATTCCCACCACCATTTCAGCTCTATCATATCTAGACTAGGCCTGGGTGATATGGCTGAAAGACATATCACGATATAACTTGATCAAATTGATCGATATCGATAACTATTGATAATTTTAATGACCTAAAAAGACTAGGAATTACTATGCTGGATTTAAACACTTCTGTTTAACACACTTAATATGACCTTCCACTGTTCTTCATTGATAAATACTTAAATGTTGATACAACACTCAAATATTGTAATTAAGTATGGAACCGTGTTTGTGTAACAAACCCAGCTGCAAGATTCGGTGGTCCAGTCTCTTATCGATATATAATGAACATGTTTTATATTGATATTGATCAAAAGTCTATCACGATACCATAATTTATTGTTTTATTGCCCAGGCCTAATCTAGACCATCACATTCAAACTATCACATCCACCTCCATCACCTTCCCCTCTGTCGCATCCAAACCATCCCTGGCACTGTCATACCCACTTATATAAATCCACTGTCACATCCCAAGCATCATATCCACATAATCACATCCACCTATATCCCAACCCCTATCACAGCCACCTCTATCGCCACCACTATCCCATCCAACCTCTCATATCTAGGACATCAGGTCCACCATCACAGCCATCCTACCACCTCCAAACCATCACATCCATTTCAATCAAATGATGACAGAGATGTGCTGCTTCCCAACCAAGCAGAGAGAAGGTAGAGAACACTGCTTTCCCGGGACCACCTGTGAAACCAGGCGTAAATACCCTGGTTTTCCTATGGCGTGACATCACAACACACGCCAGGATTTCCATGGTAATTACAGGGTCCAGGAAGTTGGGTCAGGTGACCCGAGATTAGACTTTGTTGCTAAAGTGAGAGCTTTGGAACCATCCACACGGAATCCCCCCCCCCAACCAACCCCACCTGATCTCTTCTCGGACACACCTTCCTTTGCCATGTAAATCACAGAAACCCACCACCCTGGCCCAGCCCTAAACCATGACCAAACACACCTCCTGCCCTCTCTATGTGAGGATATGTCATGCAGACGCAGGTAAAACCCAACAGGTATCGCAGTACAGTGTGTGTGACATAGAGCCAGTGACTCAAGGGTAATACAGCATTTGTAATTTAGGGATGGTGTGGTACAGTTAATTATTGACAGAACAGCGTTCTAATTGTAGTACAGTATGTCTACAGTACTGCAGTAGTACTCTGCACATTTAGCTGTAGTGTAAATAGACCTAACACACATTCAAAGCCACTGAGTATAATGTAAGAGGTGTCAGCCAGAGCTAATCGTGTTCCCTACCAAAGAATGTGTCCCTCCTCCTCGATCCAGTCTTTCAGGATTCCCTCGTTGGTGGAGAGGTACCCAGACCCACCTGTCGCTCTCACGGTCCTCTCTAGCGTGTGTCTGCTACTCTCTGTTTACTTCACTGTCTGCCACTGGGAGAGGGAACTTTGATCCAATTAGACCGGCTCTACAGGAGGACTGTAATGTCTCCCCCTCTCGGACAACCAGCAGTACTGCATCCTGAGGGACAGCACAAGCTAGAGGAAAGATCAGTCTGTCCACCTATCTGTCTGCCTACCTAGCAACCAGTTTGTCTTTCTGTCTAGCTAGGTGTCTGCCTAGCAAGCTGTCTGTCTGCCTGCCTACCGATCTGACTGCTAACTGCCAGCAGAAGCCTACAGGTTTAAGTGTAGTGGTTATGTTATAATGTCATGTAACTTAATCAATGATTATTTTTGCCTTTTGCCCAGACTCCTTTTATAAATACTTCAATGGAACACATCTGTGATTAGAATACATACATCATAACTAATTCACAATACATACAATTTATAAATTCAAATCCCATTTACAGTTGTCTATTTACTGTAACACACACATATTAAATACTATTAAATACACTAAATGATATGCATATGAATGTGAGTGACGCCTTGGTTCTGTTGAGAGCCCCATCATTGTGCTCATCATACCCACATAAATCCACAAGGTTTGAGGTACTTTTGAGCCTTAATCTGGCTGCTTCACCCAGAGGACCAGGCAGGGGGAGGCTCCAGCCTCCATGAGGCCCCTCTACCAGGAGGACCAGGCAGGGGGAGGCTCCAGCCTCCATGAGGCCCCTCTACCAGGAGGACCAGGCAGGGGGAGGCTCCAGCCTAACCCTGCCTCAGGTGGTGTTTTTCCGTTAGCACTTTTGACCGAGTCGTACCGTAAGATACAATCAACTGTGCATTCTTTTGTCTGAAAAGCATAGCCAGGCACACTGAGTATCACTAGAGCTCTCAAAAGCTTAATTTGTTGTTATTTGTTCCTATAACTATATAAACCTAATTTAAAAGGGTAATAAGGTTTAGATGGAAGCACACCTCGTTGATTTTGAGTTTGACGACAACAAAATGGCTTGAAATAGTACAGATTTGTTTGAGATTAGTCTTGGTCCACAGACTGGACATTGGACAATATTTCACACCAATAGATCGCTGAATTCTTTTTCCTTGGCACTGGCCCTTTGGTAAATATGTGTGACCAATGCTTAAAACAAGACTAATCTCAAATAAATCGGCTTTCAATGAGCTACTGAGATTAAGAGGCATAAAAGGGGGAATACCCAACATCCAACTGATTTCATCGTTGGGGGTATCATTATGCGGTAGGCTATAATATAAAACAAAGGCTACAATAAGTGTGTGTGTTGTTGGGTCGTCGACTGCAGACAATGCATCATCAGTTAGGACACACCTTCAAGCGGGAACACCTTCTAAACGGGGAATACTGGTAAACTGCCAGAGGAGTGACGTCTTCCAGAAGAACCAGGCCAGGGGTGTGAAGTCTGATCCATCCAGTGGACGGGCCTTACCCCAGAAATGAAGTGTTCACCGTCTCATACATATTCAAGTGATTCATATGCAAATGAATGTTTTCACATGTTGCGTTCAGTGAGAGTTAACCATATTGATAAGAGGATAAAGATATCAAGGATCAAGATATGCGTTTTGTCCCACTGATTTCAGTGGGTGTCAATGGAGAGCATCATATGATGACATGATCACACACACACACACACACACACACACACACACAGACACACACACAGACACACACACAGACACACACACAGACACACACACAGACACACACACACACACACACACACACACGCACGCAGGTTGGCAGGACCAGTGTGGGAAGCTCAGGGAGAAGTTGCAAATTATGGTGTGCTGTAAGCCTCTCACTTTCTCAATGTAATTATTACCATTATCACTTCATATCTTCATTATCACGTGAGTAGTGCAAGCAGCAGATATACAACAACTTTACGACAATAAAAAGGAAAGTTAACAACACAAATTCTATTTATAAAGCTTTCATACATGAGTGTAGCTCAATGTGTTTCCCATTTAAATGAATACTGTTAAACCACAAGCAGGAAGAACAGAAACTAGGCCTATAGTGTAAATATGTCAACTAACTTTAAGCTGTTTGCTATATTTTACAGCACAGTGACAGGAACTGGCAAATGCAAAACAGCGCCCCCATTTACCAATGTGTGGCCAACAATATATGACACCCGTAGTGTAAAACACAGTAGAGAGTACATCAAAAGTACCATAGAGAGTGGTGTAAAAGGTGTGCGTTCCCTGGTTGGAGACTGTTTCAGAGTGTGGTAGTTATCACACTCAGCTCCCACACGAAGGCCCCTGGTCTGAAAACGGGCAGAAATAGCAACGTGGTTTTGACTTGCCCATTTCTTGTCTGGGATCAATAAACCTTTAAACCCTAAGCCTTAATATTTGATCTGCTCTAGAGTCTAACCTGTCTGTCTAGCCACCTAATACCTAGCTAGCCGTCTGTCTGTCTGCATACTTGCAAGATGCCTGTCTGGCTAGTGACCCTGCTCTCTGTCTGCCTGTCTCCCTAGCTAGCTGTCTATCTGCATAGCTACTTATGTTTATTTGGTCTTTTGTCCCTGAGTACATGTCTTTCTGCCTACTTAATAGCTAGCTACCTTGCCAGCTTGCTAGCTAACAAACATGTAGCTTCTAGGAATAGCAACAGCAGGTTTCCGTAGTGTAGTGGTTATCACGTTCGCCTAACACGCGAAAGGTCCCCGGTTCGAGACCGGGCGGAAACAATGTATTTTATTTAGTATCTCCTGAATTCCCTTTCTTCTTATCTTACCTGTCTGTCTGTCTGCCCAGCTAGCTTTATCTCTGTCCAGTTGTTAACTAGGGATCAGTCTGACTGTCTGGCTGCCTCACTACCTGTCTGTCTGCCTGCCTGTCTGTCTAGCTAGCTCCCTGTCTGTCAGTCTGTCTGTCTGCTTTACTGTCTGGCTGGCTACCAGACCAGTGTGTCTCTTTCTGCCTAGCTAGCAGTCTGTAAGTACATGTTTATTAACCTCATTGAAAGCTAGCTAGCTAGATAGATAAGTGTAGTGGTTATCAGTTTGTGTAACACACAATGTGTTACGCAGTTTGGGTAACACATTGTGACTGACATACTCCTTATTTCTCCAAACGAAACAACCGTATTATATGAATTCTTACTTTACCCGTCTGTCTGGCTAGCTAGCCATCTGTCCGTCTCCCTTCCTAGCTAGCTTTCTGTCTGGCAAGCTACCTAGCTCGCTGTCTGTCTCACTGTCTGTCTAGCTAGATAGCTGTCTGTCTGCCTTGCTACCTGTCTGTCTGTTGGCCTAGCTAGCTGTCTTCCAGCCTAGCGTGATATAGGTCCGTTTGTAGATAAAGATCTGTCAGTCTAGCTAGCTAGCTGGTCGCTACCAGGCTCAGCTGCAACAGCAGGTTTCCGTAGTGTAGTGGTTATCACGTTCGCCTCACACGCGAAAGGTCCCCGGTTCGAAACCGGGCGGAAACATTTATGTGATGTGTTTTGCCACGTCTCCTATCGGGATAATCACAGAACAACCTTATTATATTGTCTTATCTTTCCTGTCAGTCTGTCTAACTACCTGTATGTCTCTATAATATTAATACATACAAAAGTAACTAATCTATATCTTCCTGTCTCTGATGAATAATTCAAGTTTTAATTCTGAATGTTGTTTTTTCCTTTATTGATTTTTTTTTGTGTGTGTGTGTGTGTTTGTGTAATACCTAGCTAGCCGTCTGTTTGTCTGTCTGCATACTTGCAAGCTGCCTGTCTGGCTAGTGACCCTGCTCTCTGTCTGCCTGTCTCCCTAGCTAGCTGTCTATCTGCATAGCTACTTATGTTTATTTGGTCTTTTGTCCCTGAGTGCATGTCTTTCTGCCTACTAAATAGCTAGCTACCTTGCTAGCTTGCTAGCTAACAAGCATGTAGCTTCTAGGATTAGCAACAGCAGGTTTCCGTAGTGTAGTGGTTATCACGTTCGCCTAACACGCGAAAGGTCCCCGGTTCGAGACCGGGCGGAAACAATGTATTTTATTTAGTATCTCCTGAATTCCCTTTCTTCTTATCTTACCTGTCTGTCTGTCTGCCCAGCTAGCTTTATCTCTGTCCAGTTGTTAACTAGGGATCAGTCTGACTGTCTGGCTGCCTCGCTACCTGTCTGTCTGCCTGCCTATCTGTCTAGCTAGCTCCCTGTCTGTCTGTCAGTCTGCTTTACTGTCTGGCTGGCTATCAGACCAGTGTGTCTCTTTCTGCCTAGCTAGCAGTCTGTAAGTACATGTTTATTAACCTCATTGAAAGCTAGCTAGATAGATGATAAGTGTAGTGGTTATCAGTTTGCGTAACACATTGTGCGTAACACACAATGTGTTACGCAGTTTGCGTAACACATTGCGACCGACATACTCCTTATTTCTCCAAATGAAACAACCGTATTATATGAATTCTTACTTTACCCGTCTGTCTGGCTAGCTAGCCATCTGTCCGTCTCCCTTCCTAGCTAGCTTTCTGTCTGGCTAGCTACCTAGCTCGCTGTCTGTCTCACTGTCTGTCTGGCTAGATAGCTGTCTGTCTGCCTTGCTACCTGTCTGTCTGTTGGCCTAGCTAGCTGTCTTCCAGCCTAGCGTGATATAGGTCAGTTTGAAGACAAATATCTGTCAGTCTAGCTAGCTAGCTGGTCGCTACCAGGCTCAGCTACAACAGCAGGTTTCCGTAGTGTAGTGGTTATCACGTTCGCCTCACACGCGAAAGGTCCCCGGTTCGAAACCGGGCGGAAACATTTGTTATGTCTTTTGCCACCTCTCCCATCGGGATAATCACAGAACAACCTTATTATATTGTCTTATCTTACCTCAGATAAGACAATAGTCTATAATATACAAAAGTAACTAATCTATATCTACCTGTCTCTGGTTTTAATCAGGTTTTAATTCTGAATGTTGTTGTTTTTCTTTATTGATTTTGTGTGTGTGTGTGTGTGTGTGTGTGTGTGTGTGTGTTTGTGTTTTCATGTTTGTGAGTGTGTCTGTGTGTCTGCGTGTGTGTCTGTGTCTGTCCGTGTGTGTTTCAGCATGCCTCAATGGGTCTATTGTGTTCATTTTTGCCAATTTGCCTATTTGTAATGAGGGTATGGGAACAAAATGTAACAAGGTTACAGTAATAAAATAATTATTCTAATAATAATACAACTAATATAAAGTGTTGGAATTTCCTTTAAACAGTAAGAGTAAGGTTCATACCATATTTGACCACCTGAGGATGGTAGAAGCAACCACGCTCAATAGAGAGAAGGAAATTTTTCAGTCAACCTTTGATTTCTCTACACATCCTTTAAATCCCCCCCCCCTCCCCCCTCTCTCTCTCTCTCTCTCTCTCCTCTAATGCTAACTCTTGGGGAGCGCACACCACAGTTCCACAAACCAGTACAAACCAGGAATCCACATCTGCGATAACACAGGCTCAGTAGGAGACAACTCTCACATTCTAGCACTTAGCACATGTCCCCCCCCCCCCCCCCCTTAAGTTAGGATTAGCGCATCTTATCAAGGCTACATGCTAGATTATGTAGCCTAGCTATTCCTCTGTTGTACACAGTCCACCGAGGATAAAGCAGGCTATTGTGAAGAAAGAGGTTGGGGTGGTTTGGGGGGATTAACAGCAACAAGAGCTAAACCCAGAGAGAGGGCATCACACTATGCAACAATCCCTCCACTGTTCACTTCATAGACAGCACCACTGGACCGTAGCGGTGTAGCTATCGTCTGTCTCTGGGGACCTAGCATCTGCATTGGCTAGCTAGTATCTGTGTTGGCTACCTTGCCCCTGCAGGTGCTTGCAATGACACTCTTGCTGGTATCTGCGTTGGTTAGCTAGTGCCTTCATTGACTAACTAGCATCTGCATTGGCCAAATAGCGTCTGAATTGGCTTGGTAACTCTGCATTCGCCTGTAAGCATCTATATTTGCTAGCTAGTGTCTCCACTGGCTAGACACATACACACACGCTAGAGAAACTAACATAACCCACGAAAAACATAATCCTGCGTTACAAATTATAATTGTTGTCCTGGATTATTCTACCAACTTTGTCCAGCAGATAGAAAGAAATAGACTGAATAATAGACCCATATAGAATGTATAGATCTAGACATGTACAGAACATGAAACACATAAGACATACATGAGCTTGGGTTTGATGCAGTTGCTAATCAAACTGATACGTTGGTCAATAAATGAGGTAAAAGATGTGTATTAATCTGTGTTCATATATGTAGGAAGACGACTAGCAGATACGTCGTCACAACGTCAGGCTCATCCTACCGTCATCCATGGGGGCTTCATGGAAGGAGCCTCTGGATCCTTCTGGCATGGCACAGGGCCTCAGGGTCTGGGGAGACAGAGCAGGAGAAGGTGAAGAGGACCCAGAGAGAACCAGACGACCATGCCCTGCATGTCTCTACGCAGCCAGAGAGAGAGGGAGGTGCGCCTCCTCCTGAGATCAAATCAGAGTTGGAAACAAAACAGCACGTTCCTCATTTTTCACTTTTCCTGACGATGATCGATCGTATGTTCATCTGGGGCCTGGGCCGGCCTCCAGGTAAGATCTCTCTATTGATTCGTCAGTCGATCCCAGTGTGGCAGTAAGTCTTCTGGTCTATACTTATCTCCGGGTCTACACTTGTCTCAGCCTGCAATTTTCCTTCTCTAGGAACCACAATATTTGATCATTTCGAGTGGCATTAGCTCAGGAGGTAGAGCGGGTTGGCTGGTAACCGCAAGGTTGCTGGTTCGATCCCCGGCTCCTCCTAGCCGAGGATCGAGGTGTCCCTGAGCGAGACACCTCACCCTAACTGCTGCTGACGAGCTGGCTGTCTCCCTGCGTGGTTGACTCCGCTGTGCATGTGTACATGAATGGGTGAATGTCAGTCAACACTGTAAAGCGCTTTGAATAAAAGCGCTATATAAATGAGGACCATTTATGATCAAGATAGAACAGTAAGTGTTACATGAACTGCTCACTAACTGACTTGCATTCTAACAAGTTAACTTTTATGTCTGTCTCCATCAGCATCACAAATTAATCCTAGATATATCGAACAGTCGAGATATTTCATCCACCAACGTTGTGGTATGGTGTGTAATGTGATTTTGTCACAGTAACCATGGTAACTTGTAGGAAAATAGGTGTTTCCATGGGAAGAAATAGGGTTAGCCTCATGCATGTTCTCAATGTCATCTGTATCTACAGTTCCGGTTTAGATAATAAAGTTCACCGTATCGTGTCGTCTCTTTGGTTTCAACCGAATATCCGACACCTGGACACCAACAAAACCAAGAGAGACTCTGTGAACATTAAGTGATGTCTGCTGTTTGTACCGGACACTCTGATAGCAACGCTGAGAGACATGCTTACAACAATAACAAAGACACCGTGTCACTGTGTCATTTAGTCCCGCCAACCGGTGGATACCACACACAAGACGACACACACAGTGTGGGCCCCGATTAGGGATCAAACAACACTTAGTGCACCGACCGATCCATCAGGTCACTGATTGATCGCCTCCAAACCGATCAGCCACACCAGAGAACAGCGGACGTCAGCGTTGAACCCGGCTGAGGTGATGCCACACAGCACCGCCCAGACGACCCCTGAAACCACCACACCAGTAAACCCAGTTTAAAAACGAGTCAGGCCCCTGATTCCACCTCCTACGGGCCCTTCTCGCTGGGCTAACCTAATGCTAGGCTCAGGTAATGTCACTAAATCCAATATGATCTGCTGCTCCGGTGGTCCCATTGGATACCTGGTTATTAAGGCTAGGGGGCAGACTGTGCTCTCAGCATGGGGCCAACCAGGAGTCGGGGCCGGGGGGTCTAATGTAACTCTGGTTCCTCACTAAAAGCCAATCCAGAGGTCCGAGAGGAGTATTGTCCCCCTGACACACAGGCGCCTGTCCTACGTCACACAGCCCGGTTGGATGCAGCTTTTCATTATTAAATGTATTGTGTCGGCATTGGTAAATGTATTCCTTTACCTTCTTATACTTCTGTCTTTCTCTTTTAAATGTTTGATTTTTATTCACTTTAATGTTTGTCCTTTAAGATAGATACAGTATTTTCTTTACAATATAAAATACAATATAAAAGTTGGAATAAAGTGATAATAGAATAAAAAAACAGTCAACTAAGAATTTGATTGCAAAATACATTTGTATTTACTGTGTTATATGCACAGGAATAATACATCGAAATATGATTCCTGCCTATGTAAAGCACTGTGAATGGGCTTTGTGTTTTCGGGGCACTGTTCAAACGGGCCTTGCCCTGCCTATACAAGCCTTCTACAGGCTTGTTTACCTTGATGAAGACCAACCTCATTCTAGTTTATATTGCTCAGGGAAGACAACAATACACCAGCAGATTCCACCTAATAAGTTACACCTGAAGGCACTGTTTACTGATAAAGGGTTGGCACCAAACGGGAATTTCGACTATCAATGTTTTGGTTTATGATCGTGTTTCTTGTATAAACTCAGGCCAAGGCTGAAGGTCAACTATCAGAGATAACGTGACCTGAAGAATATAAACACAAACTGCAGCGTATGGTTACAACAAGGGGACCGATAACACCTGGGAATAGAAGAATATATACTCAACAAGAATAATACATTCCTAAACATCACAAGCATAATACAATCCGAAACATAATCAAATCCTTAACATTACTACGTCGTTGATGCTACATGGTTAGGCCGTTTCCCTTAGTGCACCACTTTCACAGGTAGGTAACTTACAAGGACACTTCCTACATAGTTAGGTTACAGCAGGGCTGTTCAACTTCACCTTCAAGTGAGCCAAACTGGAAAATCACTTCAGAATGGGGGCCGAGCAAAGTACTTTGTCAACAAAAGGCTACTACAGATGACCCTCCTATAGTAGCACAACAGACGTATTCCTACATGAACAAGCAATGTTTTTCTATTTATTTCCATTGTATTGGTCTCATGTAGAACAATTTGCGGAGGCCAAATGTTCTTCCAAACCAGGTGAGTTAACAAAGGGTTGTTTTAAAACAAGACCATATCCGTAATGGTAGGAAAATACTTAGTTAAATAACACATACTCCTGTCAATAATACCTTCAGAAATAGTGCCAAGTGGACAAAAGGGTACTTTTAAATCAGGACCATAATCATGAATGTGTATTACAAGATAAATATCAAAACACAGTAACAAGCAGAATATACTGTAAGTAGGCCTGTTTAAAATAACAAAATATCAAAATGGTGCATCCAGAAATGAAATAAACACCAAAATATGTGGAGTTCACTCTTTTCCTCCCTTTTTTCCCCCTTCTCTCTCTTCCTCCCTTCACCCCTTCTGCCCTCTCCCACCCCCTTCCCACTCTCTCTCCCTCTCACTCCTCCCCCCTGTGTCTCTTTCTTTCTTCTTTCTTTCCCTCTCTCACCCTCTCTCTCTCCCATCCCTCCCTCTCTCCAACCCCCCTACTTCCTCTCCTTCTCTCTTATCTGGAGTTAAACTGTTTCCCTCGTGTTTGCTAAGATAGCATTGCGATGTACTCCTGAATCGGGTCCACCGCAACAGCTATCAAACATCTGTTCTCAGCAGACCTCTGCCCATTTGGGTTGGTGAGAGAAATAACACTCTTAATTTTACTGACATAGTTCACCTCATAGGAAGTGAGGCAATCCTGAGACACTGTTGCAGCTTGCTATTAGTTACGGAACAACGTGCACTAGTTTAATAGCCTTCATGTGAGAAAAGCTTTATTAACATGTGTAAGTAGATCCAAACATTGTCAATATGAGCAAAGCCAATTTCCTTACAGTCTTGTCCTGACATTGACTAACCTGATAGGTCAGAAAAAAGGCATGTCTCTATAGTGAGGAGGCTTCACAATTCAAATAAAATCAGCACAGTATGAACCAATCACATTGCTAGCTCTAGACCTCCAACAAACAGTCATTTCCTGTCTGAGTGGAAGTGAGGGTGACTTAAGAGGTGGCCCTGCCTCGAGCAATCCTATTATAAGGTTTGATACACACACACACACACACACACACACACACACACACAAACACACACACACACACACACACACACACACACACACACACACACACACACACACACACACACACACACACACAAACACACACATCATTTATTTCACTCCAGTTCTCCAAACAGTTATCAAGCAAAACAAGGCCAATATTTAGTGCAGAGCACGATGCTGTAGAGCTATGACTTTGGGACGACAGTGGAGGACACTAGTGTAAATCAGGACATCAGCAGAACAGCAGGTAGTGTCTGTCAGGCCGTAGAGAACAGTAGAAGGTCTTTATCAAGATATATGGGGGACAGTAGATAGTGTTTATCAGGACATTAGCAGGATCGTACATAGTGTTTGTCAGGACATTAGTAGGACAGTAGATAGTGTTTGTCAGGACATTAGCAGGACAGGAGATAGTGTTTGTCAGGACATTAGCGAACAGGAGATAGTGTTTGTCAGGACATTAGCAGGACAGGAGATAGTGTTTGTCAGGATATTAGCAGGACAGGAGATAGTGTTCGTCAGGACTTCTGAGGGCATTGGAAACGGTTTATTAGGAAATAAGATAGTGTTGAAATCTATTAGGAAGCCGCCAGCAGGGAGGAATTCAGTTCATGGGAACACAGACCAGTGGTCGACATTCCTCCTGCATTTCAGAGACTCCTCTGCATTGCAAGACTCTTCCAAACCAACACACCTGACTGCTCTAGACTGGCTCTCTGCCCCATTCGTCCTCTGGAGCAATCCACAGCCAACTCTGAACCTTTCGGTTGGAGGTCCTTATGAGTTTCTGCTAATAAATAAAGCAGTAAATATATGTTTGCTTGGTTGCAGAATATGGAAATGAGTCAAACATAATCCATCCTAGAAGACACAGTATTATGCACTCTAAAGATATGCCTCTAAAAAGGTAAAAAAAAATGTATCATTTATTATTGAAACAATGAAGTTGGTGTGTTCTCAGGTCATAGCACTGTATACCGTGTATGAACCATTAACTGTATACTATGAATTGGATATAATAACGCTCCAGTAACTGGCGAAACCAGCATTGACACTTGACACACAGTCCGGCCCCGTCACCATGACAACCGGCTCACAGGTAGGCCAGTCACGGCTGGCCAATTACAGTCACGTGGTGACGTCATATATCGGCCCAAGCCGATGTATTCATCATACAAATATTTTATGGTGCATTGTTCCAGCCCAGTGAATGTTACATGATATTAGCGATGTGCAACAGATGGGTTGGGGATGAGCCAAACGGATGGGTGTAGGAGGGGTGGAGGTGGGGGGGGAGCATTTTGACATGGCGTAGGCCTACTGTCAATCACAGCAACTTGACACTTAACTTAACCATAGAAAAAATGCAATCCCACCCCCGGTTAAACAATCGAGTTGGACGAGAACAACTGTTTTAGTTACCATGTATCGTCCCAAGAAAACTTTCTAGTCCTCTCAAGTTTAGTACCTCGGCCGTAATCCTAAATCCGCACACCTTTGTTAGTTCACATTAACAGGACGCCTTTCCGAACCATCCTCTACCGTAGCTAGAGGATAGTGTCAGGCATTGTTGTAACTTGATAGAAGAACATAAAACAGCACACATCGTCCTGGAAAAGTCCCTGACTCTGTCGGGGCTTCAAAATACAAGCTGAAACACTCACCTCATTCGCTTCCACACGTGTACCGACCGCAAGACGAGTCTTTAATGCGTTTACGAGTTTACAACCGTTTGTTTGTAGATTCCGTCTCGAAGGACTAATGTCTGCAGAACTGTGGAGGATGTGGGCTGTGGGGTCGGGTGGGTGAGCCGGAGGCGGGAGGCGGGCGGGTGCTGCTGAGAGACAGGCGGGGACGGGCCGAAGGAGGAGCGTGCTGTTGTCAAAACGCCCATTGGGCCGAGTTGTTCTTCAACAAAGTAGTTGTTTTTGTTTATTGTTTAGCAAACAACAGCTTACACGGCGTCTTTCTGTACCCCTTTCAACGTTGTACGTCTTATGTGTGTGTGTGTGTGTGTGTGTGTGTGTGTGTGTGTGTGTGTGTGTGTGTGTGTGTGTGTGTGTGTGTGTGTGTGTGTGTGTGTGTGTGTGTGTGTGTGTGTGTGTGCGCGCTGTGCAGCCTGCGATGAGCAGCACTTTGGCAGATGCACCAGGAAGAAAACCTACAGGGCTCTTTATAGCGGTCTGTCGCAAAACAATACATTGTTGTGTGATTTCCGTTACACCCAACCAGTAGGCTGCCTACCGTTCGCTAACTAAATGCTCAAACGATTCTAGATGCATGTTTGCTGTTCAACATTTAAATCCACTCTGTGGTTGACACAGAAAATGCATAGCGAGACGTTCCCCTTTCCCCGGGACAGTCCGATGTCTGGAGGTCTGTCCCCGCCTGTAGCTGTCACCCTATAAAACCTTGTTTTTTAAAATAGGTTTATTTAAATAGATTATCGATTTTTTTAATTGCGAGTTTTGAGCTTAGGCCTACTCATTAGCGCATGATAGACGGTGACACGACCTCGCTAAAAGGGGTAGGCTTATATCGACCGTAAGCCATAAGCAAGCATCATCTATCAAACAATATCAATACACTGGTTAATCGAAGCCTAAAACACATGATAGTTCATTGTGAACTGCCCAATCTACAGAGACTATAATAAGCATTATAATGGGCACAATTGAAATATGTCCCATCTTTTCCATTTCGTAATAACAAGAGATATTTAGTTTATAGGCTACATGATGGACCGACAAACTACAAATGTCTCGTTTTTCATTTAAGAAACTCTGGTCACCTTGACCTAGGCCTACTTATATTGTTTATACCGTTTGAATTGTTTGCCCTGTTTGTTCTGTTTGTCTTTACTTTAGCGTCTATTTAGTTCTCATTAGCACTTGTATTTTATCCTGTGTTACCCACTGCTGCTGGGCTGTTGTAACAAAGGAATTTCCCCTCCGGGGGATTAATAAAGTTGTTCTATCTATCTTAACCTTATCTATCTAAGGTTAAGGTGTACACGTGGAATTGTGTTGACAGAGAGAATGTGTGCAGGTGTGAAAACAATGATCTCTCCACTCCAGTGCACCAGACCCGTCCGTACGCAAGGCATTCCTGAGCCCTGGGTAGGCCTGGGACAGCACAGCGTGTCAGGTCATGTCTGCAGCCTGGTTATCTAAACCAGGCATCAGGACATACCTGTCTCACCTTATTGTGTCAAGCCCGAGTTCGCTGCTGCTCATGACCCACTGAAGGTCTATTGGGAAATAAAGTTGGATTAAAGCTTAACTCTATTCATTTCTTCGCGATACTAGGTCATGGTTAGGGTTACACTTGGCATTCTTGACAACGGATCGTTGTTCTTGTTTAGACACCTACTGTGGTTTGACTGGTATCGCCGATACGCAAGAGGCGATCTGGCGCCCTCTTATGGCTGCAAATAACATTTGTTGACAGGATGAATGATGACATGAGGGCATGAAATACTTAAGAAACGTTTGCTGAGCAAAATTTTTTAGGGTCAAAAAAAGAGAAAACAACAGTTCTAATCTGCACTGTATTAAGTTATGATTTCTAAACCAATGGCGGGGGAAGGGGGGTGCTGCGGAGGCTGCAGCTTCACAGCATCAGCACCCCCTAGTGGGGGGCTGTGGACTAACATATTTTTGTACTTAAAAATAAAAGTTTAGTTTAGTTCAGTTTAAAAGTATGTGCAGTATAGCCTACGATATAAACTCATGATACATTATTCTAATAATATTCTGTGGAGAGTCTCCTCAGGATGGAAGTGCAGGAAGTGCTTCCATCACTCGTGACTGCTAGCCTGGAAATCCAGACCCATATCTAGAAAGCTGTATGGTCTGGCAACGAGTAATGAATAGTGATGGGTCGTTCGCGACCGAATCAGTTCGAATGAACAACTCTTTAACAAGAACGAACCGACTTGATTCCACGTTTCAGTTCGTCTCGTTCGTTCTCCAAGACTCGACTCCCAGACCCACCCACTAGTCGCTGAGGCGCTGACTCGCGAGTCGCTGTTTGTTCTCTGGATGTGTTAGTGGTGAAAGGAACTTCGTTAATGTTGTATTGTTGTGTTGATTGATGACCGTTTGCACCATTGCACGACCGTGATTCGTTTGAGAATGAGAACGAGGGAGGAGCTGAGTCTGACCGACTCAGCTCAGAACGTGCATTCGTGATTCGTTTGAATGAGAACAAGGGAGGAGAACCAATTCACCGCTGCCGGAAACACGACTGAACGAACAAACAAACAAACGATTCAAACAATTCTTCTTGGCAAACTGACCGACGCAAACTGATTCAAACAAACAAATCATGAAATCCCTCACTAGTAATGAAAATGGCCCAACTTGAGGGGCGGCACCAAGCATGCATTTGAAAATATCACTGCACGCAATTGGATAACACTACGACCAATCAGAAGAATACAAGAACAATAGAACTCTGGATTTCCAGGGTACGTGACTGCAGCAATAACAAGGAGAAACTTAAATATAAGTAAGACGTTCAAAAAAAGTAAAAATGGTCATGACTGCTCAACCAAAAGATGTAAACAACATGATGATGACACTGCGACTGAATCGGCTTCAATGGCTGACGCTGAGACAAAGCCTGTTCAGGCTAGAGTCGTTAGCATGCCAGTATCTGCCAACATGGAGGTTTGTGAGCTGGACGTTAGCATGGACTCTGCTGAAGTCGGGACGCATCGGTAGCCTGGCTATTGGCAGTAATGAATAGTGATGGGTCGTTCGCGACCGAATCAGTTCGAATTAACAACTCTTTAACAAGAACGAACCGACTTCATTCCACGTTTCAGTTTGTCTCGTTCGTTCTCCAAGACTCGACTCCCAGACCCACCCACTAGTCGCTGAGGCGCTGACTCGCGAGTCGCTGTTCGTTCTCTGAATGTGTTAGTGGTGAAAGGAACTTAGTTAATGTTGTATTGTTGTGTTGATTGATGACCGTTTGCACCATTGCACGACCGTGATTCGTTTGAGAATGAGAACGATTGCTATTGCCAGGCTACCGATGATTGAGGTTGGTCTGGGGAAGCGGCTGTCCTTTTCTTCAGCACAAGAGGCGTGATCAACGGGCAGAGTTAAATTGACTCTGTACGCAATTGGCTGCTTGCCGTCACTTCCCTGTCGTCATTGTGTTAAACCAGCCAATAGCCAGGGGGAAAAGCCAGCTTGATGATTGGCTCCCGCAAAAACGTATCGAAACTAGAAAGAATTGTATTGCTCTTCTCCAGACCCTTCTGCAGGGCGAACTCAAATCGCCCGCAGAACGGGCGGGGCTACCCAGTCTAACACATTGGATGATTATCAGCCTTTCCGTTTTACAAATACATTTTTGCCCCGAATCAAATGTTTTATTGTCACGACTAGCCTGACGGATGATTGGCTTGGTTCCAGGCTTAAAACTCTATGGGCACCAGCCCATACATGTGACGGTTCTGTATTGACCACCAGCATAGCAGGTAGCTGATGAATGTCTCCAGGTAGCTGATTGCACAACATGGCCCACAGAAATGAAGCCTTGCGGGAAATCTTCTTAGCGACAACTGTTAGCTCAATAGTACACACATTCACATGACAACAGCTTTTCAGTAATAGTCCAGTAATACCTGACGTCTGTTCGATATTTCTATAACAGAATCATAAACTGCATAACATAATAAATTGACAGTTGTAGCCAAAGCTCTTCTGAATCCTACTTACATTGCTTCCTTCTGAAAGCAGTCATGTTGAATTCAATCACTAACTGACTTGAACACGAGGCAAACTTTGAAACGGCCAGCTTACAGCGCCATCTAGAGGAAGCCTGTGACTTCTGTCGTGGGCTAGACATGAATTCAATGCCATTTTAAGGATCATTTTGAGTCCCTATTC
>NC_140289.1:11471530-11595224 GCF_964030765.1 Micromesistius poutassou
TTTACTTATAATTATAATAATCATATCATATTATAATCATAATACTAATATTATTTAAAAAAAAAAAAACAATAACCGATTTTCTACAGGTCACAGGGGACCACATTGCTTATCGCTATGAGGTGCTTGGTGTTCTGGGGAAGGGGACCTATGGACAGGTGCTCAAGTGTTTTGACCACCAGCGCAATGAGCTCGTGGCCCTCAAGCTCCTACGCAACCAGCCAAGGTCAAATCATACAATAAAGAGACACCTGCACAGCACACAACAAATACATAGATAATCACACTACACACACTACAGCAAAGAAGCTATAATAGGGTCGGAACCATAAAATCACAAAGGCTCAACTGGAAACCTGCCCAGAGTCTAAGTCGATGTCATTAACCTTGATCTCCTAACCGTGGCTTTAACATTCATATGAAGAACACGGAATCAAGGGAGAAATACACTTCTGCTTAACGTCACCGGCGTGGCCCACACAGGTCGCCGCCCTGGGTGACCTGCACCACCTTAAAAACAATGTTGTGTGGGATCTAGGTATCATAGACTGGGGAAAAAGGAAAGCAGCATCCTCCATCACCTGCGGGACAATGATCCAGCAGACGACCACCACGTGGTCCGCATGAAGGACTCCCTTGTGTTCCGGAACCACATCTGCATTTCCTTTGAACTCCTGGGGTACAAACTGACTTCTTATTTCCGTCTTGCATTCTGTGCAATTTCTGGATTCTAAACTGATTGTTGCTTTGCATTGTGCGCTACAGTGCGAGTCTGACTCTCCACCGGAACTAATAAATGCGTTATTTACAGTTCTGACCTGCATGCCATGATGAGAAACAAAGGAAAGAGTGTCTCCTATGTCAGGAAGTGTGCATACTCCATCCTCAAGTGTCTTCAGCTGCTGAAGAGAGAGAACATCATGCACAGTGACCTCAAACTGGTAGGAGTCCCGCTCATCTCCCATCTGCACTGTCAGCAAATAGTCTTCACCTGTGAGCCGTTAGCCCAGCTATTCACACCAGGTCGTCTGCTCCTATGACCGCAGGCTAACATGGTCATGTCCGACAAGGACCCCGACACCCTCAAGGTCATCGACTTTGGTGTGAGCCGGGTTGAGGGTCAGCCACGATGTGGGTCTAATTGTTTTCTTCTTTTGAATCATGAGGAGACGTACGATGTGGCAGCATTGTGTTATCTGATGGGTTTCATAGAGTTATCTTTATCCTGCTGGCTTTGTTCCGTCTTCCAGACTACAGTGGTATCCAGAGTCCGTCGATCCGTGCTCCGGAGGTGACCATGGGTCTTTTGTGCACCACTGCCGTTGACATGTGGAGCTTTGGCTGCTGCGTGATAGAGCTCCTCATTGGAAGACCAGCCTTCTCTGAAGCTAAGGAAATTGAACAACTCGCGTGCACCATAGAGGTAACTGCTTATTAAAGGTCCCATGACATGCCACCAGGTGTGGTGTGATTAACCGTGATTAAACCATGAGATTGAATTTTCTCAATATAATTTATTGATTTATTTAATAACAATACCGATTTAAGATTAGAAGACAAAACTAGGGAAAACAAGCATTACGGTGTGAGTAAGACATGATAATTGATAATTGCTCATTTGTACTACAAGGTTGCGGATATCATTACAACTTCTGGAGGGGGCATCAAACATGTCACCAACATTTGTGATCATATCAAATGATCTGCTGTAACAAACGGTTCAGACCACTGAGCATGAATAAGTCGGCTTCTGTTAAAACTAGATTCTCAATCACATCATTTAGTTTGACATAATTTATATTGGGTGGACTTTTCACAAGTTAGGGTTAGGGTTAGCCCCCCAGGGGTTTGCGCCCATGACTGTGTATATTTGTATAAGTTGACTATTGGGTATGGTTGTCTATTTTCAGATACTGGGAATGCCTCCAGCAGAAATAGTGGCCTCTGCATTACAAAGGGATGAGTTTTTTGGTGAGGATTTTACTTTATGGCATATGATCAAGTTTTCAGTTAACATTACTTGTGATCTTCAAAAAATGAAGAATGAGAACAATGTGAAACAATGTTAAATCAGTGTGATGCTGTATAATGTGCAGACAAGCAGGGCAAGCTGAAATATACCAGGCTCAACCAGTCGGGGGAGGCTCCATGCCCCAAGAGCCTGGAGCGTCTTCTGGGCATCAGCGACCCTGACCTGCTGGACTTTATCCGGCGTTGCCTACAGTGAGTGCACTACCTGGTCACAGTAGAGCTCATCAAATATGTTTAATCAGCGGTTGTGGCAAAATAGTCTACTACAAGGCCGGTGATGTGGCTGAGTTGGCTAACCATGACCCCTGAATGTTTCTACCAACGCTCTGTTAACATGACACATGGTGAATCAAAGTGTCCCAAGGCTTCTGTGTTGGTAGGCTTTTTTTGTTTAATATTGAGCCTGTGTTTATTCTCTTAAAAGTTGGGACTCATCAAAGAGGATGACTCCAGGTCAGGCTCTCGACCATGCCTGGATGAAGAAGACTTCGCTGGGACACATGACCCCATCCCCAGGAAACCCACCAAAAACTGGTAGAATACAACAACTCTATTTCCTATAAGTATATCTATGTATGAAAAGTACATTATATTATAGTATATATAAAAACAATATCTAGGTAAAGAAAGGCACTGCTTAATGATGGAAGCAAAACATTTGCATTACCAAGAGTCTGTAAAATCATTTGTAAACCTGAATCTCTTTATTATGTTTAAATAAATTATTTCTATCGAGGGCTTAATTTCTTTGAATTCACAGTTCTGCTGAAGACCCTGGCTGCAACAACCACACAGCGTCTGAATTCAGACAAGACCACTGGCAGCCAGCCGTGGACCATGGATCAGAGCGAAAAGGAAAAACTGGGGAAACATGGAAGGATCCTGAGACCCCTGACTTTAGAGCGTGACTCCCTGCTCCCTCCCTTTGGTGCGATGAGACCGGCTCCTCCACCAAGAGGCAAGAGGTCAACTGCTACCACAGATGGTGGGGCAGCCAAAAGCGTAGCTGTTACATCCAGACCTGCTCGCCAAGCGCCATGCTCCCTGTTCCCTCCCTTTGGTGCGATTAGACTGGCTCCTCCACCAAGAGGCAAGAGGGCAACTGCTACCCCAGATGGTGGTGCAGCCAGCTTACTTCTGATCTTAAAAAAATTAACAGTGTTAATCCAACAATGTGAAATCAACAATGTTTAATCAGTGTGATGCTGTATAACGTGCAGACAAGGAGGGCAAGCTGAAACATATCAGGCTCAACGTGTCGGGGGCGAAGATCCTGCCAGGCCCCAAGAGGATGGGGAGTCCTCTGGGCATCAGCAACCCTGACCTGCTGGAATTCATGCAGCGTCGCCTAAAGTGAGTGCACTACCTGGTCACAGTAGAGCTCATCAAATATGTTTGATCAGCGGTTGTGGCAAAAAAAGTCAACTACAAGGCCGGCGATGTGGCTGAGTTGACTAACCATGACCCCTGTTTCTACCAACGCTCTGTTAACATGACACATGGTGAATCAAAGTGTCCCAAGGCTTCTGTGTTGGTAGGCTTTTTTCGTTTAACAGGCTTTCGTTTAAAGCCTGTGTTTATTTTCTTAAAAGTTGGTACTCATCAAAGAGGATGACTCCAGGTCAGGCTCTCGACCATGCCTCGACGAAGAAGACTTCGCTGGGACACAGGGCCCCATCCCCAGGAAACCCACCAAAAACTGGTAGAATACAACAACTCTATTTCCTATAAGTATATCTATGTATGAAAAGTATATAATATTATAGTATATAAAAACGATATCTAGGTGAAGAAGGGCACTGCTTTATGATCAAGGGACAACATTTGAATTACCAGGAGTCTGTAAAATCATTTGTAAACCTAAATCTCTTTATTATGTTTAAAAACTGCTTCAACAGATGGTGGGGCAGCCAAAACGGTAGCAGTTACATCACAACCTGCCCGCCTAGCGCGAAGCTCTCTGCTCCCTCCAATTGGCGCCGCTGCACCGGCTCCTCCACCAAGAGGCAAGAGGGCAGCTGTGACCCCAGATGGTGTGGCAGCCAAGAGGGACGCGGGGACATCCAGACCAGCTGGCCAAGCGGGATGCTCTGGGGTCCCTTCCATTGGCACCGCTGCACCGGTCCCTCCACCAAGAGGCAAGAGGGCAACTGTTACCCCAGATGGTGATGCAGCCAGCTTACTTGTGATCTTAAAAAAATTAACAGTGTTAATCCAACAATGTGAAATCAACAATGTCTAATCAGTGTGATGCTGTATAACGTGCAGACGAGGAGGGCAAGCTGAAACATATCAGGCTCAACGTGTCGGGGGCGAAGATCCTGCCAGGCCCCAAGAGGATGGGGAGTCCTCTGGGCATCAGCAACCCTGACCTGCTGGAATTCATGCAGCGTCGCCTAAAGTGAGTGCACTACCTGGTCACAGTAGAGCTCATCAAATATGTTTGATCAGCAGTTGTGGCAAAAAAGTCTACTACAAGGCTGGCGATGTGGCTGAGTTGACTAACCATGACCCCTGTTTCTACCAACGCTCTGTTAACATGACACATGGTGAATCAAAGTGTCTCAAAGCTTCTGTGTTGGTAGGTTTTTTTTGTTTAATATTGAGCCTGTGTTTATTTTCTTAAAAGTTGGTACTCATCAAAGAGGATGACTCCAGGTCAGGCTCTCGACCATGCCTCGACGAAGAAGACTTCGCTGGGACACATGACCCCATCCCCAGGAAACCCACCAAAAACTGGTAGAATACAACAACTCTATTTCCTATAAGTATATCTATGTATAAAAAGTATATTATAAAACGGGTGGCTTAAATCAAGCGATCTGATTGGTCCCCAACTGTTGTATATTGAGCGTATACACACAGCTATGACGCCCGTTCAGTTTACAGAGTCCAGTATCACTCCGCGCCTAACTTGAACTGTTGTTTATTTATATCTAAAAGCAATAGCATAGTTTACTGAAGCCTAAAAACATGTTGATTGATGGAGAGGGTGGAAATGTTTTAAAGCAATAAGCACACGGTGAGTGAACTCGATAGAAGGCTAAATTGCCGGCGAACCAAGCTACCGTCTCTAGCCTTCTCTCTGAAGGACGCTACGGTGTGTTGCATAGCAACCGCCGTACACTTTGCAGGCAGCCAGGAGGGACTACTTTTTTGTATTTGTTAAAAAAAAATGCTTTTCCGACATTCTCGCTTTTTCAAAATTGAGGGTGTCTATGACTTTCATTTCACCATACTTACGTAACCGTTTTATAAAAGCAATAGATCACTTCAGTCAGTGGTATACGGTCATTATACCACAGTTAAGGTGTGTTGTCCGTCCCTCCGCTGCGCGTCGGGACGGCGACCCCCTTAACTGTGTGACCCCCTCCGCTGCGCGTCGGGACGGACAACGCCCCTCAACTGTGGTATAATGACTGTATACCACAGCCTGTCGTGATCTATTGCTTAATTATATTATAGTATATAAAAACGATATCTAGGTAAAGAAGGGCACTGCTTTATGATCAAGGCAAAACATTTGAATTACCAGGAGTCTGTAAAATCATTTGTAAACCTAAATCTCTTTATTATGTTTAAAAACTGCTTCAACAGATGGTGGGGCAGCCAAAACGGTAGCAGTTACATCACAACCTGCCCGCCTAGCGCGAAGCTCTCTGGTCCCTCCAATTGGCACCGCTGCACCGGTCCCTCCACCAAGAGGCAAGAGGGAAACTGTTACCCCAGATGGTGGTGCAGCCAGATGCATCGGCAGTCAGATGCATCTGATCCCAGACAAGGCCAGAGACTTTAGAGACCTACTCCAAGGTCCTTCCCATTGGTGCGGCGTCACCGGCTCCCCCATCAAGAGGCAAGAGGGCAATTGCTTCAACAGATGGTGATGCAGCCATGAGTGACGATGGAACGTCCAGACCAGCTGATCGACGGTACCCTCCCTCCTACAACCCATTGGTCCAGCTGCACCAGCTCCTCCCCAAAAGAGCAAGGGGGCAACTGGTACCATAGATGCTGGGGCAGCCAAGAGCGACAAAGGGACACCCAGACCTCAGTGGCGTGGGAAGGGGGATGCTGCGGAGGCTGCAGCCTCCCTCGTCACAGCATCAGCACGCCCTGGTGGGGGGCCGTGGACTACTTTTTTTCCTTTTTTCCTTTTTTACATAAATAAAATGTAAAAAAAACATAACATGTACACTGTGTTTGATATGTTCAACAGTATGTGCAGAATATACCATATAAACTCATGACATATTATTCTAATATTTTGTGGATAAGAGTCTCCTCAGGATGGAAGTGCAGGACGTGCTTCCATCACTCGTGACTGCAGCAGTAAAGCATAACGAATTTAGATTTTTTTTCCAAGACGATTAAAAAATAAATGGTCTTGACTGCTCAACCAAAAGATGTCAACAACAATGATGATGACTGCGACTGAATCGGCTTCAACGGCTGACACAGACAAACCCTGTTCAGGCTAGAGTCGTTAGCATGCCAGTATCCGCCAATGGAGGTTTGTGAGCTGGACGTTAGCATGGACTCCTGTGCTGAAGTCGGGACGCATCGGATGACTATCAGGGAAGGTAATGGTCGTCATTCATTTACTTTCTTCTTTTGGCCAAAGTTTGAATTTATCAGACATTTTTCATGCTTTGCTCCGATGCATTTATGCTGAAAACATTGGTCACAACCCCAGATGAAAAAGCTTCCAGCGCGCCTGACCATAGTTTCACATTGGACATAAGTTCCAGCATTTACTTTGGCAGTACTTTTATCCATGGTATAAGCTGGATGATGCACTGAAAGTAGGTGAGTTATGGAAAAGAACCGCACTTCAGGAGAGGAGACGTCGCATCTCCATGGTCTCCTTGGTGCGGTTATTTTCTCATAACTGACTTGCTCCCATGAGTTATGCCATATTGTTCACCCTATAACGTAGCCAACAACGAACAATAGCTATAAAAAGTGAACATTATGTCATCCAGTGGTTCTCAAATGGGGGTAACCGTAGCTACCCCTGGGGGTACTTTGGAGTACTGAAAGGAAAAAAATTTTTAAAAGGTAACTATGCATTTTTTTCACTTTTTCTCCCTGAGTAAGTTTCAATTCTGAAAGCTAGACAATAGAACATCGAGAAAATGGACAGGTGGTTGAAACTTAAATCTGAAAACAAGGAGAAAGGAGAATCGGTGAAAAAGAAAGCACATCCAGAATCACCAAAATGTTTCAGGGAAAATATATTTTAATGATTTTAACCTCTACATGCTCTGAGAGAAATTAGCCAACAGTTGCATGAACCACACGCCCATGTTTCTCACTAAATTGTGAGAATTTGGACCCTATTAATGCTCATGTTTACCCTGCCTAATAGAACGTATACATTTTTTATGTAGTTGCCGGTGAAGGGAGCACTCAGTTGAAAAAAATATCTTAGAGGGGGTACACCAGGGGTCGGCAACCCTAGGCACGCGTGCCACCACTGTCACGTGGACGCATAATCTATGGAAGCCCATTCCCGCCAGTAAAAAAAAAAAAAAGATGAAAACTCTTCCTTGATCAAAAATTAAAATCCATTCCCATTGTAAGTCATAATTATGAGATAAAAAGTCAAAATTATGAGATAAAAAGTCATAATTATGAGATAAAAAGTCATAATAATGAGATAAAAAAAGTCGAAATTATGAGATAAAAAGTCGAAATTATGAGATAAAAAGTCATAATTATGAGATAAAAAGTGGCATGGCATCCCGAACCATGCAAAAGACAAGCAATCCTGAATAAGTTAAAGGTCCCATGGCATGAAAATTTCACTTTATGAGGTTTTCTAACATTAAGTTGAGTTTCCCTAGCCTCTCTAGGTAGCTAAAAATTGTGTTAGATGTAAACCGAGAAGTAGGTATCTTGCTCCGCCTTTGAAAAAAGGGTCGCTAAAACGCTTCAATTTGGGAGCTGGCCCCATATGACATGGGGCCATGTTACCTCCCCTTTCTCTGCTTGGCCCGCCCAGAGAATTTGGCCTGCCATTGAGACAATGAGCTAGTACCGTGTGAGCGCCACATGTGTGTGTGTGTGAATACACACACTGCAACGCAAGTGTTCTTTGTTATTTGGATAACCGTTCTGCTGTTGGTGTTATGGCGCATAACACGCAACACAATAATGCAAGCTTGCATAAAGCTCCCATTTGCTCCCAGCGGGAGACAACCCCGGGCAACGGGCAGCATTCAGTGGGGCTCTGACAGACAATCCTGGGCAACAATCCTTTTCTCCTCCATGTCATGGTTCCCAATTCCTTCTCAACCAACCCGACGCAGACAACCCCGGGCAACAATCGCGGGCAACAATCCCTTTCTCCTCCATTTCGTGGTTCAGTCTGTACTTAATATTGACGTGGAAGTGGAAGAACCAGAGGCGTTTGAGAACCCGACGCAGTCGTTTGAGATTCATAATATCATCCGGAGGCGCAAACAGCTTTTGACCATGATAATATATATTATATTATATAGATATCTAAATATAATATGATATTATTTAGATCTAGAGCTCCAGGACTCCCGCCAGAGTGTTCAGTGTTCCACTGTAAACACTAGTGCATGGTACCGTGGCCACAAGCTGCTCAGGGCCACACCCCCACCCTACCTTGACCCGCCTCTAAAAACGGCACGTTTGTGGAGAGCTCATTGTGGGACTGGCTCGTAGTGGCTGTAATTCTGTACCAAGGCAGAATTTCTTGAACGTCTTCAAGTACTGTATTAGGGGCCCACTAACACCTATATTAAAGCATCCATAAAATAGCATGCCATGGGACCTTTAAGAATTACAGCTATGGTTGCTTTTGTTAAAGTCTTTCAATACACCGTTACAACTAAACAAATTAGATCTCTGTTTGTGTAGTCAAAGCTACACAGAGATCTCATTTGTTTATTTAATTTAAAGACCGGGTAAACCAAATTCAGTATTTTTCTTCTTATCATATTAATTAGGCCTTAAATGTGTCCCTCAAAACATGTAAAAAATATTTTTCCCATTCATCATTTCCTTGAGGAGCTAGGCCTCAGAGAATGTTCTGTGTGCAGGTTTAAAATGGGCGGGTCTACATCGAAGACCGCTTTACGTAAAGCGGTCTTCGATGTAGACCCGCCCCCTGCTGCCCTCTAGGTATAAATACATTAACCGCGCACTAGCATTCTGTGGTTTCACCCGTCTATGGTTTTACCGCTCACGAGTCTGGTTTGAATTGTCAGTTTGCAGCTAGCTTGCCCGTTATGCCTCTTCAACCTCGTTGGTGCATCTTCCCTGGATGCCACAGTGGGAAACGTAACGTTAACGGTTCGTTTACTTTATTTAAGTTTCCGACCGAAGACGGTCTCTCTCCGGTGATGGGCGTGGTTTCCTGGCCTGCAGCGCACACGCCCCCACCGTCCTGAGCCAGGGATTACTGCTCATTTTTCATCAACTTTGAAGCATAATTTTATATACTTCGCGATTTTTTTAGTCCTTCAAATTTGGCAGGGTGGTTAATAATATATTTTCCTGTGGTATTATAAACTCAAAACCCATAATTATTCTTGGTTTACCCGGTCTTTAAGCATGGTTGGGGATGCCAGCGATGATGGTGACAATGAAGGGACCTTTGAAAACAGTGCTACTGGAGCGCATGCACACTTTACTTTCTATCTCATAATTCTGACTTTTTATCTCATTATTATGACTTTTTATCTCATAATTTCGACTTTTTATCTCATAATTATGACTTACAATGGGGATTTTATTTTTTTATCAAGGAAGAGTTTTCATCTTTTTTTTTTTTTACTGGCGGGAATGGGCTTCCATAATTGTGGACTATATGGAAATAATACAATTCCAGGTCTTCTGGAAATGTTTTTGGTCGCTGTGTCATAATTCAGCTTAATATTTAATGTATTGTTCCTTAAGGCACACTCATTAACGAGAAAATGTCCAACTGGCACTGCATGTTGAAAAGGTTGCTGACCCCTGGGGTACACTATTAGAAAAAGTCTGAGAACTGTCGTAGATTATAGAGTTTTTGTGGGCCGGTGAACAATAATTCCAACAACGCTATTTGGGAATAAGCACACTCTATTCCAACATATTTGGCATGAAATGCAAATAAATAATATACGTGAAAATGTGTGTGATGTGTGTAAATGAAAAAAAATATATATATATATTTATTAATGTAGCCTTTGTAGGCATCTATTTATTTATCTTCTAACGTACACTGGTATAGATCCTGTGCTACCTCTAGACAATGGCCATGCTAGTTAGGTAGCTGACATGAGTTGTACTACTCATGTCAGGATTGAAGTCGGGAACGAAGCACTGTACCATGTCTATGACAACTCTTTATAAACTATATGAAACATTAAGCAAACACGTGTTCATGTGGAACAATGAGCTACATTTTTATTCGGAATCGCGACACGCCTCTGGTCTTGTTTACGACCTATGCCATCATTTCACATGCCCGCATGTTACAGTTCATGTTCACACAATACAGGGGGAATGAAATGGGTGGAATGGGTGTATTAAAAAGACACAAACACACACACACACACACTTTGGTTTCCCATCAATATAAGAACACAAATTATTTTAATGCAAGATCAGTTGAAAATCATATTTAAATGCATTTTTGAGAGAGAGCGAGAGAGAGGTACGGAAACAGAGAACAAGAAGGTCCTGCTGTGTTTAATGTGGATTCCATTGATAATTCTCTTGTTCTCCAATCAGCAACACATGTCAGAAGTTTGTTCAGAAGTAGGGCTACTATTATATCAATGCATAATATAAGTAGCAGCTTGCATGGTAGCTTTTTAATGAGACCTTAATACATGCTTTACTTGATGCCTTATTGTAAATCGCTTTGGATTAAAGTGTCTGCTAAATACCCTAAAAGAATAAGCTTGCTTTGGGAGAGTGAGAGAGCAAAACAAGATAGTAGACACAAGAGTTGAGATTTTGACTCTTTGTATTTTAACATAACACGATATGTTGATGGAAGGTCGCTCTGCAGCAATGCTGTATCTATTGTGGAGTACCGAGCTGCCCGGGAGTACCTATCTGACCTAAACCCTCCACAGGGGGAATGGAGACCAGTACCATGGACAACGGCCTGTCACCAAAAGGCATCTGTGCTTTATGATTATTGAGACAAACGGCACACCATGTCACATTATAAGTTGCATTAATACAGGAATGGATTGTGAACTACTGTCCCCCTGGGCAAAGAAGCATAAAGACCCCCCTCCTCCAATTTGTGCAAAAGTGGGTGTAAATGGGGGAGTGGGGCGGGTCTCACCAAATTTTGAATTTGGTGATGTGATTTCCTATATTCTGGTGCATCTTGGGGATGGCCAGCTGGAGATGGGCAATACCTTAAATAGTTCAGATTCATAGCCTGACTTGCAGGGCCTGCACAAGCAAACTTATAGCACTGGGTTTAGCTGCTCCCAAACCTTAAGTCTACATTAAAGGCCTAGCCTATATTTTGGTCCATATTTGATTAGATACATTCAGGGTTCCACACAGACAGTGTGGCATAAGCAGAATTTCATGATTTAGAGGGCTTTTAGATATATCACATCACATATCATGTGACATTTACCTGAGGGGCCCCATTCAGACATCAACCCATAACCCATTTTGTATGGTTAAGGAAGCCCTATTAAGACATATGACATTCTGTATTTGATCTGGGGCCCCATTGAGAGGGTCATCCACCCCTGTATTAACAAAGTTGTTATTTACCCCAAACAAGTGTCTTTTTAACATCAGAGGGTACTGAAATTCCAAATCTTCTTTAAACTCTCATATTTGAGGTGTGGTTAACTGAACTTGAATAAAATAAATTATTATTTGGGGTGGCCTTCAGAGTTGGTTTGTGAGGAAATAGATCGAGGCATTGGCTGGAAAAATAAAAAAGACCAATGCAATTAAACATATTACAATTTATTAAGTTATTTTCAAATGAATGTACACAGATGGATATTACGTGTCAAAGTAGACCTACATGCCAATACTGCGACAAGGCGGAAATAAAATGCGTGCTACCATAAATTTGTGAAGGTGCCACCAAATTAAATTTTGCTACAGTTCAAGAGTAGAAGATATTTGCCTGCAATTAATTTGTTATTACAAAAAAGCAATATGGATATATAATTAAACTCAGATATCATTAAGCATGTCTTTTATAGAAGTGCAGATGTTTCATTTTGCAGTTCAGCAAACAGACTCTTGCTTTCTAATTTTGCTGCTCGCTAATTTTCACCCTCAAGTGCGCGGTGTGGGTGTCTGACATTGCAGCATCAATGACAAATTCTCCATGTGTATGGCGAATAGCGCCATCTTTGGCTGCCGCTCTCAAAATATCACTGTGATTGTTGTTGTACATCTCATTGAAAAGTGCGTGATTACATTCTTTGTTGCTCTTGAAAACTCCCACTGCATACCAGTTGGAGTAGAGTCTGTAGTCAAACGGCACAGAAAACATGATGGCAATTTTCTCATTGCTGCTTGAATCGGCCTTGCACAAGTCATAAGTGAAGACGCCAACCGCGCCTCTTGCAGAGAGTGGTGTCTTGGCAAAGAGGGCATCATATTCAGTCCCTGCGTTGACTTCGAATGGCAATGGTTTGCTGCAGGCTCCACTTATCATGTGCCATCTAATCCCATCAGAAAAAGAAGAAATAATAATTGTAATCTCAATCATTTGTATTAATCATCATAATGCTCTGTAATTGGGTTAAATGAATACATGTTTAAAGTGTAAAACCAGCGACTCTGATCTCTCTCTCTCTCTCTCTCTCTCTCTCTCTCTCTCTCTCTCTCTCTCTCTCTCTCTCTCTCTCTCTCTCTCTCTCTCTCTCTCTCTCTCTCATTTTGTCATGGTATCACTTCGTAAAAAATATATGGTAAAAACTCAAATAAGACAATGCATTCACCAAGCATCAACATTGTTCAGTTGTTCCTGTGTCAAAGAGAATGACTCATACTTGGGTTTGGTAAGGTGGTAGGACTTGGTAGCATTATCAATCTGAACGGTGCACTGGCGACCGCTGGCTTCAGACATCGTGAAAAATGATTGTGATGCACTGCAACAGAGACAAACAGAATCGGTCAATATGAAGAAAATAAATTACATCATACATTAGGCAGAACAGGGACAGCTGCAACAGGGGATGTCATGTCATTTTTCCCCAATCAGAAACAAGCTAGATGACACTCACACTGCACATAACAGTTGGATGCCCCCCCTTGCAGTGAAAAATATAACAGATTCTTGAGCTGCTCCAGGATTTATCGCACAAAAACTGTTTTTGAGGTATGAAAGTATTTTTTTTCGTGAGCTTTGTTTTTGTTATACTGCTGTCACTGTTTTTGTGATTCAGCTCAAATGTGTATGGTTTAATCAACTTTAAGCTAGTATGCTTAGCATGTATCAAGGTCACCTTGTTTAGCTAGCACATGAGGTTTTATCATGGCTGACAGGACATTGCTTAAATATAAAAACTGACCACTTATCAGTATTTTTAACATTTTTTCATACGTTTTTACTTAAAGGTGTCATTCCGCAAGAAACCGTTTAGTACTTGTTCCATTTGAAATACGATAGGTGTCAGGACCACTTGGCTCGAGTAGAGCTGACATAAACAGGGAGACGACGCTGATAGAAAAGGTAAAACAAATATTTATTAAAGTAACTAAATACAAAACGTTATCGGTAATGGGAAGCTAAACCAAAAGTGTAGTGCAGATCAGTAGATGGAGTATAAAGCAAAGTGAGGCGAAAATGAGGAGCGCAGCTGCAGCCAGCCTATCCGCGTCAGGCCGGAGCCGCAGTGAGAGCGAGCGAGCCGACGGGAAGGACATCTTTTATCTCCCGTCCAATCAGCCCACCATTAGCCTGGCATGGCCCATATTGACAGCTCCCCTAGTGGCGATAATAGGAACAACAGGTACCAAGGACACGCCAGGTATGCCGCTTTTCCACCGCCAGTACCAGCTCGACTCGACTCGACTCGCCACGCCTTTTTTGCGTTTCCATTGGCAAAAAAAGTACCTGGTACCTAGTACCGGGTACTTTTTTTTAGTACTACCTCCGTCGAGGTTCCAAGCGAGCGGAGTAGGTACTTTTGTGTGACGTAAACAGGCTGCTGATAACTGATTGGCCAGCGGCTGTAAATGGGAATAATCACTCAAAGTTAAGTTGTGTCCGGCGTGGTTGGAGTCCACAAACCCGCTCCCGAGGGGGACACTGATCAGCGTTTCGCCGTGTGTGTCGCTCCTTTCCCGGGGCTAGAGTTAGGCTGCGCGTGGTTGTGTGTGTCCGGCGTGGCTTGAGTCCACGGACCGGCTCCGGAGGATCAGCGTTTCGCTGTTTCGTTTTAGTGTCGTTTCTTTCCTAGGGCTCGAGTTTCGCCTCCATCATCGTTACCGTATGGCAACAATAGACGCGCAGTCATTGCGCTTTTTATTTTATTTTATTTCCCATCATAACCTTTCCCGGGAATCAGGAAATAGTCTTGATCAGATTCAGATTTCCCGGGAATCGCGTCTCCCGTGATTAAAACCTAATGACGACCCGCCCATGGTGGAGAGGTTCTTTTCTACGACCCGCCCACATTGAAGAGGTACTTTTTTAGATGGAAACGCGCCTGGAACCGAGTCGAGACGAGGCGAGTTGAGTCGAGTCGAGCTGATACTGTCGGTGGAAAAGCGGCAGTAGAGAGGCACACCCAGCACGGCAAAGCTGGGCGTGACAATAGGTCACTCGGAGTTGCATATGCATGCTGAACGTGAAAATGTTCTTCTACCTCGATTGCCTGCATTAGCAAATGAAAGAAAATAGACGTATAAATGAGCGAATCAGAAAAGTACGACGGCGTATTACTGTGTATTCACACCAAAAGACACATTTTTCATCTGGTCACGCTGTCTCCAAAGTTTTGGCCGCGACAAATCATAATCTGTCGCTGTGCAGTTATGTCAGACGAATTTTGTCGCGCAACATCTTTTGTCCGCCAACGGTGC
The DNA here is from genome assembly GCF_964030765.1 of Micromesistius poutassou. NCBI lineage: Eukaryota > Metazoa > Chordata > Actinopteri > Gadiformes > Gadidae > Micromesistius > Micromesistius poutassou. The sequence goes on from NC_140289.1 coordinate 11,486,612, forward strand.
TTCATGCCAATTCATTCTCATCAACCATGGCCGAGATAACCACCATTGCACGTCTTTGTGGAAGAGGGAGAGATGTTGGAATGCCCGTCGTTTATGGGTTCATAATATCATCCGGAGGCACACACAGCTTTGTGCCGTGATATTATATATTATATTATATAGATATTTATATATTATATCATATCATATAATTTTATATATAGAGCTCCGGGAGACGCAAACGGCAACAATCACTTTCTCCTTCAAGCTGCGGTTCACTGCGGAGTGCAGGGAACGGTTGGCCCGGCCGGTTAAATGCTGATTGGCTGTTACGTTACGTCACCCAGGGAGTGAACGCTGACTTAAATTTCGGATTTTTGAGAATAAAGTTGAAATACTATGAAATGTCATGTCGAGATAAATCTCGACATTTCGAGAATAAAGTCAACATGAGAATAAAGTTAGTCCCTCTGTCAGCGCGCAATCGCTCCGGGCATCCACCCATGCATGCAAGTTTAACCACCGATATCCTTGATTCTCCCAATTTCCAGTTATTTTGGTTTGCAAGAAGGCGACCACGTCCTCCACATTGGTCTGATTTATCCTTCTGTACAGACAAAGTTTTCGGCACAACCTTTTCAACATCCTTACACATATAACCATATTGTGTTTTTGGGCTAAAATAGAAAGTATTTCTTCTTGTTCTTCTTGTTGCTAAACCCGTTTCCAAAGTACAATTTCACCAGATCATCAATCAATGTGTTGATGATCTGGTGAAATTGTACTTTGGAAACGGGTGGAAACAAATTTTGATGAGTCGTCGGTGAAGTGAGTCTGAATTAAGGTCTCACTCTCTCCATATGATTTAATGGACATGTCAACATTAATGTCGACATTTCGAGACCAAAGTCAACATGATATTTCAACTTCATTCTTGAATTGTCGAGATTAATGTCGACATGTTGACTTTATTCTCGAAATGTCAACATTAATCTCATCATGGTAAAAAAAAAACAATCATCATACACTGTCGTAGAAAAGCCTCACCAACTGACGTCATTTGGTGAATTAGTATTCATGGCCTCGCCGACCATGGCTTGTGACGGCCCACGGGAAGACGGTGTTGAGTTTGTGCCTGTGCTATTTGTGGTGATAACAAATCTACGTTGCAGCTCTTGGCCAAGAAAGAAGAGTTGAGGAAGAAATGTTTGGATCGGACATTACCGCTATTTCAACATTTACGCGGCGGCCGGTGCACCGCGGCCGGGGAACGGCGATTGAATACAGAAAGAAGAGCTGCCCCGGTGCACGGTGGCCGCTGTGCCCCGGTCGCCATGCACTGGCTCTCTGTCTCTCTCTCCCTCTCTCTGTCTCTCTCTCGTTCTCCCTCTCTCTGTCTCTCTCTCCTTCTACCTCTCTCTGTGTGTCTCTCCCTCCTTCTCCCTCTCTCTGTCTCTCTCTCCTTCTCCCTCTCTCTGTAGTCTCTCAGGAAGTTTAATTGGTTTTAATACTGTGACGGATAGTGCTGTTAGCCAATCAGAGGTGAGTCATTTGCATGTCATGAGTAAGAGCCAAAATCATGTCGTTCCTCCCCGCCCACCTCCTCCACCACACTAGAACAGTTTGAAACAGGAGCATCAGAGCATTTTTTTCACCAAAACAGACTCACAGGGCATTCATTGCTACTAGTGACCACCGCAAAATTTATGAAAAAAACTATGCAATGACACCTTTAAATATAATATAGTTCATGAAGTTGGAGCAAGGAAAGGAGATTTATGTTCATGTGTGTGTGCACACGCGCGCAGATGTCTGTGACCATGCCTTGGTGCAACTGTGTGTTTATGTGCAGAGGAGGACACAGTGAATAGTTTAATAATCTAAAAATATTATTTTATTGTTAATATTAGTTTTAACAGTTGCTAAAATTAGTGATTGCCGTAAAGTTACTGCCGTTAAAGTAGATGCAAGATGCAGTTATATTGTTGACAATACATTTTTTACTTATGTATTGCTAAAATGAAAATTATGATATAAAATATAGATTTTTGAAAATGTTAAGTTGTTGCCGTAAAGTTAGCATTTTTTACTGTTGTATTGCGAAAATAAAATATGATGTTATAAAATATAGATTTTTAGTTAAGTTGTTGCCATAAAGTGAATCTGAAATCAGATTATTATATTATTATTGATATTACAGTTTTAACAGTTGCTAAAATGTTTAAGTTGTTGCTGTGAAGTTATGCATTTTTTACCTTTTACATGACATTGGCTAAATAAAAATGAATTGCCTCAGAAATTGTTTCATCTACTGTATTTATGTATAAATTTGAATATTTGACATCTGATTCTGCACATAAGGCCAAGCCTACTGATATAGACAAATCTATAATTGTCATTGTAATTATCTGATCAAAGCTGATGAATACTGAACACATTATTATAACTTGCATTTTTGATAATAATCCTTTTGTTAAAACTGAATTTTGTAACATGTTGCAACCATCCCCAAACGATGTCACAACTGTCCCCGAGCCAGGGGACAGTTGAGTAACAGAGTTGTCCATTCTGAGTAACAGAGTCAAATGCAAAAGTGTTGCAACTGTCCCCGGTCAGAATGTGAGATTGAAACTGTGTAAACATTTATGTGTTTAATATGATATGATATGAAAACTTTATTTCAGACTCAGGTCCATAAATCCATTTTAACCATTTATTTATCAAGATAGGCTATGTACAAATTACAACATACTATTTATCTAAAGAACAAAGTATGCTGCGCCCATGTAAAAGACTATCCAGATATACGAGTAGGCCTATGATTCATGGAATCATGTTTTTTTTATTGTAATCTGCGACCTTACACCATGTTTGCCTCATTTGAATATATCTTATACTCACGCATGAGGCCTGTGTAGTAAGTCGTCACAATGCTTCAAGGAGAATCCCTGCGTATAACGAACCAAATCCATGCGCAAAAGAAATATAATTATTATCTATATAAAGATTTGTGTAAATCCGTGTGCACGGTTTTGTAAACCATCCGTGCACACGGATTGGGTTTGTTACACACGGCAGGGATTCCCCATGAAGCATTGGGATGGTGAACGCCTATCTGATTCAGACTGACATCTATACAGTATGACATCTATACATATTATTATTATTTATAGAGATGCAGCATGACATAAAGCAACTCCTGAATTCTTTGAATGATGATATTTGAATGTTTGTTAAAAATAAACAAATCTCTAACTGAAACACCATGTTTTCCTCATTTGAATATATCTTATTCTCATGCATGAGGCCGGTGTGGGACTAGTAAGTCGTCACAATGCTTTATTATTATTTCATTTTTTTTTTTTTTTATACATTTCCACTAGTTTCAGGCTTAAAATGTATTTCATGCTCATTGATATTTTCTTTGATGAAACTTCCAGTTCAATATGTAGGAAAATGAAGTATTTGGTAGGTCATATTGACCAAACTGTCAAATGATAATGATAATTGCAATGATTTGTCAACTCCATTTGGTTTGGATGAAATTATTAAAAAGTCATACTCACATGTCCTCTCCTCTATCGACGTGTTAGTCTTCTTTCTGTCAAAATCCTGCATGCATGCCAAGTGCGGTCTTATATTAGCTGAGACCACCCTAATCACGTGACCTCACCTTTTTCTCTGAAGTAGGCCGGACTGGGAATTTACACCGCAGGCGAGAGAGAGACGTGAGCATAATGTAGTCGTACCAATTCACACCACCGCCGTTTATTTCTCTATATTTTCAAGATTAATCAGATAATAGTGTAGCGCCCCCATGCCCTTGCTACGGGCATGATAATCTAATTTGATCAACATGGGACACTCCAGAGTTCAATTTAACCGACCACACACTATGTGTGGAAATCTGCACGATTTAAGTTAGTTATTATATTTTTTATAGTTACAAATTAGTTTGTAGTGAGTTAAATGACCTGTACCCTTCTCAACTAGTTCCTCCTGAATAAGAATTTCTGGCATTGTAATTCTAATCAAAACACACATATTCTTGTTAGTTGGAATATATAAAATGTTTACTGTAGCACAGCTGAAATTAAATGGTCATCAATAATACAATTGGTCTATACAGACAATAGATGAATAGTATTTCACATTGATATTCACACTTGGAATTAGATTGATGGAATACAATACACTTCAACCAGATACTATAAAGTATAACAAAAAGAGTTCTAGGCCAGCATTTACAAGATATAAACCCCACGTTGCAGGCCTGGGTCGACAGGTACGTGGAGGCCCAAAACAAAATAGCCGCTTCACTCCCACGAGCAGACAAACAAAAAATGTACCTTTACCTCATGTGGAGGGGAGCTGTGTGTGTGTGCGTGCGTGCGTGTGTGTGTGTGCGTAAAAACAAACTGAAAAATCATGGTCCTCCTCTCGACTGGTCCACGCCTCTGTCTTAGCCAAACAGCTCCCCTTCGGAGCTCGGAGGAACGTCCACAATCCTCCGGCGTATAGCTACACCATCACTGATATGGCAGTTCTCTAACTGACAACAACAACAATTTATCTCTAATCCAATATCCTGGACAGAGCCACGTGTAATTATGGAACACAGAATTGTGAGCCTGGACTAGCCTTCCACACCCTTTCTTTTCTCCCACCTTGTCTCTCCGCTACCTTTCCAGCTCCTGTCTTTCACCCTCCGGTTCAAAGGTCACGGTTCCTTAGTCCCGGTTCAAAGGTCACATTAATATATAAATCAAACGTTACAGAAAGTACATGTTCAAATAAAAATAAAATACAGGCCATAGGAAAATAATATTTTACATAATGAATTCAAATACATTTATTAACACCTGTTCACCAAACGAAAATTAAAAGAAAATATAGCCCAGGGCTACACTCCCCCCCTTAAATGTCCTCATGCCCTCATGAGACCTAACCCAGACATGAAAAATGAGTTTAACCAATTCTTATGACTACACCCCTATGGACTATAGTCAAAGGCTGGTCCTTAGATCTTCCTGACTCATATGTTAATCTAATAACAGGCTTAATTGAGCTCTTCCCTCGTCTAGGAGAATTTCTCTGAGGTTCAACTTCCTCATCAGCTGATACAAGTGAATCTTTATCAGATACAGTTCTACCTCTTTGTCGAACAGGGGTTCCTGCATCATTAACAGTACACACTATATCATCACTCTCCTTAACAATGACATCCTCAGGCTCAACCTCACTCTCTTCATGATCAGATGCATTATCTTGTTCATCAGCAGTGTCCACTACTGGCATAACATCGTCACTGCTTCTCTGAGGAACAGTACGGGAATCATGAGGTTCAGATCTCCATCTGTAAACGGGTCTTATTCCACATTCAGAATCACTAGTTTCCTCATCAACTTGTGACTTGTCTGGTTTTCTCAAACTATGACTCCTATGTGACACTGATTTTCGTTGAGTCCTAGTCACAGCAGTGGCGGCTGCTGGTCTTTCAAAGAGGGGAAGCTCATTTTCGGCCTACATCATATAAATTGTCAATTTCTTGAATGTAAATTATCCTCTGTTCCTTTTCAAGGCAATGCTCTGTCATACCAACTAGCTGTTTTTTTTTCCAGTGACTTGACCAGTGTCCTCTCAATGGCCAGCAGCGCCAGGCTGCTTAAACCATTGTGTTATGGGTGTAGGACTTGAGCCGCTTTAAACAGGAGAAGCTCCTTTCTACACGTGCAGATGTAGCTCCAATTGTTGCCACTAATGAGAACAGCTTTGTAAAGCTGAGGCATTGCACTGTCCAACTCCATGTCTTTAAGGAACACCAAGAAATCACACAGCTTTCCCCTGTTACCCTGCAAGTCCTGATCTGAATACAGGACTTGAAGTTCAGACCTCAGGCTCCTTGAATCAAAGTGGTCAAACTACCAAAACGATATTATACGTGAACAAAGAAATGTGGGAATTATGTTAAACTGAAGCAAGGAATTGTGTGTATAAGTGTATGAAATGTATGATGAAAATTGTCTAGCAATTTCTCACTTGCAAAATCTGCGATGAGACTGATGAGTGAGGAATGAAGAGAGCTCCGGCGACGTTTTATAGTTCAAAATTGCTGTCAATCAAATGGCAACTCAGTCTATCGCAGACCCTCCAATCATCACGCAGAAGCCCAGAGTCCAGGCCAGCCCACTGCTCCATTCACCCCCAGAGACGCTGAGCGTCTGTGGGAGGGATATAATCGCAGCATTATCCAATGACCGTCGACTTTCGACGTACTAAAAAAAGCTGTTCCATGAGATGGACGTGTTCTAACGCATTTTTAGTCAATGAAATGTTAACACAACAGTATATATTTGACCATTTAATTTTGGAAATTTTAGGGGAAGCTGAGCTTCCCTTGCAGTCTTAGAGAAATTGCCAGAGTCACAGGTCTTGTTACAGGCAATGGAGCATCTTGCTCATCATCAGATATCCTGACCAGATCACCAATAGGCAAAATATTGTCTGTGTAGGGTTCTGAGTCTCCCCATCCCACTTTCAGGCTTCACCCTGTACGCAGGCAAGTCAGGTAGCTTTTCTACCACCACATCAGGTAGAGAGTTCCAACGGCTCTGTAACTTATGCTTTCCCTTAGAGCCCAAATTTTTCAAGAGTACTCTGTCACCCTTGGCTAACTCTTGGTTGCGCATGACCTTTTCGTAATTCCTTTTATTTCGCAAGTGAACTTTATTTTGCAAGTGAACTGACAGATCCATGCTTATCAGTGCCAAAACACACATCAACAGGCAATCTAGCCTCTCTGCCAGACATAATGTAATAGGGTGAAAGTCTTGTGGCATCGCTCTTAGTGCTATTGTATGCATGCACGAGTTGACTCACATGACGGCTCCACTGTCTCCTATGTGAGTCCCTCAAGGTCCCCAGCATTGAAAGCAGCGTTCTGTTAAAGCGCTCGGGCTGTGGGGACCTCTCGGTCGTATGCGGACTGCTCCGCTGGCAGAGCAGCCGAAGGAGTCGGCATACGACTGAGAGGTCGGAACAATGGAGCGTCAGAGAAATGATATGGACCCGAAGTGAACTGACAGCTGTCTACTGAAAACATCTTTCTCGAATGAGTTTGTTGTTGCTGGTGACGTAAAGAGGTCAACCGGTGGCTCTATTACCACTAGTTGAAATGGGCACAGCGCCACCTATCGTACCGGGGCATGACACGCTTCGGCCAATTAATGGATTTACTCACCGCCATGTATACGCGGACAATTGCAGTTGTCCAATTGAGGAGCATAGTCGAGCTATGGCTTTAATCAAATTAAGCTGTGCATGTAAACGTACTGACTAAGGCTGGGTTGCACCAACATGGATTAACTCTTAAACTGGATTAAATCAAGGTTTAACTGTTAACCGTATTGCACCAAACTTTAAACCTAGTTTAAACTTAGTTTAATATTATATTTAACCCTTTGGTAATCTCAGTTTAAACTCCATTTAAACTGAGATTAAATTTAAATCTGTTGCACCAGTAATTTTAAACCTATTCTTAACCTGGTTTAACGGTTATATTTAAACCACCTCCGGAGGAGGTTTATGTTAGGTCCATCACAGTTTTCTTGACAACATGGCTGTATATCTTCGCTGAATGGGGTTAGAGGAAAGAGTTCATCGCAGGAAAATTAGAGATAGGTTAAACCCAATTGAAATTTATGAAAATAGTTTTCACAGCTGCGGGATCATATCAATGATTTTCTTTGACCTGAGCTACCATGTTGGGGCAACCCAGCTAGAGGGTCCGTAATCACTGGTGGTCCTCCGCCAGTTTGAAACATCCGCCTCCTCTCTCCTGCCGCGTCCTTCTTTGCCTTTGCATTGTAATTCAAGGCCGACCTGGGCTGTGTCACTTGGGCAGGGGCCACTCATTTTCTCCCCTCTGTAAATATAGACTTGGTAAATATAGACTGTAAATAAAAGCAACAAGTTAATAATTTATTCATGAGAGAGCTGGTGAATATATTGTGGTCCATCTTTATCAAGCATACAGCGTGAATTTGTTCACATTTCGCCAGAATCCATCATCGCAGACACTGAACACAAACTAATCATATTTTAATCCTTGTTTAAACTAGTTTAACTAATCCAGGGTTAAAACTAAGATGTGCAACGCGTCTCTGATTAATTATAAACCAGTTTAAACCTAGATTTACTAACCCTAGATTAACCCTAAACCAGGATTAATTTAATCCATGTTGGTGCAACCCAGCCTAAGGCCCCAAATGGCCAAGCCAGACACTGGGTGGATGGTTACATTAGATAAGTGTTCCTCATACCATTTCTCAAAAATGATGGTCACTTGTGACCCGCTATCCAGAATCGCTGTACAGGAGTGCCCATTCACCTTCACCTGCGCAGTAGTCAGCGGACCAATCAGCTCCTTAGGAAACGTGGCAGTTGTCTTGGCATGCACAGCTTGTTTTCTGGCTGAACAGTGTGTGGTATCATCCTTAAAATCACGGTCAGGAGAATAGTTTCTTTTGGCTTTGTTAAGTGAAGTTATGAGCCTCCTAATAACTCTTTTCTCATTTTCAGGAGAGGAGCACTTGGTGGCAATATGACCGTCCTCCCCACACCGGTAACAGAAGCGGTCACCATCACTCCTAAACCTCTGCCTTTGTGCAGAAAACCCACGATCAGCAGTCTTCATCGCAACAGCAGCAGCTGCAACCTGCTGCTCAGCTACATTTCTGCCTTAAGCTTTCCACTTCTTTTCTAATCTGTTAACTTTCTTTCGCAAACCAACAGCTTCAGCTCCGTCCTTGCCTGACTGGAATGACTGGGATGCTAATGGGCGAACATCAGCTTCCTCCTCAACGAAAGAAGGCCTCTTATTCATCTCAGACACATAGGTTTTAAGAGCTTTGAAGTCAGCCCTCAGTTCCTCCACAATGTCTGTGTCAGTCTCTGCAGACTCATCTTGGGCAGCAACACTTTGAACACGGGTATTCACTCTTTGCCGTGTCCGGTCATGTTCTTCCTCTGTTCTGATCTCAGTAAGTAAATCTAGGAAATTAGGAGGGTAAATCTTTCTTTCATTTAACCGCATTCTTAGCAGCATCCAATCGGAACCAATTGCTCCACGAAGCAGCTGTTCAACTCTCACTCTGTCTTTGTCTCGGTCTGAAATACCACCTTTCTAAACCACCTTGGCCAGAATAGGTTCAAGCCTCCGGACATGGTAGGACAACTTCTCACCAGCCTTCTGCTGTCTGCAGACTCTGTAGACCCAAACGCATTATCTAGTGCATTCAAATTCTCTTCAGGGCTGGCACGGGGTCTACTAAGGCGCAAGGACTTCACAACCTCTACAGCAAGACCCCTCAAACTCTCAATGATTCTGCGTTTCTTTTCCTGCTCAGGCCATTCACTTTATTGGACCATCAGTGTCGCCTGTTCTAACCAGTAATCGAATGATTCCTCCCCAGCCGGGGTGGGAATGATACCGGAGAAAATCCTAAGCCGGCGATAACTATGACTCTCAGTCTGGCCTTTATTAGCTCTACTGATAGCATCAGCTAAAGACTGGAGAACTGCATCTGAAGTCCTGCCAGGGGGAACAGGAGTGCAGAAACCTTCTCCACAGAATCTCCACTCCGTCACGTTGTCACTCCTCTCGAGTCCTGGACCCCCTCAAGATTTCCCCCTCCCCATCGCAGGCCCGTTGTTTATCTTGTTTTGCCCTCTCACCCTCCCCACACTCCCAAAGCTAGCAACCAACTCAACTTCCTAGAGGAACTGCTCTACCAGGACCTCTCTGTATCTCCTCTTCACGTCTCTAACCACTTCTTCTCTTACTCGCTCAGATTGCCAAACCTCCCTGTTCTAAACATAATGTACCTATCCACCGCAACCTTCCCTACCTGTCTCCCTGTCCTATAGCCTCAACTGTCCTATAGCCTCGACTGTCCTATAGCCTCAACTGTCCTATAGCCTCAACTGTCCTATAGCCCCTATAGCCTCGACTGTCCTGTAGCCTCGATTGTCCTATAGCCTCGACTGTCCTATAGCCTCAACTGTCCTATAGCCCCTATAGCCTCGACTGTCCTATAGCCTCAACTGTCCTATAGCCCCTATAGCCTCGACTGTCCTATAGCCTCGACTGTCCTATAGCCTCAACTGTCCTATAGCCTCAACTGTCCTATAGCCCCTATAGCCTCGACTGTCCTATAGCCTCAACTGTCCTATAGCCCCTATAGCCTCGACTGTCCTATAGCCTCAACTGTCCTATAGCCCCTATAGCCTCGACTGTCCTATAGCCTCAACTGTCCTATAGCCCCTATAGCCTCGACTGTCCTATAGCCTCAACTGTCCTATAGCCCCTATAGCCTCGACTGTCCTATAGCCTCGATTGTCCTATAGCCTCGACTGTCCTATAGCCTTGATTGTCCTATAGCCTCGACTGTCCTATAGCCTCGACTGTCCTATAGCCTCGACTGTCCTATAGCCCCTATAGCCTCGACTGTCCTATAGCCTCGACTGTCCTATAGTCTCGACTGTCCCACCACCCTGCTCAGGGGGAGGGTGGGGCTGAAGTTTTCAGCAGCCAGAAGAATTGTATTGTGTTGAGCATTAATGTTGTGATTGGGTGCACAGCGGGAGGGGATGAGCCGTGGGGAGGCTAGGAACAGGGTGCTGAGCTCCGGGAGACCAAGTGCAGCAGGAGTTGGCTAACGAATAAAAGAGTTCCATCTTAACAACCTAGCTTGGCGTATTGAAGTCCAGACACACACAGACACACGCACGTTTCTCCTGCATCTATAGTTTATAGACCTATAATTATTGCTATCTGTTACACGTATTAATCATTAATCTCAATAACAGTCTGCGCTGGTTGCTTTTGATGACAAGAAGGCAGTTTGATTTTGGTTTTGTTTTGGATATTAACTGTTTCAAAAGGGCGATAGCCTACGTTTAGTTATCGAACAGGGAAACAACCTTAAAAACTTGGCAGGACATGGAAGGGCATTCATTGGGTTGATTGAATAAATTATTTGAGTATAGTGTGGCAGTTTGACTGATACAAGGTCGACTTTGAGTGTGAAAACAGACAACAGACAGGTTGTGAGCAAAAGCAACAAGGGGGTTTATTCAAAACGCTGAGGGCAAGAGGGAGGGTGAAAATCCAACGCATCTTCCTCATGTAGGAGAGAGGCCTTCAGGGGTAAACTGGAGGCTGGGTGGATGACAAAAGAACATGGTGAGGCACGGTAGGCAACACACACAATAGTTCATCGTAGGCCGTACAGTCATTGTAGGCCGTAACCATGCTGCACTTGCCCTCCCGGAGCTCAGCACCCTGTTCCTAGCCTCCCCACGGCTCATCCCCTCCCACCGTGCACCCAATCACAACATTAATACACAACCCAATTCAACTCCAGCAACACAACCTCGATTTCGTTACACTGCACCCCCCCAAAGAAAGTCCCTCATCCCTGAGGGTGCAAACTGCGGGGCGGGCTAACTGTCCTGAGAGGCAGGGTTTCTCTCAGGCGTGGCAGCAGGGCCTGCAGGGGGAGAGGGGAAGGGGGCTCAGAGTAAGGATCAGACCACTTTTCTGCCTCTAGGGAGCAGCTGAACCCGTTATCACCTTCCCCGTCCTCTCTAACACTCTACAGGGGCCCATCCAGTTCAACTAAGGACTACTTCTGCCTGCGGGGACTGTATATCCATACGAGCCCCCCGGCCTGAAAGTCACACCCCTTGGAGTTCACGTCGTAATTCTGTCTGACACCAGCTTTTTCCAACTGATCCTGTGCGAAGGTGAATTGTGCCACCTGAATTGTGTGGTCGTCCTTTCACCAGATATTATAGTCATAAAGCTGCTATTATTGTAGCATTATGTGGATTATTGTAGAGTTGTAGCTAACAATAATAATAATAGAGGCAAATGTAATTAATATATAGTATCACTTAGAAAACAATGTTATCATAGATGGCCTTTATGCAAAAACTTATCTTTTTATTATGGGAAGAAAGTTATGCAACCAGCAGATGCTGGCAGTTGAACTAAGTAGGAGCTTTCGCTTTCTCCCTTCTCCAATAAAGATACTTTGACCGTTGAATGGGCAGTGGTGGTTGCTGTGGAACAGTGGGAAAGGTGCCATTCTTGATGTCACCTGAGAGAAAACGGTAAGACTTTAATGTCTAGCTTTGAAAGCTCAATTTATTTTATTTGAAACTATAAGAACATTTATCAGGCGCGTAACAAATAACAGCAAATAAATACATCGCGTAAACCAACTATTTATTTATCAGTTGCCAGTTATGTCCATTTTTGTCCATGATTTTTTTTTGTTTAATATAATTTGTGTTGAAATTGTAAATAATTCTACTTGAAGAAAATACTTTCGTTTTGAGAATTCTTGCAACACGAATATGTAGCATGCCATTTTCCAATAATGCTCAGGTGAAAAAGACAGTTGTATTCAACGCTCAACTCGTATAGCCTAGGGAATTTCGAATTCATTCTCCTTTCGCCAAAATATCCTATTTATTTTGTTTCTTCAATTATAATGGAATTTGTTTGTGTGTGTGTGTGTGTGTGGGTTTCAACACACCAAGCTAACTTGGCACAGTATTAAAATTAGAGACATAGGGGATTCGCGGGACAGGACCTCTACTCTATCACATTGTTGTCTCCTTTAGTCACTTAGATGATATGAGCATTGCAAGTGAACAAAGGTAGTCTTTTAAGAAAGCCCTTAATTCTCTTGTGAAATATGTGCTTGGAGTTTTCTTGATGTTGTGTGCTTATCAATAGACATTTTCACCACGTGAATGAGGCTTCATGCAGTTTAGCAATGTCAGTGGCTCAATGGGATTATGCCTTGTACTGGTGATCCTTACGTTGAGAGTTCGAATCCCGATTAGAGCATGCTAAACATCACAGTCGGCCATTGCTCTGCAGCCCACTAATCTGAAAGCCGAGGAACAGTATGTTATCAAGGGGAACATCTTTTCTTCATAATTATATGTCATATTAATGTATCTTATGTATGCATTGTATATAATGTATTGATATTCAGCAGTTTAAATCTTTAAATTGTGTTTCTAACTATTGACTTGGTGATGTCCGAAAAATTATAACAAAGTATAAAAGATAACGAAGATCTGTTTTGTTATGTAACAATAACAATGTGATAATGATTTGTTAAATGTTTGAATGAAGATTAGAAATGTACTGAATTGGGAAGTCCTTGAAGCCTCACATAAATGGCCAGACGGCCATTTATTAGTTCATAGTAGAAGCAACATTTACATTGGAAACATTTAAAAAGAAAATTACTTTTCGAAAATTGAGGGAGGAGATAGGTGCCAACGTTTATAGATAATAATAAAGAAAGATAGACTAATAAAGCCTAAGAGTAACAACAGTTTAGCGCTGCATGCAGCACTCACCTTATGAAGCAAGACATTATACCCTTTTTAAAAATGTATCACCTAGGATAAATGAATATAATATCCACAAAAGACAAACACAAGACGTTTTCTCTATGATTTTAGCTTGTTTTAGCTTGTTCTGTAAACACACAACACAGTTTCAGTTAATAGCCTAATTTTAATTTCGTAAAGCCTCGCTTCTACTTTCTTATTTTAGTGAACAAAAATGTTTTTCACGCCTATTTCATTATTTGCTAACGATAAAACAATAACATTAACGATAATAATCTTTATACAGAGAGAAGAGTTGAGTGCCACTACTGAATGCCAAATTGGTTTGATAATCATATTCTTCAAAACTTTGAGGTAAGAGAATTGGCACAGTAGCCTGTTTTGTAGTAACAGTATGTTTATAAGATCCTTGCGAGGGTAAAGCATAGGCCTACTACATTTTTTATATTTATTTATTGTCTCAGAAATAAATGTTGACCGTCAAAACTATATGTCCCTGTTTTTCATTGGAGAAATCTCTGGGTCAGCTAATTATATTGAAACATGTTTGTACAAAAAGTTTAATACTTACAAAGAAAAATGTGAATTGGAATACCGGGGAAACAATAATATGAATATAATGATATGGACTCTAATTCCCAGTAAACCATAAATCAAACATGATGCCATAAATCAACAGAAGCCTACTAATAAATGTGGATATACTCTTGGAGGCTGCTTCTTTATATAACTATACCAATCATGGACATAGACAAGGACAAAGATAACAAAGTAATCCCCACAAATGTTTAGGCACTATTTCAATCTCAGATTCTGACTATAAAATGTATGTATCGTAATGTATATGGTCATTTATTTTCTTCATATTAAATGATTGTGTTTTTCTCATTGGTAGCGTGTCACAGTAGGTTCTTATCCATCAAGGCCATCCCCTTTGCCTTGATTGGAGGTATGGAGTTATTGGCGGCAGGATCGGCTGTCTCTTCTTTGATTACAACCAATAACGGCTGCATTGTTGAGATAACCAATCTCACTCGGTCCTATTGCTTTGAAAACCCCAGGTACCTGCCATTCTCTATGATTCATGAACGCCTGTATTAGTTGTAATATTTATGAATGTACCACAGATTTTACAACCTAGCTTGTCAGATGGTTGTTCTCAATGAATAACTTGGAAAGAATATGTAGCCTATGACCGATAGTTAATCTGATACCTTTTTCAGTGTTATTCAGTTGACCCAATTAATGAGGATTATGATGATATTATAATTGTTTTAATGTATTAATAATTATAATTATTAATAACAATTATTATATTTACAATAATTATTATTTGATTAGGGTGAAGATGATCAGTGGAGCCTGCCACAAACCATTGCCATTGATAGTCAAACCAGGAGCCAAAGATAATGGCCTATTTCTCAAGACATCACTCGCACCTAAAGGCACCGTTGGCGTCTTCACTTATGACCTGGTCAACACCGAATCAAACACCACTAAGAAAATGGCAGTCATGTTTTCTGTGCCATTTGACTTCAAAATCTTCTATGGCTTGTTTGCTGTTGGAGTTTTTGACAGCACCAGAGAATGTAATCAAGGTCTATTCGATGATATGTATAAAACAAAAGAGCCACAGAGTAGTTTTGTTAGAGGGAAAGCGAGAGACGGAAGTATAAGCCATCGATACAAAGATGTTGTCATCCTATCTGAAATGACAAACACCTACATGTCCTACTTAAGGGTGACAGTTGATCAAAAAAATGTGGCATGAGACAAGTTGGTGAAATCAGCACCGTCGTATAGGGGGGAAAGGTTATGACAATTATAAGGGCCCACAGCCCGCTAGGGCCCACACACAGCCCCCAGTAGCCTCTATGACAAAATGATTATGCGGGGGGGGGGGGGGTGTTGGATCGCGGACGAGCACTTTTGCGGGCGCGATTGTTGAAGAACACTCAGAGGGCACTTTTTAATACGAGGCCCTATGTGTGCACGTGCCTGGTTCTTCCCATGGTTCTTCCTCATCTGAAGTGAGTGAGCGATGAGACAAACAAGCCAATTGAAACTTTAATTGAGATTAGATGAGGCTTGTTGTTGTTTTTGATATTTGTTTTACAACAACGTATTCCATGTGCTCTTTGTTTCACTTGCACATTTAAGTTAAATGCTACATATTTACCTGTGGACTATCTTGAGCCAGGACACTTTGTTTTTTGCATATCAGTGCTTGATTGTTAAATACAATAAAATACCCACACCTATTTGTTGAGTGGTTAATTGAAAATGTATTTGCAATCAGAGGTGTAATAACATGTTGCAAATCAGGGAAATGAGAATAAGACAATTAATAATACATAATTTACATAATAATAGGCCTGCTCTGACTTGTTAAGTCATTAAATGTAAAAAAGGAAACAAATTGGGTGTATTACACCAGGCACCGTCAAGAACACTGAAAAACAAGAACATTTAAGGTGGCAATGAATGGGGGAGAGGGGCCCACACCGATATTCTTTCAGGGGGCCCAGAATTCCTAGCAACTGCCCTGGGTGAAATGCATAACGAAAAAAACAGCACAGAAAATCAAAACTAAATGCTTAGTGGCAATCTATATTTGGGATTGATCACAGTCCATCCATCCATTTTGTATCAATAAACAGTGTATAGGCCTACGCTTTATTCTTTAATTGATTGTGGTCATGGTTACAGGCTACAGCTCACAGTTATGACTGTGTAGGCATCTTCATGTAGGCCTACTCAGGGCCGACGGACTGCGGGTGTAACTGGGACAGGCTTGGGGGGGCCCAAGGCAGAGGGGGGCCCATGGGAAATTTGAAAAAAATAAAAAATAAAATGAAATAATTTTTTTTTTTTTTTGTATTTTTTGATTGTTGCCCAAATAGTTGAATAACATAACTAAATGTTATGCGGCAATATGTCACAGCCACAGTTCAATAAATTTAAGTCTGGCTCTCAGAAGAGAAAGGTGAAGAAAGACAGAGAAGGAAGACAAAATTGAGGAAGTCAGGTTCTGACTAACTTATTTTCTAAGAAAGGTGAGCATAAACGTTTAAACACACAAGATGAAACCCCATTCTTAACTCCGTTATCGTTGCTAAAACAAACAGAGACAACCCAAAGCAAGAGCAGACAATTGGCTACACTTTCAAATGATGAGGCCTTGGTTATTAAGGTAAAGGATAAATAAAGTGTACGGTAGGCTAATATTGCAACAGCAGGCTACTGATTTAAAGCAACCTAATATAAAATTAATACTAAGCCATTATTAGGCTACATGATAAATAATAACCTATGGCATATAGGCTAGTTAGCTAGCTAGTGGTGGCTCGTTCGCGAACGAATCAGTTCGAACGAACGACTCTTTAAAACGAACAAACCGACCTGATTCGCCGCTCTTGTTCGTCGTTGTTCGTTCTCCGAGACTCGACTCCCAGCTCCACCCACTAGTCGCTGAGTCGTGCTGACTCGCGAGTCGCCGTTCGTTCACTGACTGTGTTTAGCAGTGAAGATTCGAGGACTGAGACGTCATGAGAGTCAGCCGGGCAACAACATCCCGATTCTAACATGAAGCACTCCTCAGCTAAAAGGAACTTAGTTAATGTTGTGTTGATTGATGACCGTTTGCACCATTGCACGATTCGTTTGAGAATGAGAACGAGGGAGGAGCTGAGTCTGACCGACTCAGTGACTGAGAATCATGATTCACCGCTACCGGAAATGCGAACCAACGAACGAACGAATGAACGACTCTTCTTGGCGAACTGACCGACGTGAACTGATTCATTCGAACGAATCATGAAATCCACCACTAATACCCACAGCCTTCCCGGACACGAAATTTTTAATCCTACTATGGCCACGCCAATATCCCGTAAAGACTCGCCCGCCTCTATTTGTGATTGGTCCGTCATACGCGCTTTTACTGGCTTGATATTAGATGCTATGGTTAAGGTTAGGTTTAGGGTTCGGTTTAAGGGTTAGGGTTAGGGGTTATGGTTAGGTTTAGGGGGTATGGTTAGGGTTAGGTTTAGGGGGTATGGTTAGGGTTAGGTTTAGGGGGTATGGTTAGGGTTAGGTTTAGGGGTTATGGTTAGGGTTAGGTTTAAGGGTTAGGGGTCTTTTGTGACGCTCTCGAATGCTCACAGCGAGGGTAGGCCTACCGTAGCGTCCCGTTGAGTTGCATGCAACCCGGCCAATCACAGACAGAGTAGGGCGGGTCTTGGCGTGGCCATAGTAGGAAAAAAAATATCACTTCCCGGACAGCGTGTGGAGCACATCATATCGCTTTAACACTCATACACGGTACAAAAAAAGTATCACAAAGTTGCAGAGGGCCGTAACCATGGCGATTTCATGCACCCCTCTTTCCTAAACACATATTTTAAAATCTGTGTTAGAATTTTAAAAGTTATTTATTTATTTTTTTTAAATCACTCTTCTAAACACAAAAATATTTCTTGCTTTATTGACAAAACAATTAACACAAAATGGCAGCAATAACGAATACTCGATTATTTCAAACATATTTACAAGAATATTGTTAAAAAATTAATCCTATAAAAGCTCATTCCCATTTCTAAAACCACCAGACATAACATGGGACTGTCCATAACCTTTAAAAACACAAATTATAAATATATCATAAAACAAAACAACAGACCACAAACTGTTGCAACCAAAACAGGTGTAAGATGTCACGTTAGCTGGTGCTACAAACTGTTAGCCCGGAGGACTGAGAGAGGCTAGCGTCAGCGCTCTCCACCGTGCAGATCCAGTCTCAACAAACTAAAAAGTCTTTGAACTGCAGCGACGCCCTCTTCTGAATAAAAGTTAGAAATGTGAGAAATAGTGTGAGTGTGTGAGTGTGAGGGAATGTGGGTCAAACGGGTTTGGTGGTACTGCGGTACACCACAGTGTCGTCTTCGCCACCTTCACCACCGTCGCCGGACAGCGGCGGTGATGTGGCGACCGCCTGGTGGGCGCGCTTCTTATGTCCTTTCAGGAAGAAGAAGGCCAGCACCGCCAGCAGCACCAAGATGGACACCGCCAGCACGACGGCTATGGCGATGGCGCCTGAGAGGAGATCATGGCAGATAGTGAACATTAAACAGTGCCAATGCGTTTGAGCTTAGTCTTCTGTTCCTCTTTTAGAGGAAACGAAAAGTCTATTCTCTTTTATTGTAGTGTCCATAGCCGTTTCAAACAACTGGTGTTTATCCGTAACCATCTTACAATGTTTACTGACTGATTCCGTAGCAGCGCTGTGGTTATCTGTTTAGCTCGCTTCTGGCCCGCCTATATCAGATACACTGATTGGTTAATTTTCGGATCCAGGGGAATGAGTATATTATTCATTCCCACCGTACAGCTTTCTAGATGTCTGGAATTCCAGGCTAGCTGGATGTCCAGGCTAGCGATAACTCGCATCTACAATTGTTTCTCTTGTCAGTTTTAAAACAGCCTTGAAGGAATGGTTGAGCAGCAGACAGACATAGGATTATTGTGAATGTGTGATTGAAATATTTTACTTTGTTCCCTCACAGTCATGTACATATACCTCTAACACACATGCTTACATACCAACCATGCTTACACTACCAAGGGACCACAATGGAAAGAAGCCTATGGGCTTTTTTGTGTCATGACTTTGACAGGTCTGTCAGGTCTTTTTGACCTGATGTGTATGCTTACCTTTACACATGTGTCAATAAAGAATTTCAATTAATCAATCACTCAGTGAGCAGATTGAAATTGTGTTCTCTTGTGAGAACTCTGGATTTCCACGGTAAGTTATCGCACTACATGTCACCAAATAACTTTTTGTAGGCCTTTTTAAGCGCAGTTTCTAAACATGTTTGACGTTGCTCGCCTTCGGAATGGTGGAAGTCAGCATTTTTTCCCCATTGACTTCCATCATAATTAGTAGCTTGTGAGCACCTTCACAAGTGGCCATTTTAAATTGACCCTGTGACGCCATTTTGTAAGCTATCAAAAATAACTTTTCAAATGAAATGACCTAAGTCGTATTTACTTTTATGGGCACACCACATGGCCTCTGGGATTCTCTGAAACAGACTTGTGATTTGTAGAACAATGGCGGACATTTACATTTACATCGTATTTTTGCATAATCAAAACCAAAATAATACCATGAGATCATTTTATTACTCTAGTCTGCACTCTAGTTACGATAGGAAATCTAATATTATTAGCACCTAGAGCTGTGTATTTCAACCTGATTTTATTAATGTAAATAGTATTATGGCTTGTTATTATTTTAAAAATAGGATTGCTTTTTGCATTCTGTTATGTTTTCTATTGAAATGTTTTTTTGGTAAGCTAAATAAACACACTGGGAGCATAAACAGTGTTACCCTTTCCCACAGTTTCCCACTGGCCATGGCCTTTTTGCACAAATAATTGTGTATGAAGGGAGTGCTGGCCCTTTGTGCTCAGCCACTTCATGTGTATTTATCCATTTCTTACACTTTGCATACGAGGTGGTCTGTGATAGGTCTTGATGACAATTTAGTGGTACACCTAAAGTCAGAGATTGGGAGCCACTGAGTACCAGAAATCATACTACAGTACCTGATTCACTCTGCTCCAACTCCTCAAACCTTCCCGAGGCGAAGAGGGCCGACCCTGTGGACGTTATCATGAACACTTTATCAACACATTCTCCATCAAGATCATTTAAAATGATTCTTATAGAACATTTATCCTAAAATACATTCTGATCACACTGCTACGTTAGCACCATTCAATTCCATGTTAATGCCAGTTGAGCAACGTGCTAATGCTATGCTAGCAACACACCAACGCAACGTTAGCGCCATGCCAATACTTTCCCATGTAAACGGCATTTCAAGTACATGCCAATGCTCAATGGCGTCATGCTAATGACACACTAAACGCTGCGTTACTCCTGCTCACTTGTCACGCCATCGCAGCGCTTCTCGCAGACGTCCTGCGACGCAAAGTTGTTGCCGTTGCCGTGGCAACCGCTGTAGAAGAAGGGGTGACACTGCTGCCGGATGGGGTTGTAGTACCAGGCCGACTGGTTCTCATAGCAAGGCCCTACTTTGGGCGGCTCGGTGCAGAAGGCTGGGCGGGGGGGGGAAAGGGACGGGCTTATTAAAAGCAGTAAAAGAGAGGGATAAGGAGAATGACTCTGAACAGAAAACTCACCCAGGTGGTCCTCAAAACTCACTTTCAGAAGACTGGAGAACGTCTCATTGACTGGGGAGGAAACACACACAAATGCATGCAAACACACGCACGATAAGTTAACACACACAATACTATAGGTCCCGACGTGGGTGAGGACCAAGTTCCTTTAGGTCGGGTCGGAGTCCCGACGTGGGTGAGGACCAAGTTCCTTTAGGTCGGGTCGGAGTCCCGACGTGGGTGAGGACCAAGTTCCTTTAGGTCGGGTCGGAGTCCTGACGTGGGTAAGGACCAAGTTCCTTTAGGTCGGGTCGGAGTCCTGACGTGGGTATCAGAGACTGTTGATCTTAAATACATTGCACTTTCTAAAATGCTTTTTCTTTTAACCATCTATTTTACTTTTTTTACTTATCTATTATTTTCTTTTATTGTATGACAATGTTTATATGTGAAGCACTTTGAGTTTGCCTTGTGTATGAAAAGTGCTATATAAATAAAGTTGCCTTGCCTTGCCTAGGTATGAGATATATTAAGAGAGATGCGCGTGTGTGCACGTGCATGCGTGCATAGGTGATGTTCTGTGCGTGCATGTCTCTCACGCTGGTCGCAGCGGGCCTCGTCCGATCCGTCGCCGCACTGCGCCTGGCCGTCACACTCCTGCGATCGGTCGATGCAGCAGGTACTCGCACACTCAAACTGACCGTCCACGCACGGGGCAGTGCAGTCCTCTAAAAGGGGAGACACACACACACACACACACACACACACACACACACGCCGGTCAACACACTGCCTGCCCAGACCCTCCTTCTTGTAACACACTCAACAGCAGCCTGTAATATCAACGTCCTAGTGGACTTGTTGGTGCGGTCATTGCACAGTTTGCTTAGCTTAGCGTTTTTTTTTTCAGGAACAGCAATGACCTGTTAAACCAGAGGGGCTGTGGTGCCCATGCCTTTACACTCTGAACGATAGATGTGTGGCTCACCCTTGCCTGGCAGAGTAACAGCTCTTCCAGTGGGTGCTATGGAAACAGAACATCACATCGACATCACATGTGAATAGCACAACCTATTTATAAACATGGTTATGACAGGTGAATTACTGGTGTGTAGGCCGTGGGTCTCTACTGTTCATATTAAAGGTTCTTGTTCCGTTTCATGTTTGTTTCCCCTGCATGTTTGTTACTGATCCACTGATGCCACCTACTGGCCAAAGTTATTATTGCTCTGCAATACAGCTTGTTTTTATGTTGTCATGGTTACCAGCTGCAAACGGAATACAAGGTGCTCCGCACTTAAAGAGTTAACTGGGAAGTGTCTCTGCGTGGTTTCTCGGAGAGGAGTTATCTATCTGTCGACCCTGACAAGGCGCTGGGGGTACAGCACAGTTCTGCATATGTCGTTCTGATTATAACCTCTGGCATCTGGTGATCTTCATTATGTGAAAATGATGTGTCATACAAATTAAAATATTTATGAACCTCAACCGTTCTGTCATGAAAGAACCTGGAAACTTGGAGCAGGAAAAGCTAAGTGGAATACGCTGGTGACGTAGCGGCCCATAGTGTTCTTAAGGCAGATATTTAAGGCTGAGGGTCAATTAACCCTCAGTGGGGGGGTGAGGTACCTTTGACGTTGGCGCAGGCTTTACCACACTCCGGCTCAGACAGGAAGTTGTTATCGTTTCCTTTGCACCCGCCATAGGTGAACTGCTCGCAGCGGAGCGACGCCGCGTTGTAGTGCCAGCGAGGGAAACTGGCGCGACACAGACCCACCTCCTTTGGCGCCAGGCAGTACACTGTGGGGACACTTCATCATTAGAGCCGCCAGCATTAGGGGTGTGTAACGATTGCGTATTTGTACCGAATTCTTTCGGTACGGGTCTAACGGTTCGATGCACGTTTCATTTTGGTACGTAGCGGAAAAAAGAAATAATAATAATTTGGAGAAAGGTTTTTATTGATTATCACACACTGAGTGTCTTGTCTTGTCGTGATGTTTTGTGTTGAGGACCACAATGGAAATAAGTCCTGGACTTTATTGTGTTTTTATCCTCAATTGTATTTGATGTCTTTTCATTTGTGTAAGGCATTTGTTTGATACAATTGAATAAATCACATCAAAATCCAATTTTTTTTAAATAAAAATAAAATAATAAAAACTGCTGTACTGAAAAACATACTTAAAAACGGAGGTACGTACCGAATCGTGACTTTTGTGCATCGTTACACCCCTAGCCGGCGTGTGACAGTGCAGTAGTAACTTACTTACTAACTAACTCACGCAATTTAGGCCAGTGACCCCTTTTTCAGGTCGGAAAAACTGAGGTTTACAACTTCCTACGTTGTTGTGCATGAACTTCCCTTCCCACACATAGTTTTAGCCCCATCCACATCCGCCAGTATTATAAATGTGTAATAAAAGTGAAGTGCTGAGCAGTAATACGCTCATGGGCCGAGATTGAGAAACACTGGTGTAGCGGTTTGTCTGATTGCTGCCTTTCTTAGCTGTAGACATCCTTGGGCAACACCCTCCCTTGTCCTGAAAGATACTCATCTGTATTCCCTGTCTAACCACTAGGTGGTACTGAACGACATGCATCTGAATTCAGTCAGTCACTTAGCATACAAGTGAATAATAGAATAATAAAAGTTAAGTTATTCGTTTCTGTCATGGTGCGAACAGTAGAAAACGCACTACTGTCATTACGAAACACCATGCATGTCTGTACCTGTGGTCATGTCTGTCTTTGTGTGTTCTTTTAAACCGCTGGGAAGCTGTAGTGGGATGTGGTCCAACTGGTTCCATGGGTAGGCTTACCCCCCTGGAGGGCTCATACCACGTATTACCAGTACCAGTATTATGATGTTCCACTACCAAACACTGAGCTAACAGAACGTTCACTACCAAACACAGAACTACCGGCCTGTTCCACTACCTTAAACCTAGCCAACAGCAAGTTCACTCCCAAATACGAGACCAAGATCATGTTCCACTACCGAACACTAAATAGTGCTATGTTCTACTACCAAAGACTAATCTACCTCCATGTTCCACAACCAAACCCTTAGCTAATGACATGTGCCACCATCCACTGTTCTTCTTATCCTTGCCTCCGTTACCATTAAGCATTTGATAAAAACAGTACTATTTGAAATAAAATCATCTCAATATCACTTAATAAATGAAATGACATATCCCATGTGGACTCACTGTCGGACTCTTCCTGGTTCAGGACCTGGATGTTGACCGTGGCTGTGTCTGACTGGCCATTGGAGTCGATGACATGCAGCTTGAAGATGTAAGTCCCGGCGATCAGGTTGGTCACCAGCAGCTGGTCACCAGTGGGCTGAATCAAGGGATCGTTCTATTAGAGCTCCCCCCTCACACACACGGTCCTCATTTATATAGTGCTTTTATCCAAAGCACTCTACAGTGTTGACTGACATTTACCCGTTCATGCACACATTCACATACCGCCGGCGGAGTCAACCACGCAGGGCGACAGGCAGCTCGTCAGGAGCAGTCAGGGTGAGGCGTCTCGCTCAGGGGACACCTCGACACTCAGCTAGGAGGAGCCGGGGATCGAACCAGCAACCTTGCCGTTACCAGCCAACCCGCTCTACCTCCTGAGCTAATGCCGCCCCTCAGACACACACTTTGGGAGCACTACATGGGGCCCCTCCAAATAGAATGGAAATGTAAAAAAATGACGAGTGTGAGTGAGTGAGTGAGTGAGTCTTACCTCCATCCCCACGGAGGGGCTGCCCTTCTGGAGGCTCCACACATAGCTGGTGATGGTCTCCTCCGCCGGGGCCCGGCTCTCCACGCCCCTCAGTATGACATTTTCACCCGGCCGGACCACTACGTTGCGGCCTGCGACTGCCACGGGGCCCGCACTCTGCCCTGGAGATACAAGCACTGAAATAGGCAATACAACGGCCCCTCAGAGCCAGCGCTAGGGGCCCTAAAGAGACAGTACTAGGGGCCCCAAAGAGACAGCGCTAGGGGCCCTACAGAGTCAGCACAACAGAGACAGCAGGAGGGACTAATAAGGAATGCAGGGGGCCTAAAGTTAAAGTACCAGGGGCCACTATAATAATGCAATAATATGTTATCCTTAACTGGGCTAGCCTACACGTCTTTCAATGTTACAGATAGCTGTACGAGCCTTTAGAATGTATTTTTTGGTTGACAGTTGACTCTTGATAAATGTTGATATACATATTAGTAATTCGAAAAATCAAATAGGCCTACACTTTCTTCCTTATATAGGTGCACATTGAGCTCTACTATTAATATTACCCTCACAAGAATGTAGAATTTCTCAAATAATGCGATGAGAATCAGAACAGTCCGCTTCCTGGCTCACCTTCGGCCTTGGGCGCATCCAGGTGCTGCTGGTAGACGGAGTCGAGGACATAACTACTGAAGCCTTTCTTTCCGACGAACCTGCAGGCAAAGCCCTTCTTGTAGAGGCAGTTGAAGAGAGAGCAGGTGCTGCTGCCCGGGTTCCTCTCATCCACCAGCACCACATTGCACTGGGGCAGCAGGCAACACGCTTCCACACAGTCCTCGGCTTTCGTCACCTGCGGAGAAGCGATGAGCTCTGCGCCCCTTTCCACAGAGGCTTGAAGGTCGACAACAAAGTCTTCTTGGCCGTTTAGGAACTTGGCGGCGCAGTCTTGCGCGTTGATAATGTGCAGGGTTTGGATCAGCACCGCCGACACCAGTCCAATGTGGAGCCACATAGCTACAGTTTATTTATCGGCTCTCTTTAAAAAAAAAAAATTCTAAAAAGCCCACAGAGGCCTAATTCCCTCTCTGTCAGATAATGTCACCCGGAGTGTTTGAAAGTATTACAGCGACAGGAGACAGCAGAGACACATTCTCAAACGATTGTATTTCCGGCTTTGGGTGTGTCCCTTTACCAACTGACGTCACGGCCACCAGGGTTACAGGTGTGTCATACCTGGAAGTTCCAACGAGGTCTGTTCAAGTTTTCCCCAGGGGTCGGACGTTATATTATCACGAGTTATTGATGTTTGATTGGAATGTTAAGTATGTTGCCCCTTCGCTTTAATGATTAAAGATACATTAGTTATCTTTTGTATATGGATACAATAAAAATACCCATTTTGTTTTGTATTATATTTGGCTGTTTATGTCATTCCAAAATGCAGTCCAATGATGTGTACCAGAGAGAAGTTCTTGAAGTTGGATACTTTTATCATAGACTGTAGGTTAAATCAAATGCTATTGTTGAATAAACAAAGGGTTCTCTATTGCTGCATGTGAGCACAGTGGAAACACTGTGCTCTTCAACACCCAGGACGCCTACACCTCCTTTGAATTCTCCTGCTCAGCGAGCAGGAGAATTCAAAAGTAATTAATCCAGACAAATAAACCACAAAATAAGATAATTGATAAGTTCATAAAGTAAATACATTAATAACGAAATAAATAGGATTCTGGCTCCTACATAACGTATTACGGACAATATGGTAAGTACTAGCTCTGACCCCCAGAGGGCACTAACGTCTCCCTTATGAAAAATAAAGTCTGAAAAAGTTTTCTTCTTTAATGTGTTGCACATATGGGTTGATTCAGAATCAGGTGAAGAAATACGAATCATTTTACATTAATATTGATTTTATATATAACTTATTTGTACCTTGTTATGCCTGCACATTGAGACTAACAATCCTTGTACGTGTGATGCATAAAAACATGGAAAGATATATTCCGATTAATAATGTAAATAAATGTGCAAATTGTTATTCTATATATATACACACAGGATAGTCTTACACATCAGAGCTATTAAGAGAGAATTTCTAAAACTCTCCAAATAGCTCTAAACTTCCCAGGTCCAACTTGCTTTGAACGAAGCACAAGTGACACACGCTACCGGAAGTGACACAAATAAACAGGCCAATCGCAGCACGACAATAAAGTGCTATGACGCGAAATCGTCCAATCAGGTTTAGGTTCGACTTGCGGGTAATTTGAATGTTGTTGAGGGTTGGCAGGAAACCTCCGAAGTAATCAAGGTATGGATAATATCGTATCTTGACGATATAACGCTATTCTACTACACGGGGTTCATATGTAGTGAGTCTAAGTTGTTGTGTAGGTACTCATGTTGTATTGTTTGCCGTTTACCGTTTCCGTCTTTCTCTGTGTGTCGCTCGGTGTCGATGGACCACCCAGCCCTATTTTAAACATTTCATCATGTTTTCAGCACTGCAGACACTTGATCGACCTACATGTGGTCAGCCTTTATAACGCTCATCTACGGATTCTTCTTTCTTTTTTGGATTGCCTTGCATTTTTACTTATATTTGTTTTAAATTGAATCAATTCCCCCCTGGGATTAATAAAGTGTTCTGAACCTGTAGTCATGGCAGAGGCAACGAGAGGACGGCAGCCCTGCAAGGAAAACATCTGTCCCCCTCAGGTCAAAATACAAGCTCCGTCGCTGAACGGAGGACCTCCAAACTTCCCGGACGCGTGCGACGCTCTGCAGGCGGGGATCCAGCAGCAGAGGCAGTATGTATCAGCCGTGTAGCACGTTGTAAACACAGCGGTTCAGTCAGTACTTGAGTGGCAGATATTCACTTTATCATCACCTGATGGGACTTTGACTTCTCACCGGCAGGCAGTTTGAGTCCCAGTTGCTTGTTTCCAGTGGATATGAAGCCCTGGATGTGTGGGACAGGTGAGAACCAAGGCTAAAATACTACATATTCAATAATGATCATAAGAAGAAAAATATATATATATACAAAGCAAATATTATATTGTTTCAGTTGTTCACATTGTCACATTGTTTTTCAGAAATCTATTAAAAAAATATTGTGTTGCGTTGGTACGTAACAGTGTGGTGTAGGCAGCATGTTACCTTGTGTTGTGTTGTGCAGGTACGTGACGTGGAGTGTGCAGGTGACCCCGGAGGACCAGAGGGCTGACCTGCAGCCTCTGCTGGAGAGGGCCGTGATGCAGTTCGCTGACAAGAGCTACTTCAGCGACCCGCGATGTACCAGCCTGTGGATCAAACTGGTGAGCCACAGCTACCTCACCCCTACTCAAACAAGGACACACGAAACCCGGGGGTGTTTTCTGGATCTTGGCTGGTGATAACATGGTTCTAGATTTAAACTACCCCTTTGACTTGACAATGATGATGTTAAATGGGCCTTATTTTACCACCAGTGTATCAAATGTCCAGTTTTAAAGCCAACAGAATGACTTCAGGAAGGGATGGCTGGCAAACAAAAGTGACAGAATAATATATACATATAATAACATATAATAACTCATATAATAATTGTACAGATGAACGGGGAACACAGACAGCTGTCTGATAACCTCCATGTTGGTTGCTAATGGCCTGGGGGTGAATTTGTGTTACAGGCCCAGAACAGCTCTGTACCGGCAGACATGTTCCGCTACATGGATGACCAGGAGGTGGGCCGGAGACACGCCGTCTTCTATGTGACCTGGGCCCAGCACCTAGAGGGCCAGGGAGAGTTCCAGCAGGCGAAGCGGGTCCTGCAGGAGGGCCTGAGCCACAAAGCCCAGCCCCTGGCGAGCATCCAGCAGTCCCTCCGGTAGGCCGGCTACACTCTCAGGGCTTTCCCACTATGGTTAAGTGGTTGGTAAATGGTCCTCATTTATATAGCGCTTTTATCCAAAGCGCTTTACAGTGTTGACTGACATTCACCCATTCATGCACACATTCACACACCGACGGCGGAGTCAACCATGCAGGGCGACAGCCAGCTCATCAGGAGCAATTAGGGTGAGGCGTCTCGCTCAGGGACACCACGACACTCAGCTAGGAGGAGCCGGAACCAGCAACCTTGTGGTTACCAGCCAACCCGCTCTACCGCCTGAGCTAATGCCGCAAGAACCAAATAACAGGAATGGAGACTAACAAACGCATACCTCACCAAAGATCTTTTCTACATTTCCTGCACCTGCAAGATTTTGTGACATGTTGAAGCAGATGACCACATTGCAAACATTGTGTGTGACTGTTTTTCTAGGCAGGTGTTGACTGTATTTTGGTTGTCATGACGATCATGACTGTCACGGTGATGACTTCCACCTTCCCAGTTCTGTCCAGGGGAGGTTGTCAGGTGATGGTGGGACTGGGGAGGCCAGCTCCCCACCCAGAAAAAGCCAGGTGGACCTGCGACCACGCGGCAGGAAGAGGCTTGCCAAGAGTGCAGGTACTGGCTGATGATGTAGTGTTGTTGTCCCTTGCTGCTATTGTAGCTCTGTAGTCCCATGCTGGTCCCATGCTTGGCAGTGAAAGGATGCTAATGTAATGCTACCGTCCTATGCGATTAACAACTACAGTGAGTGAGCCAATCAAATCAACCACATGGGGATAGTAGGGAGTGCTAATGTATTCAATTTATTTAGCGCTTTTCTGAGTACTCACAAACCCTTCCGTCTTTTGCTGCATGTCCTACCCTCTCTCTCCTATACCCTCCTGTCTAACTCACTGTATCTGTCATGAATAAAAAATACACAACAAGTTAAAAACAAAACAAATAATATAAAGGTCACGGTCACTCAAAGGGGCAGGCAGAGGTAAAGAGAGACGTTGAGAGCTCAGTTGTCAATGGCCGGGTGCACTGTTTTATTCCCATCAGGCTGTTCTCTAAACCTCCAGCTGTCCGAGATGGCTTTGCGGGCCCAGAGCCTCCCACTGCAGGGGCCTGGGGCCCCGGCACCAGAGGGCCCCCACACCAGCAGGAGCCCAGGCGGGTGAGTTCAGATACAGTATGTTGGATAACAAGCTCTGTTTAGCTGTAGTGGACCCCACTTGGCTCTGTGAGAAAGGAAAATCGCTTGAACAGATTACCGACTACGTGAATAACCTGTAGCTTCAAGTTTTAAAAGGCTGTATGTGAATGGTTTGTTTGGAACTGGGGAAGGCAACTATATCCGTGCATCTAGGGTAGCGTTTCCCAAACTTGGGGGTCACGACCTCATTTGGTGTTGCCTAAAATGTGGACGCGGTCCCAGAAAAAGCTGCCTCAATAGGGATCGTAGTTGTATAGTAAATCTTTGTCGGATTAAAATGTATTAAAACAAGCCATTGGAACGGTCTCATAAAGTTCCTGTTCATACGAACAGACTGCCTAAGGATTTGTGAGCGCGTTTGTGAAGCGCTGATCTTCTGGTGTCATCACAGAAACGGGACTGGCAGAGACCCTCCGGAGGAGCTCAAGGCCGTCCAGCCGCCCGCCGGTGAACAGGCCTCTGCGAGCGGGGAGGTGGAAGACCCGAAGGTGCGCAGCATGTACTGCAAGGAGCTGCTGACCCAGGGGATCGAGGAGCTCTGCTTCGAGGAGCTCCGCGCCCAGCGCTACGCCCTGGCCCGGCGGCAGGAGGTCGACGGTAACCCCCTCTGCAACATATCCTACATCCGTCACTGCAGATTTGTGGAAGTACTTGAAGAGCCAGTGGACCCAAAACCGTTTTTTGTTGTTTTTAAAGGTCCCATGACCTGCCACCAGGTGTGGTGTGATTGGCCGTTACAAGCCGTTTTGGAAATCTGCCCCTTATGACTTCATAAGGGAAAAGTGGGTGTGTCCATCTAGATGTGTGCTGGATGGATCAGTCTACCTGCCTATAGTACCCAGTGGACTGTAGCAAACGTTGCTCATCTATCCGTCATGCATCTAGGTGGACACGCCCACCTGTGATGTCTTAAGGGGCTGATTTCCAAAATGGCTTGTAATGGCTAGCCACACCACACCTGGTGGCATGTCATGGCACCTTTTAAAACGTGGTAATATGTCCCATTTCGTCGTCAACATAGTAATCTATGCAATTTTATCACTGTTGCGTAAACAAGACTTAGTATTTGAGAGAAAAAAGGTTTGCATTCCAGCTGAGACGGTGGGTTCACTTGCTCTTTAAGTAGTAACGTGTTGGGTCGTTCTGTACCACTGTTAGTAGTGATAGTACTAGCAGTGTGGTAATGGCTTTGGTTTGGTTCCTCCAGAGAAGATCAGAAAACTGGATGATCTTGAGGAGAAACTCAACCAGGAGCTGCAGGAGAAGCAGAGAATGCTCCTGTTGCGGATATCCCTGCCTGAAACACCGGAGCAGGTGTGAACCCCCTCCTCCCTGATTCTGCCTTCACCCTAGGGCCTGTCTGGTCTACTCTGTGTTAATGCACTGATGGCACTTTTTGATGACGGAAAACTATTCCCGGGTTGTTTAACTTCCCGTTTTTTCCCACCCAGGTGGATGAGGTCAGGAACCTTCCAGTGGCCGAGCCATTCCACATCTTCACCGACCCATCGTCTGGCTCCTCCTCCTCCGCAATGCCCTTAGGGTAAGGACCACTTCCACCAGACAGAAGTATCAAAACTGTCCCAACTCCTTCACTTACCAACTCTCTCCGAGGCAAATAGACCATTTCCTTCGCATCGAGAGCCTATCCTCAGAAACCAGACCCTTTACAACCACACCATCTCCTTGGCAACTAGACCCTTTCCTTTACAGTCACACCATTTCCTGAGCAACCATACCATCTCCTTAGCAACCACCCCATCTCCTTGGCAACCACGCCATTTCGTTAGCAACCAGACCCTGTCCTAGGCAGCCAGACCCTCTTCACAGTAATCCGACCATGTCCGTGATGTCTCTGCAGGGCGGGCAGACCCAGCCCCAACCCGCTGTTTAACGATGTCTTCTTGCGTCCCGGAGAGAAGTGGCCCGCTCTAAAGATCCAGTATCCCTGTCCCGGTGAGAGAATGCACAACACTCTGGTGGAGGGTCTTCAAACAGCCCACTGTTTCAACCCTGTGTGTGGGGGGGGGGGGGGGGGGGGGTTGATTAGCCATCGCAAGCCATTTCAACCTCGACTCATTTCTGACTTCACAAACGTGGGGGTAGATCCGCCCACCGCTCGGTACAGTCCAGAGGTGAAATGGAGGCCTCCTTTGAAACGTGACCCGACCTCAACGTGGGCCCGTGATGTGGCTGCGCTGGCCGCCCGGCTTAATGCTCTTTTGTTCTGCTCTCTGACAGGCGGTGCCGTGGCATCTGAAAACTCTCACTGTGGCGAGGTTTGTTGCTTCATAAACTGGGTTTTTTTTTCGCCGCTGATCTGCGCCTGCTAAACGTTGTCCCCCTCTGGTCCGCGTCGTAGAACGCAGGAAACCCCACAGCGGGCAGCAGCGCGTACAGCTAGATGACCAGCATCACTGTGGCGTGACTGTAGCTGGATAATCATCAATCATTAGTATTACTATAGTATGACTGTAGCTAAATAACTAATACTGTGGTACGACTGTAGCTAAATCATTAATATTACTGTAGTATGACTGTAGCTAAATCATTAATATTACTGTAGTATGACTGTAGCTAAATCATTAATATTACTGTAGTGTGACTGTAGCTAAATTATTAATATTACTGTAGTATGACTAGCTAAATTATTAATATTACTGTAGTATGACTAGCTAAATTATTAATATTACTGTAGTGTGACTGTAGCTAAATCATTAATATTACTGTAGTATGACTGTAGCTAAATCATTAATATTACTGTAGTATGACTGTAGCTAAATCATTAATATTACTGTAGTGTGACTGTAGCTAAATCATTAATATTACTGTAGTATGACTGTAGCTAAATCATTAATATTACTGTAGTGTGACTGTAGCTAAATCATTAATATTACTGTAGTATGACTGTAGCTAAATCATTAATATTACTGTAGTGTGACTGTAGCTAAATCATTAATATTACTGTAGTATGACTGTAGCTAAATCATTAATATTACTGTAGTATGACTGTAGCTAAATCATTAATATTACTGTAGTATGACTGTAGCTAAATCATTAGTCATACTATATTCTGTCACTGACTGTAGCTGAGTGACTGTAGAGGAGTGTCTAGTGTAACCTGGACCCCCCCCTCCTGGTCCTCTGCAGGGCTCTGGCGCGAGGCATCTGTCCCTGACGGAGGCGGTGGTGGGCACGGTGCAGAACAAGACGCTGTGCTCCAGCCCCGACAACACGCGGGACTTTGCCGGCTCCGCCCACCTGGTGTCGACGCCCTACGTCAGGAGAGCCCCGCCCCCTGATGCTGGTACCTCCTCCGGCCAATGAAGCCTAGAGTTACTATAGTAACTAGAGTCACTATAGCAACTAGAGTCACTATAGCAACTAGAGTCACTATAGCAACTAGAGTGACTGGTCTCTCTAGTTGACTCGTCTGGTCTATCACTAGACCAGACGGGTAGACCGGAGCCCTGATGCCGATAGGCTCTAAAGCAGTGGTTCCCAACCACTGGCCCGCGGACCGGTTCTGGCCGGTCCACGGGGCCTCGTGATCAAAGTTGGGAACAATTGATTGAGAGGAGGGCCTTGAACGGCTATGTTTTTTAAAAGAGGAAATTAATGCACTGTATTCAAATGACAAACAGAACCATAAATAATGTCAGGGGGTTAGGGTTTTTCCTTACCTTTGTCTCACCTGTTTTGATCACCAGTCTAAATCCCGTTCCTCAACAGTGCACTGATGTAATGTGTGTGTGTGTGTCTGGTAGACCACCAGGGGGCGCTGTTCCAGAGGCAGGCTGCTGTGCCCCTTCCCCCCCAGCCCGAGGCCACCACCACCATAAAGCTGAGTCCCATCCAGGAGGCCAGCCTGGAGGCCCACACCACCCTGTCCACCGACGCCCCCCACACCGCCCAGACCGGTACGTTTACGTTTACGTTCAGGGCGTTTGGCAGACTCTTTTATCCAAAGCGACCTGCAATAAGTACATTTGTCATGAGAAGTGAAACTACATATCGCCGTCGGTACAGTAAAGACGTTCATAGGACTGATGGGAAGTTTCACACGCACCGGATCACGGGGTGCTCTTCTGAAGCAGAACTTCCACGGAGGCGAAGCTCCGGACGACCTCAGCGCTGTTAGGGGACGTAGAATATTCGATCTCTCATGCTTTATGGATCAGTATTACCTTTGCCACTTTACTCAATAAATCCGAGGCCCTCGTGCTGACAGACTTTATCCCCTCTGTCTCATTTTATCTGGTCAAGTAACTAGACAGACTGTTTTTCCCAACAGGATCGAGTGCAAGCACTAACAATCGCCAGGCCAACCCATTCCCCGTATACAGCAGTGATAGCCAGCTACTGCAGATGCTACACAATTAAGTACTATGAATAAATACAATGTAGATCAAGTGCGTACATTAAGTGCCGGGACGTACAATAGTGGGCGGGCTGGGGGACATGTAGGCTACGCAGAGTCCAGGTGAACCCTGAACAGGAGAGTCTTGAGTCGTTTGCGGAAGCTGGTGAGCGACTCTGCGGTCGTGACGTCGGCAGGGAGCTCGTTCCACCGCTGTGGTCCCAAAACAGACAAGAGTCGTGATGGGTTGGGTACACCCTCTTCGTTATACTAGGACCCGCACTGGTTCATCAGACTAACTGATGCTGACACACACACACACACACACACACACACACACACACACACACACACACACACACACACACACACACACACACACACACACACACACACACACACACACACACACACACACACACACACAGAGCTGGGGCTCCTGTGTCACCCTGGGGTCTCTGTGTTCCAGGTGAGGGGCCCCTGCCGAGGGACCCCTGTAGCGGGGAGACCAGGCAGCGTCTTCTGGACCAAGCGGAGGTGGGCTCCTTCCCAGGCTACCACAGCGTGGGGACTGCCCTCCCCCCCGTGGACCAGGACACCCAGCTCTCCCTCGGTGAGAAGCCTCCTCGTCCCCTAGCGACACAGCCGTTTCCCCTAGAGACACAGCCGTTTCCCCTAGAGACACAGCCGTTTCCCCTAGCGACACAGCCGTTTCCCCTAGAGACACAGCCGTTACCCCTAGAGACACACCCGTTACCCCTAGAGACACAGCCGTTACCCCTAGAGACACACCCGTTACCCCTAGAGACACAGCCGTTACCCCTAGCGACACAGCCGTTACCCCTAGAGACACAGCCGTTTCCCCTAGAGACACACAGCCGTTTCCCCTAGAGACACAGCCGTTTCCCCTAGAGACACAGCCGTTTCCCCTAGCGACACAGCCGTTACCCCTAGCGACACAGCCGTTACCCCTAGCGACACAGCCGTTTCCCCTAGCGACACAGCCGTTACCCCTAGCGACACACCCGTTACCCCTAGAGACACAGCCGTTACCCCTAGCGACACTCCCGTTTCCCCTTTGCAGACGACAGCCAGGTTTGGGATTGTGGACAAAAAGGTGAAGTTTTATTTCCTGCAAACCAAGGTCCCAAAAATAAATAAACAAAAATAAATCCATTAATTACAAAAATAAAGAAATGTTCCAAAAAAATAAATGACTGTTGCATTCGATCAGCATTCAATCAGCATAGCAATAGCCTAACAAAACTACCATGTGCTCTCGTACCTTCCCCCAGCCACAGAATGCGACTCCCCTTAAATAAGCCCACTAATTGGTTGCAGGTGGACCAATCAAGGCCAGTTAGGCCATACCATTTACCAAGGGGGACATTCCCTGGCCAAGGCTGCATGTGGCGCCCCTAGTGCTCCGGAAGTCCAAATGCCGCGTTAACATATGATGTGAGGGGAGAGACAGTGAGAATGGATGTTCCCCTTCTCACAGGGCCTGTATCTGTAACCCTAGCAACAGGGCATGAATCTGTTACGCCTCATACCCACTGTACACGTCCGTCGACGGAAGAGAGTGGGCGTGTCCGACGCATGGGGTAAAACACGATCTGCGTATAACGTGCGTATAACGCGATCTGATTGGCCAACGGATCCATCGCTGCCTGAAAAGTTAAACTTTTCTCAAATTTTGGACGCAAGAGACAGAGCCGATTTGACGGACGGACCCACAATGCATTTCGGGAGCGTCCCATGTAAAGTCAATGAGATCCGTCGACGGACGTGTACAGTGGGTACGAGGCGTAACCCTAGCAACAGGGCCTGTGTCTGTAACCCTAGCAACAGGGCCTGTATCTGTAACCCTAGCAACAGGGCCTGTATCTGTAACCCTAGCAACAGGGCCTGTGTCTGTAACCCTAGCAACAGGGCCTGTGTCTGTAACCCTAGCAACAGGGCCTGTGTCTGTAACCCTAGCAACAGGGCCTGTGTCTGTAACCCTAGCAACAGGGCCTGTGTCTGTAACCCTAGCAACAGGGCCTGTGTCTGTAACCCTAGCAACAGGGCCTGTATCTGTAACCCTAGCAACAGGGCCTGTATCTGTAACCCTAGCAACAGGGCCTGTGTCTGTAACCCTAGCAACAGGGCCTGTGTCTGTAACCCTAGCAACAGGGCCTGTATCTGTAACCCTAGCAACAGGGCCTGTATCTGTAACCCTAGCAACAGGGCCTGTATCTGTAACCCTTGCTCTCCAGCGGGGTGTCTGACCCGGGCGTGTGTTGTGTGTCCAGGCGGAGAGGAGGTCTTCCTCCACTCCCTGATCCAGGAGGAGGAGAGGTTCTCCGTGTTCTCGGGCCTCAGCCAGGGGAGCAATGTGGTGCTGAAGGTACTGGGACCAGCAGGTTGGCCTGGGAGGGGGAGGGGGAGAGGGGTGGGTAGGGGGAGGGCGGGACAGAGGGGAGAGAGAGGGACAGAGGGGAGAGAGAGGGACAGAGGGGAGAGAGAGGGACAGAGGGGAGGGAGAGGGACAGAGGGGAGAGAGAGGGACAGAGGGGAGGGAGAGGGACAGAGGGGAGGGTGGGGGAGGGGGAGAGGGAGGGAGATATGGGGAGGTAGGTGGATGGATGGACAGGGACCTTGAGGGATAGGATATGTAGATAGACACAGGCGTACCGTTGACGGGTGTAGGTAGACAGACAGACAGACAGACAGACAGGCGGGTGTACAGTTGACAGACGTACTGACAGCCTGCTTGGTGTCCAGGTGGAGAGGAGCCTGTTGCCGTGGGATTTCTACGTGGCGTCCCAGCTGCGGCGGAGGCTGTCCCCGGAGGACTCCGCCCTCCTGCCGCGCGCACGCTGCTTCCTGTTCCTGGACGCGTGCGTCACCCTGTACACGCTGCCCCGGCACCACAGACCGCCTGTGAGCTCCTCCTCCGCCACCAGCCCTCTGAGCACACCGGTGCACTCGTATTCATACTTGTACATAATTCAATTCAAGTGACGTACATAACTGGTACCGCTTAGGATTTGCTTTATTGATGAGTACATCCTCCACATAATGGAAGTTCCATTCCAACACATATTTTCCAAGTCGTAATCAGAGTCCGATTTTTATGAACCTATCAACGTGTTGCTTTGCTGACATTCTGCTGTGTGTGATATATATATATATATATATATATATATATATATATATATAAAGCAAAGCCAGTCACCGCGTTTATGGAATGTTCTGATGATGATGTGCCTGACACTTTTCCTAATCGCGCCCTACAACATTAAGTGTGTGTGTGTCGGGCGGTTGAGGAGGATGAACCTGTTTATTTTGTGCTCTGACCTCTGACCTCTGACCCTGTGCAGGAGCGGGCGGGGCTGAGACAGGAGGGGGGCGTGGCCAGCGTGGTTTCCGGTTTGTTCCTCATGATGAGAACCTTCCACTCCTGCTCTCTCCTCCTGGGAGCGCTGCACACGGATTCCCTGCTCCTCAGCCACGGGTAACGCCTCCTCACCGCTCCTCACTCCTCCTAGCGCCTCACTCCCTCATTACGCCTCACCCACAGGCATCTCCTCCTGAGAGCTGATCGCTCCTTCCCCCACGTCACACCGAACGGCTACGGGCTCACCCCTCCCTCACCCCTCCTTCCTCAGAGCTGTGAGTCCC
Source organism: Micromesistius poutassou (assembly GCF_964030765.1). NCBI lineage: Eukaryota > Metazoa > Chordata > Actinopteri > Gadiformes > Gadidae > Micromesistius > Micromesistius poutassou. Next base: position 11,524,070 of record NC_140289.1, read on the forward strand.
CTATGAGCCGTAGCGTAGCCGGAGGTCCTCGGGTCGGGGTCTCCTGGTTGTCACCAGAGCGGACGGGGCTCTTGCTGTGTGGGCCCCTCAGTCGTGGGGCTCCCTGCCTGAGAAACTCAGACAAGCTGGATCAGTATCGTCTTTTAAGTCTCTTCTCAAAACTCATCTTCATGCAAAAGCTCTGTTATAGTAGTTTTATTATTTTTAACCCATTGCGCTCTTCCTTTTGCTCTACTTTATGCCGTTTTTGTTACTTACTTTTGTACTCTTTTACAATGTTTTTTGTGTGTCACTTCTTTTAATTATGTTGTATTCTGTTCTGCGAAGCACTTTGTAATCCTGTTTCGAAAAGTGCTGCACAAATCAAGGTTATCGTTACTCCCCTGGCCTCCGTCCTGGCTCCGTCCACACTGCGGCGTTTGGTTCAGCGCGGCGCCGGGCGCCTCCAGCGGAGCCCAGGGGTGACCCGCTGCTTCTGTCCCCCCTGCAGGGACGCCCTGCTGCCTGTGGCCCTGCTGCCTGTGGACCTGCTCTCCTGCCTGGACCTGGAGCTCCAGACGGACCTGACCGCCGCCGCCCAGGTCCCCGCCGCCCGCGACCACATCCAGTGGGGGCTCCTGAAGGCCGGCGACTCCCCGTACCGGGTAGGGGAGGGACACGTCTGGGATCCGATCGTCTGAATTCTATCTAACCAATCTAACGAATTTCTCCTACGGGGCGATTAATTGTATCGATTAGTTGTATCGTATCCTAAGTCTCAAATCCAGTCATCTGAATTGAAGGCCTTAAAATGTCTTAAATATGATTTGTGACAGGTCTTGAAAATGTAATGGATAATGGAACCAATAACCACTAACGCAAACTGTGCAGCACGGTTAGAATTGGTCAGCACACCCAGCGAGTGTCACCGTCACGGGGCCAGTGGCGTCTCCTCTGCAGTACTGTTAAAGGCACCTATCATTAACATTAATAATTATTAATTAACATGATTATATCCATTATTTGTCGTGTGTGTGTGTGTGTCAGGTGGACCTGGTGTGTCTGGCCGAGGCGGTTCACCTCCTGCTGACCCAGCAGCAGATGACGGTGGTGGAGGAGGAGGACGGCTGGATGGTGGAGAAGCTGGGGCCCAGCGCCGCCAGGTAGCCCCCCCCCCCCCACACACACACACTCACCACAACACTAACCACACACTGACCACAACACTGACCACAACACTAACCACACACTGACCACAACACTAACCACACACTGACCACAACACTAACCACACACTGACCACAACACTAACCACACACTGACCACAACACTGACCACAACACTAACCACACACTGACCACAACACTAACCACACACTGACCACAACACTAACCACACACTGACCACAACACTAACCACACACTGACCACAACACTAACCACACACTCACCACAACACTAACCACACACTCACCAAAACGTCCACACACTGACCCAACACTAACCACACACTGACCACAACACTAACCACACACTGACCACAACACTAACCACACACTCACCAAAACGTCCACACACTCACACAGACCCTCATCTAACCGCCCGTCCACACACTGACCCCAACACTCAGGCACGGCCAATGTTTTCCTACTCAGCATAGTTCAGCACACAGCGCCACCACTAGCACTACCCTGAGCAAGGCAGCCCGCTCCCATTCTGCGCCTTAAGGCCCAGCTCAAAGTTCAAACCAGTCTCAAACTTGTCTCCCGGTTGTGGGGGGGCGTCCAATCAGAGCACAGCTTTGTAAGACCTTGGATTTTGTCAGGCCTCCTTTGTGTTGATATGATGTGTTTGTATATGTGTAGTGTGTAGTGCATCGTATGCATTACGTCCACTTCCTGTCCCTCCCAGTCTTGGCAGGAAGTCGGCTTGGAGGAAGATGTTCCATCTGCTGCTCAACTCGCCCGGACACTCCTCCGTCTCCGTCCTGTCACAGCTGCTCGACCTGGTCGCCACTGCTCCCTCCTGGTAGTTACCGTGACGATCCGCTGGTTACCATGGAGATCTGATGGCAGTTATAAAATGCACTCGGCCTCTGGTTCTAGTTTTTTTTTTTTGTGTTGTCATTGTTTGTCAAAGTTGGTTCATATTTTTGTTGTCGGTTTTCTTGTGTTTTTAAAATATAAAAAATATGAAAAATAAAAAGCCATGAATCTGTCTACAGCAGTGAAATATAAAATGTCAATTGAAAACCACCAAATCACACAAAATATAGAAAGAATATGTTTATATAAACAATCCGAATGTATGTGATTGCAAAAATAAGTAGTTGCCCAAGTAAATAAAAACTTTATTGACAAAAGGAAAAAAAAAAGTGGTAATGTTCTGGACAGGAGGAAGATAGTCAACCAATTCCTGGAACTGCCATACAGTAGGGTGTAGTTTTTACTGTATCCAGTAGGGCTCACTGTGTGTAGTGTCCAGTAGGGGGTAGTATGTACTGTATCCTACAGAGCTACAGAGTGTATAGTGTCCAGTAGGGGGTAGTATGTACTGTATCCTACAGAGCTACAGAGTGTATAGTGTTCAGTGGGGGGTAGTATGCACTGTATCCTACAGAGCTACAGAGTGTATAGTGTTCAGTGGGGGGTAGTATGCACTTTATCCTACAGAGCTACAGAGTGTATAGTGTTCAGTGGGGGGTAGTATGCACTGTATCCTACAGAGCTACAGAGTGTATAGTGTTCAGTGGGGGGTAGTATGTACTGTATCCTACAGAGCTACAGAGTGTATAGTGTTCAGTGGGGGGTAGTATGTACTGTATCCTACAGAGCTACAGAGTGTATAGTGTCCAGTAGGGGGTAGTATGTACTGTATCCTACAGAGCTACAGAGTGTATAGTGTTCAGTGGGGGGTAGTATGTACTGTATCCTACAGAGCTACAGAGTGTATAGTGTTCAGTGGGGGGTAGTATGTACTGTATCCTACAGAGGTACAGTGTGTACAGTGTCCAGTAGGGGGTTCTTTGAACAGTATCCAGTAGGGTGTGGCTTGAATTATGATTACCAGGGTCGTAGTGTATACTGGGTCCTGTGTGGCTACGGCTTGTTGTCAGATCTCTGGCTGGTCTTATGTTTGGTTGATTGTTCCGTACTGTACAGTCTTATCTGCAATAAACACCCCCTCTGTGTGTTGCTTGTCTTAGAGGGTGTGTGTGTGTTACGAGTGTGTGCTAGGGTCATTAATAGTGTGTGTGTGCTGAGGTGTGTGTTATGAGCCAGAGGCCCAACACAAGTTTTACTGGCTTCCAAACACACAAGTCGTCCGCTGCGTGTGGATAACTATTAGAACCTTTTCCCAGACACCAGCGGTATTAAGGCCATGACTCAATCCACCCGGGGCAAGCAGAGACCTGCCGAGAGAATCCCTATTTCCTTAGTCTCCTTTTAAGGCTCCTATTTGAATTAGTTGGCGCTTGGGAACATGTAAATGTACATTCTGACCATGCAAATGAACAATTCCCCTGCCAAGAGTGCCCTTTAAATTGTACAGAGCGCATCAAATATAAATGTTTATCCTCAGTGGCTCTGCTAATGTCACATATGGAAGGTGTCACGTGTGATTGGCTCACCAGGTGACCCTGATGTTTTGGCAACATTGTTGAGATGCAGGTCGAGAGGAAGGAAAGAGAGGCATGGTTAACAGATGGAGGGAGGGAGAAATACAACGATAGAGAGATAGAGGGGTAGAGAGGGAGGGAGAAACTGGTGAACAGAGATATGGGAGTGAGGGAGAGGCGAGCAGAGGGAGGGAAAGAGAGGTCTAGGTAAATCTAAATTTATGACAGGGAGGGAAGGAGAGGGGGACAGGGCGGGAGAGGAGGAGTGAGCGAGGGAGAGTTGGATGAGCAACAGCCATGTGGCAGGTAGGACAGGTAGCAACAGGTAGGAGCGCTAGCTAGCAGAGCGCTAGCTAGGGAGCGTGACCATGGTGTGATCTGAGCTGGGCAGACTCTCTCTCTCTGCCGCTCCTCCGTCCACCGACCTGGACTAATCTGGACTTACTTACCTGGACCACTTACCGGGACCTGGGGCTTACCTGGACTCAGATGACCGCACCTACGCTCACCTGACCCCACATCTGGAAACACCTCAACTCGGAACAAGCTCGGAAGTCAAAGAGGTGAGTGTTGTCTGTGTGTCTGTGTCTTGAGCCATGAGCCGTTACACCACAAAACTCTGTATGACTGTGAGTGTGATAAATGACTGGGCCACTTCCTTTGTGCGTAACATTTCAACCTCTACTACTGGTCAGTGGATGTTTCTCAACGGACTCAGACAGTTCTTGTCAGTCAGTCAGCCCCCCCCGCCCCCCCCAACTCCTCTTCAGGTTATGGTCAACAGCAGCTGTTAAAGCTGCTCTTGTTGACGCATTTAAAGTAGGTTTGATTTAGGATTCAGTTGTAGAGAGAGAGAGCGACAGAGACAGAGAAAGAGAGAGAGAGAGCAGAAATGAGCGGAAGACAGCAAGGTTTTGAAACTGCCCCTAAAACACACCCCTCCCTATGTTTGTTCACGTGAGTAGAGCTGCGTTTCATGCACCTGTGATTGACAGGCAAGATCGATTCTACAAACCAATCAGGGAATGGGTCAGCAATGAACCAGGCTTAAATAGTCTCATACAGAGGCCGACCAGCCGGAACAGAGTGGTGCAATGGGGGGTTATTTAGGGCTTTGTTCCTGTCAGTATCTCCATCACTCAAAAGGCTAACGGCTGAGTTACTTGTATTTGTATTTGAATTGTGATGACTTGTGGAGACTCCGTCTGGTGTTGTGGCGAGGCCTGACCTTGAGGGGAGGTTTCTGGGTGGTGGTGGAGAGACAGCTGGAGGAGTCTGGTCTTGTAGAGTTGGCATGATGATTCATTAGGAATGTTGGAGTTCCACCCTGATCCACACCCCCCACAACACCCCCCCCCCATGTTCTCCTCCCCCACCTGGTCAGTGAGGAGTTTTTGAAGGACCACTCAGTCACACACACACACACACACACACACACACTCACTCACTCTAACACACACACACACACACACACACACACACACACACACACACACACACACACACACACACACACACACACTCACTCACTCACTCACTCACTCACTCACTCACTCTAACACACACACACACACACACACACTCACATACTCACTCAATCACACACACACACACACACACACACACACACACACACACACACACACACACACTCACTCACTCACTCACTCACTCACTCACTCACTCACTCACTCACTCACTCACTCACTCACTCACTCACACACTCAGACTCAGACTCAGACTTGCACACACACACACACACACACACACACACACACACACACACACACACACACCTACCATGAACACATATAACAGCCATCTCTCCAGGGGGCTTCTTGGAAGTTCCCTGCAGGTGTTTCCCAGCACTCATAAAACACCTGAATCCATAAAACATTCATTGCTATTCCCTAGATAAATCAGCCCTCTAAATGTCCATTATACACAACTGCGTTAACGTTAGCTGGTTGCATCACATGCATTTCCAAATGATCTTGTCTTATCTTATCCTGGGTCCCATGATTTGAGCTGTATGTTTTTAAAGTTTAAGTTCTGGCGGCCCTTTCATTGGTAAATAATTGCAAATATTTATTGATATGAAATAAAACAGTAATAGCCAGAAGGTGATATTGAAATCAATAAAACTGTTGCAGTAAGCACACTCCTGCACTGATCTCTATGTGTTTACACCGCCATACCTTTTGAATTAAAGGTATCTGTTGCAACTATTTTTACTCCTTATCTTACAAAACACGATATATGGTGATGTAATCCAAAATCTACAACTACTACACATTGTTACCAGCCTATCAGAAATGAAAATGAAAGTGTTAATGTCTTGGAAGACAATTGTATACAGACAGCAGCTACTGAACTAGTATGGTCACAGCATTAACTACTGGTCCTATCACATGGTGAACTACTGGTCAGGTGACAGAGTGAGTTACTGGTCCTATCACATGGTGAACTACTGGTCAGGTGACAGAGTGAGCTACTGGTTCTATCACATGGTGAACTACTGGTCTGGTGACATGGTGAACTACTGGTCTTATGATATGGTGAACTACTGGTCAGGTGACAGAGTGAGTTACTGGTCCTATCACATGGTGAACTACTGGTCAGGTGACAGAGTGAGTTACTGGTCCTATCACATGGTGAACTACTGGTCTGGTGAGAGAGTGAGCTACTGGTCTGGTGAGAGAGTGAGCTACTGGTCTGGTGACGGAGTGAACTACTGGTCTGGTGACATGGTGAACTACTGGTCTGGTGACATGGTGAACTACTGGTCTGGTGACGGAGTGAACTACTGGTCTGGTGACATGGTGAACTACTGGTCTTATGACATGGTGAACTACTGGTCTGGTGAGAGAGTGAGCTACTGGTCTGGTGACGGAGTGAACTACTGGTCTGGTGACAGAGTGAACTACTGGTCTTTTGACAGAGTTTATACTGGCTTGGTGACAGAGTGAACTAACAGTCCCGTGACAGAGAGATCTCGTGTTCTTGTGACAGAGTTATCTATGGTGTCTGATACCAGTGGGGTAGCCTCAAGGCCAATCAGGTGCACTGGGGAGTTATCGATAGGAGGAGGAGGAGGAGGACAAGGAGGAGGAGGAGGAGGAGGAGCAGAGGGACAGGATCTCAGATCCTTGTTTTGCCACAGCTGCATGTCCTCCGGCACTCCCCCTACACACACAGCAACCGTTGCTATTACTGACATCGGGATATGTACATAATTATCCAAATCCTATAGGTTTAGATTGTGTGTGTGTGTGTGTGTGTGTGTGTGTGTGAGAGAGTGTGAGTTTGTGTGTGCTTGTGTGTGCGTGTGTGTGTGTGTGTGTGTGTGTGTGTGTGTGTGGCTGTGTATGTATGCATGTATGTGTGATCACGGCCTCATTTGTATTTGAACCAGTTCATCCAGCAAACAAGTGACCTGGCTGTTAACCCCGAGCTCACATGACAGCCAGGAACACTCTGATTGGCTCTCCCGAGTATGGCAAATACATAAACATGTAACATCTAACGAGAGTCCTGACGAGCTGGCTGTCGCCCCGCATGGTTGACTCCGCCGTCGCTGTGTGAATGTGTGCATTAATCCGGTCGCTTTGGATAAAAGCGTCTGCTAAATGTAAATGTATGAGTCAACAGCACACGTCGCACGGAGGCCACTCAGAGGGCAGAGGCAGAGCGGGTGAAGGTGGAGCGGGGAGGACAAATGGAACGCAGCCGTCCATGTGCACTTTCAGCCCAGACGACCGCGGATCAGCTGCTGGTTGTCGGCCGAGTGCTTTAGTCCTTTTACCGTTCAACAGCTGGGGGCGCCTCGCTGGTTCAGCGGGTACAGGGCGTACCGTTAAGGCCCGGCGCTCACCGCAGAGACCCGGGTTAGATTCCCGTCCGTGGTCCTTTGCTGCATGTCTTTCCCTTCTCTCGTCCAAACCTTCCTGTCTTACCCTCCAATGAATAGGATCAAAAAATACAATTAAAGATGATGTCGCTGCAGAAAGTTTGACTTTATGGGATAAATGAGTAGAATATATGACAATATGTTGGTGTATTCAGACGTGTACACAGACGACATGTAGGCCTTGCAATAAGTATTGACATGGTCATTACCTTGACCAATGCATTCATCATCTCCTTGGTTGCTGGACCACCTTAGTGTGATACACGTTACCGCCAGCTTACCATGGATTCATTTTCTTGCACCAAATGCATTACTGCAAGGCATTGTGGGCGATGTAAACCTCTGGCCGGACCATGGTGGTGGACTACCTCCCCCGAGCCCTCCTGAGCCTCACCAGGTTTACTGCAGGTCTTCAGACAACGGTCATGAGGGTCCACAGAGATTCTCCCCGAGGGCAAGTCAGTCACGAGAAGGAGGTCAACAAGGTTGTGTTGGACGACGAATGGAACTCAGCCAGAATCAGTCGCACGCTCCTTTACTGTGCATTATGGGAATAAGGTAGCGGGCTCCATAGCACACCACATTTCTTGCATTTCAGATACAAAATGCAATGGAGTGGCGTCAAAGACGAAGCGCGCCGGTCAGCCTGTACCCGACCGGACACCCTGTGATGTGTGTCTCCGGGGTTCATGACTCACCTGTATTCACCTGTGCTCCTTGTTATTCCAGCTCCTTTGTTTCTCAACCTGTTGGTCAGTTCTTCTGGGTTTGGCCTTTGTTGTTTTGGTAACACTTTATAATAATGTTCAGTCACAATTCATTTACAAGCCGTTAAGTAACTGATTAACTAATTCGTTATCAAAACCTTGAGATGAACAATGTGATGATTGATTTAGTGCGACGCTAAAGAGACACTGTGTTACCACCAGGTGTGACGTGGATTAGCCCTTAGCAGCCATGCTAAGGGACCCTCTAGTGACGTATGGATACATGGATAGATCAGCCTCCCAGTTGGTACAGTCCACTGGACAGGCTGGTCGGCTGGTCTAGCCATCACACTTCAGGGTGACCCCTCCCACTCGTCCCTAGAGGGTTTGACAATGGCTGATGAACATTACACCTGGCCGTAGCATATGAGCCCTTTGATGTGGCACTCAAGGGCTCTTTATGGTTCACGCAACGCAGTGACCACGCAGACACTTCAACGCAGTCGTGAACCTTTATGGTCCTGCGTCGGGTTTTAGTGAGCGGACCAATCACGGCCCCTCGCTGCTGCGTCGCCTCGACGGAAGGTTACAATTTTTGGGGAGGCGCACGTCAGGCCCCTCGCGGTGGACGCAAGGAGGGTCCGCAAGGACGTGAGGGGTCCGCCACCCCCTTGCGTTGCGTCAGCGTGGGACCATAAAGAGCCCTTTAGTAATCGTCAACTGTATGTTAATATTTGGTTAATTAGTTCATCATTAACTAGGATTACAAATGACTCATGACTGGACGTTATTCTAAAGTCTTGTTTCCTATGTGTGCTATTTTTATATCCTAGTACACGTCTGGTAAACATTGAGATTGGGATCATGTTTTGGCCCAGCCTGACGGAACCACTCCACGTGTGTTGGTATCTTTGCGCTGATTGGCTGAACCAGACGGGGCCTCTCCACACCAGACCTGTTTGTCTGTAATTGATACGCTGCGTTGAAGGCAATAAGGATGTTTGGTTTGTGAGAAGCTGGAAGGTTGTTGATCAGGTCTGAGCGGGAGAAACACACACACACACACACACAGACACACACACCTACACACACACACACACACACACACACACACACACAAAGGAGGGTGAGACGCACTTCACGCAATTCACTCACTCACACAGAAGGACAGAGAGAAACACATGAGGGGATGAGAGAGAGAGAGAGAGAGAGAGAGTGAGAGAGAGAGAGAGAGAGGGAGAGAGAGAGAGAGAGAGAGAGAGAGAGCGAGCGAGGGAGGAACTGGGCGTGCTGAGACCTGGGTGTGTCTCTGTTTAGGAGAGGACGGGTGGGGCAGGGAAGGGAAGCAGCACAGAGACGGCTGAGCTGACACACGTCCTCCCGTCTGACTGCGGTGCGCCCTGTGAGTGTGTGTGTGTGTGTGCGCGCCTGAATGAGTGTGTCCAAATGTGTGTGTAAGGGTGTGCCTGCATGTGTGTGTGAGACTAAGTGAGTACGCGCGTGTGTGTGTGTGTGTGTGTGTGTCTGAGCGCATGTGTGTGTGATTCCACGCGGGCACGTTCGCGTGCGAGCGCGCCTACGCGTGAGTGTGTGCTCTCTCTCCCCTGCGTCGCGTCTCACCCCTCTCCCCCCACCGCGAGCCTCTCCCCCCCCCCCCCCCACACACACACACACACACACAACCGAAGATGCCGCCTTCCCGCGGTCGGGGCTCTGCTTCCTGTGCGCCCACGGCCTGCTGCCTGTGCCTCTTCCAGGGGATGTTTCGCCGGACGACGAAGAAGAGGAAGAAGAAGACGCGGGCGCCGGAGATCTCGGCGCCGCGGGACTTCCAGCACCGCGTGCACACGTCCTACGACGCGGCGCGCGGCTGCTACGTGGGCCTGCCGCCCCAGTGGCAGAGCCTCATCGAGAACCTGCGCAGGCCGCTGCCCCTGGTGGACCCCTCGTCCGTCACCCAGGTGGAGCCGGGGCCCAGGAAGGTGAGGAGGAGGGGGAGGAGGGTGGTGGTGGCAGGGGGGGGGGTGTCTCAGGGGTTACCTTGTCTGTCCTGACCGCCTGTTGAACCTGTTGTCTGCCTGTCTGCCTGCTCTCGACCTGTCGCTGCCTACCGTTACCCGCGTGCCTGTCGTTGCCCGTCTTCCCACCGTTAGCGTAGTAGCTGTTGTGACCTGTCTACCTTAACGTTAACGGTTGTGACCTGTCTACCTACCTGTCTGCCAGTTGTTAACGGTTGTTACCTGTCTACCTCTTGTTACCTGTTTACCCGTGTTACCTGTCTTCAGTTCTTTCAAAGGTCAAAGGTCAAAGGTCAAAGGTTTTTTATTCGCCATTTGTGCAAAAAACAGTCTAAACACAGGAATTCTAGAGCAGGGCTTCAAGTTCAGTAAAACAAGGAAAGAGAGAGCGAGAGAGAGAGAGAAAGAGAAAGAGAAAGAGAAAGACCTTTCTCGTGTGTATCTCTTGACACCTGTCTACCTGCTGTTACCTGTCTACCTGTTTCTACCTGTGTTATCTGTCTACCTGTTTCTACCTGTGTTACCTGTCTACCTGTGTTACCTGTCTACCTGTTTCTACCTGTTACCTGTCTACCTGTTTCTACCTGTTTCTACCTGTGTGACCTGTCTACCTGTTTCTACCTGTCTACCTGTTTCTACCTGTGTTACCTGTCTACCTGTTTCTACCTGTGTTACCTGTCTACCTGTTTCTACCTGTGTTACCTGTCTACCTGTTTCTACCTGTGTGACCTGTCTACCTGTTTCTACCTGTGTGACCTGTCTACCTGTTTCTACCTGTGTTACCTGTCTACCTGTTTCTACCTGTCTACCTGTTTCTACCTGTGTTACCTGTCTACCTGTGTTACCTGTCTACCTGTTTCTACCTGTGTTACCTGTCTACCTGTGTTACCTGTCTACCTGTTTCTACCTGTCTACCTGTTTCTACCTGTGTTACCTGTCTACCTGTGTTACCTGTCTACCTGTTTCTACCTGTGTTACCTGTCTACCTGTTTCTACCTGTGTTACCTGTCTACCTGTTTCTACCTGTGTGACCTGTCTACCTGTTTCTACCTGTCTACCTGTTTCTACCTGTGTGACCTGTCTACCTGTTTCTACCTGTCTACCTGTTTCTACCTGTGTTACCTGTCTACCTGTTTCTACCTGTGTGACCTGTCTACCTGTTTCTACCTGTTTCTACCTGTGTTACCTGTCTACCTGTGTTACCTGTCTACCTGTTTCTACCTGTGTTACCTGTCTACCTGTTTCTACCTGTGTTACCTGTCTACCTGTTTCTACCTGTGTGACCTGTCTACCTGTTTCTACCTGTCTACCTGTTTCTACCTGTGTGACCTGTCTACCTGTTTCTACCTGTGTATCTCCTGTTACCGGTGTGCCTGTCCTGTCTTCCTGTGATGGAATCCGACCCGTTGTTTACACAGGGTGTCCCCGTATGGGGCCTATGGAAACAGTCCTTTGTTGCTGAGGTTGATTCCGGAGGTCTTCAACCGCTGTCGGCGCTGCAGGCTGTCAGCTAGACAGGCATGCCGCGACGCATGGGAAACAGGACAGGCCACGCCCTTCTCAAACGTGGCTTCCTTTCGTGCGCGTTAGCCACCTGGGATAAGGCGTCTGACTATTTGATGTGAAAGATAAAAGCAACGTGTTGCCTCAGCATTGTAACTAGTGAACATGTGACAACAAGTTTTTCCTCTTCTACATTATCGTGTCATAATAAGACAGTGAATGCAAAGTGCAAGGCAGTCTATCCTAGACTTTTACTTTATTTTACTTTACTTTACTTTTGTGCTTTAGTTAGTAAGTTAAAATCCTCGCCAGGTTATCAATGAAAGTCCTTGGGGTCGTGTCGGGTCTCTAAACCTTGCTGGTCCTTCTCCGACCTCCAGACTATCGTGCGGGGGAGCTTCATCGGACACGAGGATTACATCACCCACGTCATCGCCGAGATGACCAAGCTGTCCGTCACCAGCTCCAACTCCCTGCGCCGGACCAGCCTGTCGGCACGGAAACGGGCCCAGTCGCTGGGCCGGCTGGGCGAGCTCGAGGAGGGGGACTCCTACCAGTACCTGGAACTCCCCCAGGGGCCCGGCCAGGGGCCCCACCAGGCCAGTGCCACCTACTGGCAGGACCGCATCCGCCAGGTCCGCAGCGAGAGCGGCAGCCCCAAGCTGCAGGCCAAGACCGGCGGCTCTCTGCCCGCCAACGGCGTGCTGCCCCGGGCCAAGTCCTCCTACGAGATAGACTTCCACCCAGCGCCGGCCCCCAGCAGACCCCCGGCCCCCGCTGGCCCCGGGGTCAGCAGGACAGGCAGCCTCATGGGCCCCCACGGCCGCACCGAGAGCGCCGGACCCCCCGCCGGTCCGGAGCGAGGCCAGGGAAACAAGAGGCCTGCGTCCGCCCACTACGGCCCGCTGACGCCAGAGACGGGCTCTAGGGTGACCAGGAGGGTGAAGCCGGCGGGGAACCACCTCCCAGACCTGCTGTCCACCGCCAAGGGAAGACCGCACTCCTCCTACGACCTCCACGTAAGAGCTCCTCCTGGCCGCTCGCACTGGGAGACCTTCTGCTTGACTGTAATGGATGATGTTGATTCAACTTTACTAAAGAACTGCAGAACATGTAAATCGATGTTTCTATCAGCCTGTTTTGTTGATCAAGGAGTTACGGGTTTTCATAAACACGTGTTTTTGCTGGGAAATGTTTCTTTTGTTTGGCTAATGATGATTATCTAATGGCTGCCTAGAAACTCTGAGAAAGTGACACATTTCCATTTTTTCACCAATTATCGACTCAAAGTGTTTTGCCTAATGGCGTCGGTAACACGGGACGCCGCAATGCAAACGCAGTGGGCAGATCTCTTGTTCCCCACTGGATATCCTCAACCTATTTCCTGGTGAAGTGTTATCACTTGGCCGTGACTCTCAGCTAACAGGAAGTGTGTTTCTCCCCCCCCCCCCCCCCCCCCCTCCCCTCCCCTCCCCCGTCTAGTCGGGCTCAGCGAGCTCGTCTCCACTCCCTCCGCCCAACGGCACCAGCAGCCCCATCACCGGCCGCCTCCTGGCCCCACACCCGCTGACCCCGCCCCCCAGATACACCACCAGGTCTAGTGCAGGAGGCCCCACCCCCAGGCCAAGCCCCGCCCCCGCCCCCGCCCCCGCCCCCGCCCCGGTCTCCCAGCCCCAGGACATGCCCTGCCCCGGGACCACCAAGGTGACCCACCAGCAGTTCAAGGAGGCGCTCCAGATGGTGGTGGGCCCGGGGGACCCCCGCACCTCGCTGGAGAACTTTGTGAGGATCGGCGAGGGCTCGACGGGGGTGGTCTGCATCGCCCGCGAGCGCCACAGCGGACGGCAGGTGGCGGTGAAGATGATGGACCTGAGGAAGCAGCAGCGCAGAGAGCTGCTCTTCAACGAGGTCTGTAGCCCCTGCGTTATTATTACTGTAAACGACGTTACCGTCACAATAAACGACATTATCATCACTATAAACTACATTATCAACACTATAATAGTAGTGTTGATAATGTATGTATGTGTATGTTGTAATGTATGAATAATATAAACTGCGCTGGTTCCCAGGTGGCGATCATGAGGGACTACCGGCACAAGAACGTGGTCCAGATGTTCCGGTCGGCCCTGGTGGAGGAGGAGCTCTGGGTCATCATGGAGTACCTCCAGGGCGGAGCGCTCACCAACGTGGTTAACGAGACCAGGTGAGCACACCTCGTTAAGCACCTGGTCAGAACACCTTGTTTACGAGACCAGGTGAGCACACCTCGTTAACACAACCTGGGGAGAACACCTTGTTTACGAGACCAGGTGAGAACAACTTATTAACAAGACCAGGTGAGCACACCTCGTTAACAGAGCCTGTTACGCTCACCTCGTTAACACAACCTGGTCAGAACACCTCGTTAAGGAAACCAGTGGGGAACGACATGGAAAACATGTGACATTTTCAGTAGTTCAGAAGGGGCACATTCAGTGGCCTTAAAGAACCCGTTGTCCTGTGAGGATCCGGGTCACAACATTCATACTAGATTTATTGGTGTGTCTAATGAAGTAATGCAGTGACGGTTGAGTGAATCGGTGGCTGAACTCCATTTGTCCTATGTCTCATGTCGCGATGCTTACCTGTGTGTTGGGTCTTACCAGGCTGAACGAAGAGCAGATAGCTACGGTGTGCGAGGCGGTCTTGCAGGCCTTGTCTTACCTCCACTCCGAGGGAGTTATCCACCGCGACATCAAGAGCGACTCCATACTGCTAGCCTTGGATGGCAGGGTAAGACACATACGTACATACCTGCCCAAACACAATACATATACAAAGAGAGAGACAGACACACACACGCACAAGGGGGCCGGGGAGTCTAGTGGTTAGGGTGTTTGATACGCAGCCAGCAGCTACTGGGTTTGATCTCCGATGTCCGCAGTTTACCTGTAGGCGCCCTTGAGCAAGATGTCATCAACCCTACCTGCACCTTAATGAGACGTATCTGAATGAGTGGACCTCTCTTCTCTCCCTGCAGGTGAAGCTGTCAGACTTTGGCTTCTGCGCTCAGATCAGCAAAGACATAGCCAGGAGGAAGTCTCTCGTGGGGACGCCATATTGGATGGCCCCAGAGGTGATCTCCAAGACCCCCTACGGACCAGAGGTATCTTAACCCTGCTGCTAGAGGCTGTGCTTCAACTGAGGTCAACGTGTTAACTGTGTGTGGTCCAGGTGGATGCGATACCTGTGTGTGTGTGTGTGTGTTTGTGTGTGTGTTACAGGTGGATGGGTTCATTATGTGTGTGTGTGTGTGTGTGTGTGTGTGTGTGTGTGTGTGTGTGTGTGTGTGTGTGATCCAGGTGGATGTGTTAATATGTGAGCGTGTGTGTGTGTGTGTGTGTGTGTGTGTGTGTGTGTGTGTGTGTGTTCCAGGTGGACGTGTTAATATGTGTGTGTGTGTGTGTGTGTGTGTGTGTGTGTGTGTGTGTGTGTGTTCCAGGTGGATGTGTTAATGTGTGTGTGTGTGTGTGTGTGTGTTCCAGGTGGACGTGTTAATATGTGTGTGTGTGTGTGTGTGTGTGTGTGTGTGTGTGTGTGTTCCAGGTGGACGTGTTAATGTGTGTGTGTGTGTGTGTGTGTGTGTGTGTGTGTGTTCCAGGTGGACGTGTTAATGTGTGTGTGTGTGTGTGTGTGTGTGTGTGTGTGTGTGTGTTCCAGGTGGATGTGTTAATATGTGTGTGTGTGTGTGTTCCAGGTGGACGTGTTAATATGTGTGTGTGTGTGTTCCAGGTGGATGTGTTAATGTGTGTGTGTGTGTGTGTGTGTGTGTGTTCCAGGTGGACGTGTTAATGTGTGTGTGTGTGTTCCAGGTGGATGTGTTAATGTGTGTGTGTGTGTTCCAGGTGGACGTGTTAATGTGTGTGTGTGTGTTCCAGGTGGACGTGTTAATATGTGTGTGTGTGTGTGTGTGTGTGTGTGTGTGTGTGTGTGTTCCAGGTGGACGTGTTAATATGTGTGTGTGTGTGTGTGTGTGTGTGTGTGTGTGTGTGTGTGTTCCAGGTGGACGTGTTAATGTGTGTGTGTGTGTTCCAGGTGGACGTGTTAATGTGTGTGTGTGTGTTCCAGGTGGACGTGTTAATGTGTGTGTGTGTGTGTGTTCCAGGTGGACGTGTTAATGTGTGTGTGTGTGTTCCAGGTGGACGTGTTAATGTGTGTGTGTGTGTTCCAGGTGGATGTGTTAATGTGTGTGTGTGTGTGTGTGTTCCAGGTGGACGTGTTAATGTGTGTGTGTGTGTTCCAGGTGGACGTGTTAATGTGTGTGTGTGTGTTCCAGGTGGACGTGTTAATGTGTGTGTGTGTGTTCCAGGTGGATGTGTTAATGTGTGTGTGTGTGTGTGTTCCAGGTAGACGTGTGGTCTCTAGGCATCATGGTGGTGGAGATGGTGGACGGTGAACCTCCGTACTTCAGCGACACGCCGGTGGTGGCCATGAAGAAGATCAGAGACGATCCCGCCCCCACCGTCAGGAACCCCCACAAGGTACACACACACGCACACACACACACACACACGCACGCGCACGCGCACACGCGCGCACGCACGCACACACACACACACACACACACACACACACACACACACACACACACACACACACACACACATACGCACACACACACACACACACACACACACACCTACCCATACTCACGGTGTCGTCATCCCCCCAGATGTCTCCGGCTCTGAAGGACTTCCTGGGCTGCATGCTGACCCGGGACACCCACAGGCGGGCCACCTCGGCCCAGCTCCTCAGCCACCCCTTCCTGCACCAGGCCAGCTCCCCGCGCTGCCTGGTGCCCCTGGTGGAGCAGTACCGCAAGCGCATGTCCCTCTGCTGAGCCCGTCCACCAGGAGGAGGGGACCACACATGGCAGCCAAAGACAAGCTCAGCGGGAATAATCCACCGGATGAAGACCCAGAATAATCCCGCTCCTACAACCAGGCGCTGTGGGTCCTAGAAAGGAAGTCGCACCATGGCTCACTCGCTGCTGAACAGCTGGCCAGCGACGCCGCGACGGACGTGACGTAGTCTGGGGAGGAGTGAACCAAAATGTCACATACACAGTCTGTTGACTGGGAACACTGGTTCTGCTGGGGATTCACAATGTGTTGATTGACCTGACCTTCAAACTCAAACTCACATCCG
This sequence comes from Micromesistius poutassou, assembly GCF_964030765.1. NCBI lineage: Eukaryota > Metazoa > Chordata > Actinopteri > Gadiformes > Gadidae > Micromesistius > Micromesistius poutassou. The sequence goes on from NC_140289.1 coordinate 11,540,995, forward strand.
ATGATATTGTACATCAGATGGACCTCTTATGACATGGATGGTGAAAGATGGCCTTGTTGTTCACAAACCTCAGCTGAGGAACCTTTGTTCTTATATATAAACTTAGCACAAAAAGTAAGGAAATTTGTGTTTGGTAGATTATTTCTCTGTGGTAACAATGCTTTTTGGCAATGAATCTTATACCGTTGGAAAGCCTGTTTAGTTCCCTTTCAAATGGTGCCCCATTTCTAAGGAACATGCATTGGTGGGATGAGCAGCAGCGCTGAGTATGTGGGTTACGCCCATGAAAGATTTGCCAAATTTTTTCTGCCATTGCCAAACAGGTTATTTTGCTGTTGCTATTGACACTTGTTTTGAACTTCTAGTACCCCCAGGTGCTGCCAATCAGGTGCCTGATTGGCAGCACCTGTGAACATGGGCCCTACTACTGTAAGTACAGCTACAGTCAGTAAGTGTCTGCTCCAAGAATCGGCATGCCGCCTTTGACTGATCTGGATAGGGCCCTTACGATAGGGCAACTTCAAGCTGGTGTTCCGCAAAACCAAGTTGCGGCATTATTTGGAGTGAGCCCTAGTACCCCCTCCAAACTGAAGGCCAAGTTCCATATAACGGGAGACGTCAAAGACAGGCCGTGAAGTGGGCGTCCCAAGAAGACGACACCCCAAGAAGACCATTTCATCACCCTGTCAGCACTTAGGTCTTCTACAGATTTGCAGTCAAGGTTTGCAGGACGATATGGCCGACGGTTCTCTGCCCAGACAATCCAGAACAGACTACACTCTCAGCCAATCTCCGGTCTCATAGGGCTGCCAGGAGTCCTGCCATGACTGCCCTTCACCGTCAAGCCCTTTTGCACTGGTGTCGGCAACACGTGCACTGGAACCTGAACATGTGGAGGAACGTTATGTTCAGTGATGAGTCCAGATTCTGCCTACAGCAGTTGGATCGTAGGGTCAAAGTGTGGAGAAGACGCGGAGAACGCTATGCTGATTGCTGCACCGATAGAATAACATCTTTTGGTGGAGGCAGTGTGATGGTGTCTCCCTCACTGGAAAAACGAGGCTTGTCAACATTGGAGGCAATCTCAATGCAGAGAGATATAGAGATGAGATTCTGCAACCAGTGGCAATCCCATATCTCCACAGTCTGGGACCGAACTCTATCCTCCAAGATGACAACGCTCGCCCCCACAGGGCGGGGTTTATCAGAGACTACCTCCAGAATGTGGGAGTGCAGAGGATGGAATGGCCTGCTTGCAGTCCTGACCTCAACCCCATTGAACACTTGTGGGATCAGCTTGGGCGTGCTGTTCGTGCCAGAGTGACCAACACAACCACGTTGGCTGACTTGCGACAAATGCTGGTTGAAGAATGGGATGCCAGCAGAGGACTGTGTGTTGAGATACATAAATAGTCAGTTACTTCTGCCCCATCCTACAACATATCTATTGACCATGGTGACTATGACAAAAGTACTTGATTGTGTCTGGTAAAACTGATTTATTCGCCGTCTAGAGATTTCCTTTTTTTTTCTATGCTGCGCAAAATCTTTGCTTTTCTTTTGGTGTGGACGCACACTCGAAGGGGTTCTAAATTGAGGCTGGGTTTAGAACGTTAATAATATAATTAAGAATGGATTCTTATTAAGAACGAGTTAACAACATTTATAACTGAATTTATAGCAGGTTTAAAATTCTGTTCATTATAACTCATTTAGAAAAATGCTTACTTTGAAAATGATAAAATATTTCCCTTCTTAATGTTTATATTCCAAATATTTTCAGTATTTTTTGCGTAATTTTTCAGAACACAGAAAATATCTGGTATTCTCATGGTTATACTGGGTCTGCTGTAAAAGGGTGTTTGCGAGATGTATGAATGATGTTGACATACAGTCATGACATAATCTGGGCTGGCTACCTTATTACAGCTCTTGAATGTGTAGTTTGGCTGATGATAAATTATTTAGGTGTATAAATATATCAGGTGTATAAATATATATCTATAGACACAGTCACATGGTCCCTCTGAGACAGAGGGTTCCAGATGTGTTTTGCCTGTATGGTATTAACTATGAGTTTGTTCCAAGAAAGCTTGGTTTGTAAGGTTCTACTTATTCAGCTGGTCTGACAAGATTATAGTAATGGGCGAGAGATAAGTAATGCGTAAAACACTGTGTACCAAATGTACAATAACCATTATTCCACTGGTGCAATTCAACTCTATCCTAGCATCTACGCTAAGGTTAATTAAAGCATTTCTACAAAAGTAAAATTTTATAGTAGATTGCACAAAGTAAAATAGTGAGGCTGCATTGTTTTGTACCGGACTGCAAAAAACTGCTTCGGTGTCTACATCTGTTGTTTTTTGGCTTTCCCAAGTGGCAAACATGCAACATTTCTTGGTTGTAACAGTAAAATTGTGAACTAATCGATTACCTCGTAAAAGATGCTGAACCAAAGTGATAATTACTGAGAGCAGAATCTTCTATGGGGATTTAACATGGAGAATAGTCGCCATGGACCCTTACTGCACATGTCAATGGCAAAACATTTATATTCAATGTTCTACTTCAACTCTTAACAAGAGAAGTCAATGAATTCCTGACTAAGTATATATTTGTATTAAGAGATACTGTGACTTGTGGCATACATTGTTTGAAATAGTTAGTAAGATTTATATGTAAAAACAAAATAAAGCTCTCTCATTATCCCGTATCCCTCCTGCCTGTCAATCATTGCCACATCTCTGCTGGTGGTTCGGTGTGATTTATAGTCTGCTGTGTCTTCAGCGACTGATCCTATAATCCTATAGGCGATGTCCTCCAACCACTTCTTGCATTCCCTGCCTGTCTGAGCATGTGTGTCAGAGTCCTCCCGTCCCGCTCCCGATGCCACTGGAAGAACAGCCCTGAGTCAAGACTGTCACCCTTCCACCTCCCTCTGCCGGGGCCCGGCGCCTCGGGGCCTCCCTCCGGGGCACAGCGTCCCTGGGTTGGGTTTGGTTAGGACGGCTGTCATTAAAGAGCCAATAAAATGTTTAAAACATGAAAAGTAAAGAGTTACACATCAAAACATTGCTAGTTGGACTAGTTCTGGTGGTTCTGCAGCCAAGACCAGAGGCCAATGTGAAGCCTGACTGGTGTGTCACACAAGGTCCACTTATGCAGGAACGTCTTCTGAACTCCGCACTGTTGGTATGAATAAGGTGTCACCTGAGAAGGGCATTGTTATATTTTGTATTGTTTCATTATTTATAGTGATATATATTTCATTGTATATATGGTCCTCATTTATATAGCTTTTATCACTTTTATCCAAAGCGCTTTACAGTGTTGACTGACATTCACCCATTCATGCACACATTCACACACCGACGGCCAGCAGGAACAGGGGATCGAACCAGCAACCTTGCGGTTACCAGCCAACCCACTCTCCCTCCTGAGCTAATGCCCCCCCTCCATATATATATGATTATTTGTGTCATTATCTACATTGTTATATATCTTGTCATTGGCTATTTGTTCTTCTTGTTTCAGAGGGAACTACAAGAATAAACCTGATGATAAGAAGGATGATCCAGGGGCTGGAACAGGGCTACTTAAGATAACACTTTATCAGGAGGCATTTTAAGAGGCAGCATCGTTGTTCTATTAGCAGATACACCATAGCACTATCCTCACAGTTCCTGTGTTCTTCCCTGGCATGTAACCAACAATGCCAGGCAAGAGCTGTTGGTGTTGTCTCTGGGTGGAGGTGGGTGATTTGCTGAATCACACGTGGTGGTGTTGAAACTGTTCATTAGAACACATGTATATCCAGTCAGATGTATTTGTTAAGCCCTTAATCACAAAGGGCTTAAAAAACATTGTAAAGAGCAAAAAGAGAAACACCCCTAACCCAGGGAAGAATGAACACAGTGGAAAATGTTTATGAACTCAATTATTCACCAGATTTCTTTTGGACATAAGGGGACAATGTATTTTTTATTTTTTATTTTAAATACCCTTTAACACCACATTAATTGTTATATTAAATTCAGGATAAAATGAAAAACATACATATGAATACAATATACAGAACTGTTTCTTGGGTCTTCATCAGACACGGTGTAGTGTAGTCTGTGCTAAATGTAGAGGTGTCTGTGCTTGTTATCGGTCAGGACAGAAGGATGGAGATAAGCAGTGAAATGCTAGCCTCCATAGATGGACTCTAACAGCCAAAGGTCCTGGGTCTGACCCCACTGTGGAAAGATACATTCCTAGAGGCTTCCTAATATGGAGCCCAGGAGCCCTTTATAATGAGGACCTGGAGAGGATGAGCAGAGTGGACATCACTTCTTCAGCCAGTGTCATCCCCAGACCTAGCAGGACTCTATCCTACCGCTGCCTCCACCATGGGTGACGCTCTGATGGCTGAGTTTGGAAAGGCTGCAGTCTACCTAAGGAAGTCTGACAAGGAGCGCCTGGAGGCCCAAACCAGGGCTTTTGACATCAAAACGCAGTGCTTCGTCGTAGACGATAAAGTGGAATATGTCAAGGGCCAGATCCAAAGCAAGGACGGGGGGAAGGTTGTTGTCAAAAAGGAGGACAACACTACAGTGACTGTTCCAGAGTCTGACGTACATCCACAGAACCCGCCAAAGTATGACAAAATCGAGGACATGGCCATGTTCACCTTCCTCCACGAGCCTGCTGTTCTGTTCAACCTCAAGGAGCGCTACGCTGCCTGGATGATCTACACCTACTCTGGCCTCTTCTGTGTCACCGTCAACCCCTACAAGTGGCTCCCGGTGTATGACTCGGAGGTTGTTGCGGCCTACAGAGGGAAGAAGAGGACCGAAGCTCCTCCTCACATCTTCTCCATCTCAGATAACGCCTACCAGTACATGCTCACTGACCGGGAGAACCAGTCGGTCCTCATCACCGGAGAGTCCGGTGCTGGGAAGACCGTGAACACCAAGCGAGTCATCCAGTACTTTGCCAGCATCGCTGCGGTCGGTGGTGCAGTCAAGAAGGACGCCAACAAAGGGACTCTGGAGGATCAAATCATCCAGGCCAACCCTGCCTTGGAAGCCTTCGGTAACGCCAAAACCCTTAGAAATGACAACTCCTCCCGTTTTGGAAAGTTCATCCGGATTCACTTTGGGAACAGCGGCAAGCTGAGCTCTGCGGACATCGAGACCTACCTGCTTGAAAAGTCCAGAGTCACTTTCCAGCTGAAGTCTGAGAGGAACTATCACATATTCTTCCAGATCTTGTCCAATCAGAAGCCAGAGCTGCTGGACATGCTGCTGATTACCAACAACCCCTACGATTACTCCTACATCTCCCAAGGAGAGGTAACCGTCGCCTCCATCAACGACTCTGAGGAGCTCATAGGCACTGATAGTGCCTTTGACGTCCTCGGCTTCACCCTGGAAGAAAAGATGGGGGTGTACAAGCTGACCGGTGCCATCATGCACTATGGCAACATGAGGTTCAAGCAGAAGCAGCGCGAGGAGCAGGCAGAGTCAGACGGGACTGAAGCGGCTGATAAATCAGCATACCTCATGGGCCTGAACTCAGCGGACCTCATCAAAGGCCTCTGCCACCCCAGGGTGAAGGTAGGGAATGAATATGTCACCAAAGGTCAAGGGGTGGACCAGGTCTACTACTCCCTTGGTGCGCTGGCTAAGTCAGTGTACGAGAAGATGTTTAACTGGATGGTGGTGCGGATCAACCACTCCTTGGAAACCAAGCAGCACCGACAGTACTTTATAGGAGTGCTGGACATTGCAGGTTTTGAGATCTTTGACTTCAACACCTTTGAGCAGCTGTGCATTAATTTCACAAATGAAAAACTGCAACAGTTTTTCAATCACCACATGTTTGTCCTGGAACAGGAAGAGTACAAGAAGGAAGGCATCGAATGGGAGTTCATTGACTTTGGAATGGATTTGCAGGCCTGCATTGACCTTATTGAGAAGCCCCTGGGTATCATGTCTATTCTGGAGGAAGAGTGCATGTTCCCCAAAGCCAGTGACCAGACGTTTAAGTCTAAGCTCTACGACAATCACCTGGGCAAAAACAGAATGTTTGAGAAGCCGAGACCTGCAAAGGGAAAAGCGGAGGCCCACTTTGCTCTGGTTCACTATGCTGGGACAGTCGACTACAACATTGGCAACTGGCTGGTGAAAAACAAAGATCCTTTGAATGAGACGGTGGTGGGGCTCTTCCAGAAGTCCTCCCTCAAGCTCCTCAGTGTGCTCTTCTCCAGCTGTGGAGCCGAAGCGGACGGCAAAGGTGGCAAAGGTGCCAAAAAGAAAGGCTCCTCCTTCCAGACAGTGTCAGCCCTTCACAGAGAAAACCTGAACAAGCTCATGTCCACCCTGAAGACCACACATCCACACTTTGTCCGCTGTCTGATTCCGAATGAGAAGAAAACTCCAGGGATCATGGACAACTGCCTGGTGATGCATCAGCTGCGCTGTAACGGCGTCCTGGAAGGCATCAGGATCTGCAGGAAGGGCTTCCCCAACAGGGTCATGTACGGGGACTTCAAACAGCGCTACAGGATCTTGAACGCTTCCGCCATTCCCGATGGACAATTCATGGACAACAAGAAGAGTTCAGAGAAGCTGCTGGGGTCGCTTGACATCGACCACACCCAGTACAGGTTCGGCCACACCAAGGTCTTCTTCAAGGCCGGTTTGCTGGGTACATTAGAGGAGATGCGAGATGAGCAACTGTCCCGCATTATCACCAGGATCCAAGCCAACGCCAGGGCCATTTTAATGAGAGCTGAGTTTGTCAAGCTTGTGGAGCGCAGAGATGCTCTATTGCTGATTCAGTGGAACCTTCGATCTTTCCTGGGGGTGAAGAACTGGCCTTGGATGAAGCTTTTCTTCAAGATCAAGCCCTTGCTGAAGAGCGCAGAGTCAGAGAAGGAGATGGCCAACATCAAGGATGAATTCAACACGATGAAGCAAGCCTTGGAAAAATCGGAGACCCGAAGGAAGGAACTAGAGGAGAAAATAGTGACGGTTCTCCAAGAGAAAAATGACCTGACCATGCAGATTCAGTCCGAACAAGATACATTAACAGATGCGGAAGAGCGTTGTGAACAGCTCATCAAGAGTAAGATTCAACAGGAAGCAAAGTTGAAAGAGATGACTGAAAGGATGGAGGATGAGGAAGAGATGAACGCTGATCTCACTGCCAAAAGGCGGAAGCTTGAAGACGAATGCTCCGAGCTGAAAAAAGACATTGATGACCTTGAGCTGACATTAGCCAAGGTCGAAAAGGAGAAACATGCCACTGAAAACAAAGTGAAGAATCTCACAGAGGAGCTGGCTTCTCAGGATGATAACATCCTGAAGCTTAGCAAGGAGAAGAAAGCATTACAGGAGGCCCACCAGCAGGCTCTGGACGACCTTCAGAGTGAAGAGGACAAGGCCAACACCCTCACCAAGGCAAAGGTCAAGCTAGAGCAGCAAGTAGACGACCTGGAGGGTTCCCTGGAACAAGAGAAGAAGGTCAGGATGGATCTGGAACGGTCAAAGCGAAAGCTGGAAGGCGACCTGAAACTCAGCCAGGAGAGCTTGATGGACCTGGAGAACGACAAACAGCAACTGGAGGAGAAGCTGAAAAAGAAAGACTTTGAAACGTCGCAGTTGAATGGACGAATAGAAGATGAGCAAGTGGTCAGTGTCCAGTTGCAGAAAAAGCTGAAAGAGAACCAGGCAAGGATTGAGGAGCTTGAGGAGGAGCTTGATGCTGAGCGTGCAGCCCGGGCCAAAGTGGAGAAGCAGCGCTCAGATGTTTCTCGTGAGCTGGAGGACATCAGTGAGCGTCTGGAAGAGGCCGGAGGCGCCACCTCGGCTCAAGTGGAGCTCAACAAGAAGAGAGATGCTGAGTTCCAGAAGGTCCGCAGGGAGTTGGAGGAGTCTACACTCCAACACGAGGCCACTGCTGCAGCACTGAGGAAGAAGCACGCTGACAGCGTTGCTGAACTTGGCGAACAGATTGACAACCTTCAGCGTGTCAAGCAGAAGCTGGAAAAGGAAAAAACAGAACTGAAACTGGAGCTGGATGACATATCGTCCAACATGGAGTGTGTGGTAAAAAACAAGTCCAATATTGAGAAGATCTGCCGCTCAATGGAGGACAACATGAACGAGTACAAGAGCAAGTATGAGGAGGCTCAGAGGACTATCAATGACTTTACCACCCTGAGAGCCAAACTTCTCACTGAAAACGGGGAGCTGGGACGTCAGCTGGAGGAGAAGGAGTGCCTGGTGTCACAGCTCACCAGGGGGAAGCTCTCCTACACGCAGCAGCTGGAAGACCTCCGCAGACAGCTGGAGGAGGAGGTCAAGGCGAAGAACGCCCTGGCCCACGTGGTGCAGTCAGCTCGTCACGACTGTGATCTCCTGAGAGAACAGTTTGAGGAGGAGCAGGAGGCCAAGGCTGAGTTGCAGAGGGTGCTGTCCAAAGCCAACATTGAGGTCTCCACCTGGAGGACCAAATACGAAACGGATGGAATCCAGCGCACAGAGGAGTTAGAAGAGGCCAAGAAGAAGCTGGTCCAGCGTCTTCAGGAGGCGGAGGAAGCCATCGAGGCTGTGAACGCAAAGTGTTCCTCCCTGGAGAAGACCAAACACCGCCTCCAAAATGAAATCGAAGATCTCATGTTGGACCTCGAGAGATCCAACGCAGCGTCCACAGCTCTCGACAAGAAGCAGCGGTCCTTTGACAAAGTGATGGCCGAGTGGAAGCAGAAGTTTGAAGAGTCACAATGTGAGCTGGAGGCGAGCCAGAAGGAGGCTCGCTCTCTGAGCACAGAGCTCTTCAAACTGAAGAATGCCTACGAGGAGTCTCTGGATCAGCTGGAGACCATGAAGAGAGAGCACAAGATCCTCCAGGAAGAGATCTCGGACCTCACTGACCAGCTTGGAGAGGGCGGAAAAAACACTCACGAGCTGGAGAAACTCCGGAAGCAGCTGGAGCAGGAGAAGACAGAGCTTCAGTCGGCACTGGAGGAGGCAGAGGGCTCTCTGGAGCACGAGGAGGGCAAGATCCTCCGAGCCCAGCTGGAATTCAACCAGGTGAAGGCCGACATGGAACGGAAAGTGTCTGAGAAGGATGAGGAGATGGATCAGGCCAAGAGAAACTACCAACGGATGATCGACTCCCTCCAGACTTCTGTGGAATCTGAGACAAGGAGCCGCAACGAGGCACTCCGCGTCAAGAAGAAGATGGAGGGCGACCTCAACGAAATGGAGGTCCAGCTGAGCAAGGCCAACCGGCAGGCGGCCGATGCGCAGAAGCAGCTCAAAGTCATCCAAGCATATCTGAAAGATACTCAGATCCATCTGGACGATGCCTCCCACGGGAACGATGATCTCCGAGAGAACATGGCTCTGGTGGAACGCCGGAATAATCTGATCCAAGCGGAGCTGGAGGAGCTGAGGTCGGCTCTGGAGCAGACGGAACGAGGCAGGAAGCTGGCGGAGCATGAGCTGACCGAGGCCACAGAGCGCATGCAGCTGCTTCACTCGCAGAACACCAGCCTCATCAACCAGAAGAAGAAGCATGAGGCGGATCTGCTCCACCTGCAGTCTGAGGTGGAGGACGCCATACAGGAGAACCGCAACGCAGAGGAGAAGGCGAAGAAGGCCATCACAGATGCAGCCATGATGGCGGAGGAGCTGAAGAAAGAGCAGGACACCAGCGCCCACCTTGAGCGCATGAAGAAGAACATGGAGCAGACCATCAAGGACCTGCAGCACCGCCTGGACGAAGCCGAGCAGGTGGCAATGAAAGGCGGGAAGAAGCAGCTTCAGAAGCTGGAGGGCCGCATCAAGGAGCTGGAGAACGAGCTGGAGGCTGAGCAGAAGAGAGGCACGGAGGCTGTCAAAGGGGTGCGCAAATACGAGCGCCGCATCAAGGAGCTCACCTACCAGACGGAGGAGGACCGCAAGAACCTGGCCCGCGTGCAGGACCTGGTGGACAAGCTGCAGCTCAAGGTCAAGTCCTACAAGCGCTCGGCAGAGGAGGCCGAAGAGGCGTCCAACGTCAACATCGCCAAGCTCCGCAAACTACAGCATGAGCTGGAGGAGGCAGAGGAGCGGGGGGACATCGCAGAGTCTCAGGTGAACAAGCTGCGGGCGAAGACCAGGGACGGCCCCTCCAAGAAGAGTCTCGACGAATAACACGCCCACCGATGGTGAGTCGCCACACAAACACAACAAACACAACCAACACCTGATACTAGGTGTCCAGAAACACAATACACAACTGTAATTAGGCAACAGTCCAGGAGCGCAATACAAATCTGTCCAAATCTGTCCTACCTTTCAAACCTAGGTTCATAGCCATTCTGGCCAATATATAATAATATTGACTTACTACTACAAATTTTCCTCTGCTGTCATTTACATTACATTTACATTTAGGGGATTTAGCAGACGCTTTTATCCAAAGCCACTTACAATGGTTAATACACACCAACGGCGGAGTCAACCATGCAAGGTGACAGCCAGCTCGTCAGGAGCAGTTAGGGTTAAGTGTCGTGCTCAGGGATACATCGACACTAGGAGGAGCTGGGGATCGAACCAGCAACCTTCTGGTGTTGCTGTCCCTGGACAGGTTGATGTTTAAACATCATACAGATCATCACATGTTGGAAAACTCTGCTAAAGATAATTGTTCTAAAACATGACATGATGCTTTTCTTCCTCTACAGACACTCTACTCCGTTTGGTGGACATTGACCCACTTGATGTGTCTGTTGCCATTGGGACCACAGCTCACAGCATGCCTTGTGCTGGCTTTAGCTCACCAGGGCTTAAGTATTCACTACAAATTGCTGTTCAATGCTTCAAAATGATGCTTTAACAGAAACAACATATATCTAACTGTAGTTTTTTTTCTCCATAGTTTAGGCCTTGTTTGTACGTTGAATGCCTTTTATTACACATAATAGTACATATTTTACTATTAAGTGTTTTGATTTATTGATATTACACACTTCATCACCCCTACAGGTAGTGTGTCATTTCGGTATTGGTTACACCTGTAATTGCACTCACCTGGTCACAGTTTGGCACGGATTGACGGAGGGAGAATTGGTGAGCTAGGAAGCAATTTTTCTGTTGACCCCAAAATCAAAGAATGAAACTGCAAACTGAAAGTAATAGCAATATAAAACGCAATTGATTTTGGTTAAAAGTTCATAGTTTAAATCGGAAAACTCTGCCATTGATTGACCAGTTTAAGTTATTGTTTTAAAATAATGTATTTGTCCATATCGCTGCAGTGAAAATCAATCAATAAACGCAGATGGTTATTAATTGATGGGTAGAAAGAAATTACATAATTAGAAATGATTTCTAAAGATACTGTCTTGTACATGTTAGCTAATTCCCATGAATGTATATCTGATAGAAAATGTGTATCTGATAGAAAAATAAAACCATCACATTAGGCCTAATTAAACACCATGCATCAATTTATAAGGATAATTGTGCTTCAGAGTTTGTCAGAATACAAAATGTATCTAATTTCATGTTGTTTTGTTTCATTGTTATCTTTCCAGAGACTAATTTCTAGTGGCCTATTCAGAATCAACACCGTATTTGTGTGATTAACTTAATGCTGAAGTGCCAATTGAGTAAATTATTATCCATTATATTATGTTATGTTTTAATTCATTACATCGATTTTATGTTTGCCTAAATTGTTACTTATAAGTAAAATGAATAGCAACTGAATAGTGTTGCAACCTTACTATTAACCCACAGGGGCCCAGTAAATTACCCCTTTTTTTAAATACAACTGACTGAATACAAACAAGATGTCATTAAGGATCCGGTAGGGTGAGGACATCGTCCTCAAGGATCCTACAGGTAGGCTGCATTCATATGGGTCAAAACCAGTAGCTGACGACTGGGAGTCGAACCCGACTACTTGGGTGTTCGACTCCCGACAAAATCCCTTGAACTCTGATCTGCCTCATGAGTAGGGTCAGAGGTTGTGAAGACGACTGCAGGAAGAATGAAGAACACGTGGAACAAGTTTACTTGGTTTTATTAAGCTGATTTAAGAAAGGAACTTTAAAAGACATTTGGATCACATCAGTCATAAGTTAGGAACTCTGATGTAGACAACTAAGGGTTACAGTATGTATTTAAGCTAAGTAAAAATGGACAATGGCACTGTAGGACTCTGTACGCGTAGGCTATTCTTCCCCCCTATACATGGCTGTATACTTAGTACCCGCTGAAAGTTCAGTATAACATAAATATTATTGGGGGAGTTAAGGATTATGCCATTCAGTACAGCAGATCTGAGTGTTGACTTTTGCATTGAGAGTTCACACGTGGGAGAAATGTAAAACTGTTAATCAGATCAACCATAGTTTGTATGCATTCGGATGAAGGATTAAGATACTTTAAAATTACAACGTCCTAAAATCTTGTCAGCATCTAGAAGCCATGACAGTTGCTGCTTTTCCTACTCTTTAATTCCGAATGGTCAGAGTTCCCAGAAGCACTATGAGGGACAGTTTCTTACAATTAGTCCTGTATGTTTGGTATTGAAAGCGGGATAAAAACACAACCTATCAAAAACGAAATATCTAAACACAAAACCTAATAAAACACACGCTAACAAGTCCCAAGTATGCACACACACATGCGAACGCACACACACACACACACACACACACACACAAACACACTGTATAACATACAATATACACAACCCTTGTCTCTTAGACCAAACTAGCGTATATAAGGCGAAAACTTTATGCCATTGAGCATAAGTAATGGAGCCGATCACGCCATTATTTAATACTTTAAATAAGACTCCAGCTTCAGTATGGGCTCACACAGCATACAAGATGCTGTACGCCAAGTGATGACATAACCATCCAGAATGCTAGATGCTAAGTCGTGACTTCAACACCCAGTAGACTAGACGCCAGCTTGCTAGGTTCTATGTCATGGTAAAATACAAGGCAGCGAAGTTCTTGGTTTATGAACTATCAGCCATCTTAGGTGCCAAGCCATGGCATGCTTCGATGCCAATGAATAAAGCTAAAGCCAATACACATCAGAGGAAATGTATGACCGCATCATTACCAGAATTCTCTCAAGTTGAACTCCGTAAAAAGGATTGGGGATGGATTAAGCGTAAAGCTGAAACACATTAAAAGCCCGAGGCACCACTAATGTAGATCCTGAAAAAGTGCAGTTTTACATCTTTTTTGGTGTTTTAAGTGCATACATTTGTTGTCACATTTATGGCTTTGTATCTAGCAGCAGAAGGCTGCCTGTCACCGACAGCCCCCCCGCCCGCCCCGCCCTGCTAGAGCCTCTTGGTGTGTTTGGAGTTGTAGTGGCCCCGCATATCCTTGCGCAGGCGGAACTTCTCGCCGCACACGCCGCAGATGTACAGGTGGACGTCCATGTGGCTCTCCAGCTGCTCCGTGCTGGGGAACACCTGGAAGCACACCTGGCAGATGGTCTCGCCGGGCGCCAGGTGCGAGATCATGTGGCGGACGTGGTCGTGCTTGAGGAAGGTGCCCCGGTCGCACACGGGACACACGTAGCGCGCCATGCCCTTGTGCATGTCGGTGTGCAGCCGCAGCTGCCGCTCCCGCAGGAACTGCTTGCCGCAGGTCTGGCAGCTGAACTGCTTCTCGCGCGTGTGCACCGTGTAGTGCTCGCGCAGGTGGCAGCGCTGGTAGAAGCCCTTGCCGCAGAGCGTGCAGAAGTGTTTGCGCCGGTGGTCCGGCTCGGCGCCGTCCTCCGAGGCGGTGGCGGGCCGCAGCAGCTCCTGCTCGTGGCAGGCCAGCGCGTGCTCCAGGGCGCGGCCCTCGCTCTGGAACACCAGGCCGCAGTGCAGGCAGGCCAGGTCCGCCGCGTCCTGCAGGCCCTCCTCCAGGCCCCGCGCCTCCTCCTCGTCCTCCATGCCCCGCGCCTCCTCCTCCTCCTCCATCAGGGACGAGTCGTCCTCGCCGTGGGAGTCGAACTCCGCCTCCTGCGACTCGCCGCAGCGCTCGGCGTGCTCCTGCAGCTGCCGGCCCTTGATGAGCACCTGGCCGCAGCGGCCGCAGGCGCAGATGTGCCCCATGTGGCTGGAGAGGTAGTGGGCCGAGCGGTCCTCCTCCGTCAGCTCCACGCCGCACAGCTCGCAGGGCGCCGACTCCTCCTCCTCCGGCGGCTGCGGCTGCTGCTGCTTCTCCTCCTTCACCTTCCGCAGTTTCAAGGGGATGCCAGAGTCGTCGCCGGCCGACGCGTGGCCTTCGAAGGGCTCCCGGGGCGCGTCCCCCATGCGGGAGAAGCCCGGCTCCGTGTGCTCCTGCTCGGGCTCCTCCTCCTTCTCCTTCAGGACGTCCTGGAGCCTGGCGTCGCTGGCCCTGCCGGCGGCGGCGTCGGCCTGCTGCCCCACCCGGACCACCTCGATCTCAGAGTACGGGGTGTCCTCCGGCTCCGTCTTGATGGAGACGGTCCGGGCGGCGCCGGGCTCGCCGCCGCCGCCGCCGCGGTCGTTCCCGGCCGCCACCGAGCGGTTCACGAGCGGCTCCGCCGGGTCCTCGGGCCACTCCTCCTTGCAGACCACCCCCCGGGGCTCCTCGGGGCCCTCCGACGCCGAGCTCTCCGCCTTGCTGGAGTCGTTGTCCGCCGCCTCGGCCGCCGCCCGCGGCGTGGGGAAGGCCTTGCGGTTGGTGCACGTCAGGATGTGCTCGATGAGCAGCTTCTCGCAGCTGAACACGAAGCCGCAGTCGTCGCAGGTGTACGTGCGGCCGAACCGCGGCCGCTCCTTCATGCTGGCGCTGCGGCCCGCGCCGCCGCCGCCGCCCCCCGACCTCTTCCTGAGGTCACACGGCTGCTCCGCCAGGCCGTCCAGGACCACGAGGGGCGGGGCCACCATCAGCGGCGTGCCGGCGACCACCACCACCACCTCCTCCGCCGGCGGTGGCGGCGGCTGTGCTGCCGCGGCCCGGATCACGGCGCCGAGAGGCGGCGCTTGGCGGGCCGCCACGCTGGCGACGGTCATCTTGGGCCGGTCCGTCTCGCCGGCGGCGGCGGCGGCGGGCCTCTGCTGCTCGTACATACGCACGCCAAACATCATCTTCCCCGCGACCGGCGCGGCGGCGGCAGCAGAGGAGGAGCTGGACGAGGAGGAGGAGGAGGAGGCGGAGGAGGAGGGCGTCAGGTTGGAGCTCCGGATGTCCCGCAGGTCGTCCAGGGAGTCGGGGATGTAGTACATCTGCAGGTACGCCATGGACGCCTTCAGCTCCTCGAACTCGTAGCTGCCCACCACGATCCGGCCCAGGTACATGAGCTGCAGGATGAGGTCGAAGCACTCGGCGCTGATCTGCATGTTGCTCAGGTCCAGCCGCCCGGCCGCCTGCTGGTCCCGGATGAACATCATCCGGAAGTAGGAGCTGCAGGCCGCCAGCACCGCCTTGTGGGCCCTGAAGTAGATGTCTCCGATGGAGATGCAGCAGTCGCACAGGAAGCCCCACTCCCGCTGGTTGTTGAGCTGCTGGAGCACATGATCACTGTGGCTTGGCCTGGCCATCACCCCTGGGGAGCAGAAGGGCAGGGGTTAACGACACACGCCGTTCACACCGCCGGCTCCGCTCGGACATCAACAACGGCACGGCTCAACGACACCCTGTGGATAACAGAGCCGGCGTATCGGCGGATATTTGGTGTCTCGTTCTGTTTATTAAGTTCATCTGATTCAAAGCAAGACATCCTGAGATTGTGAGGGATTATGTTTTGTTCGCATGTGTGACCACTCAAGTAAGAGGACCGAAGTAAATTGATTAATGCAACCTATCTCTAAACAAACTGAAAGAAGTAACAACCTAACCCTAACTCGGTTTAAGTGACACATAAAAGAGCACATAAAAGCGAGTATGTTCAGACATACTATATGAAGCAGTGCTAACAATAAGAAAAACTCTTTACATTTTTCACACAACTTCGATCAACATAACGGCCATTACACAACGACGGTACTAAAAAAGTATCACAACGTTTTCGTGGGTCGTAACCATGGCGATAACACCCCCCCCCCCCTTTCTAAAACTCTAAACCAAAAACGCTTTCTGTTTGAATTCCAGCTAAAACAGTAGAGTCACTGGCTCTTTAAGTCGACAAGCTAACCTTATCACCCGCATAATTACTACAAAATAACAGGCTGCTCACAGTGAGCACATTCTCCACGGTCCCCAGGGGCGGAGCTAGCAGTTTAGTCATGACCCGCCCTAAGTCACGACCCGGCCTACTCTGCGTCTCATTCGCTAGTACTCGTTGATAACTTGATAAGTCGAGACCCCCCCCCCCCCCCCCCTCCCCCCTCCCCCCTCCCCAATACCATTTTTTTTTTTTGCAGCTTCTCAGCTTATCTACACAATTCACGTTGATGCCCCCTGTGAATTTCGCCCAAAGGTGATGAGTTGTCAGGGCCTTATCTATGGTTATCTTAAAGGTGCACTAGCGGATCATTCCTGCGCATCAAGGCATCACTTCCCGGACTGGTTCCAGGAATCTATCTTGCCTGACAGTCCCTGGTGTGAATGCAGTTCAACGGTGGAGTAACGTACGGATGGAGCAGAGAGGGAGGGTATTTTTGGGTTCAGTTTAATAATCTTGCTCTCCTTACAACTCCTCAAATGTACCTACCGCAGCTTTAGGCGTAAGAATGTGTCATGTTGTCATGTTGTCATGTTTGTGGATATTCCCTTTACATCCCAATAGCAATCAATAAATCAAATGCTCTAACATTTCTTTATTTGTTTGATATCTGTGGCTAGGCCTGGGCAATAAAACAATAAATTATCATATCGTGATAGACATATGATCAATATCAATATAAAACATGTTAATATATTCGAATATATCGATTAGAGACTGGACCACCGAATCTAGCAGCTGGGTTTGTTACACAAACATGGTTCCGTACTTATTTACAATATTTTAGTGTTTTTCATTGTTGTATCGACATTGGAGTATTTATCAATGAAGAACAGTGGAAGGTCATATTAAGTGTTAAACAGAAGTGTTTAAATCCAGCATGGTAATTCCTAGTCTTTTTAGGTAATTCAAATGATCAATAGTTATCGATATCAATCAATATGATCGAGTTATATCGTGATATGTCTTTCAGCCATATCGCCCAGGCCTATCTGTGGCTGATTGGATTGATGAGCTGATGGCCCTTAAAAACTTCAGCACAATTAACTGGATCATTGTGACAGGCTCGTAGTGTAGCATTTCTACAAGGATAAACAATATAAAACAAAGAATGAACAACTGAAAGCATAGCAACATAGCATATCAACACCTTGATGCTATGGAACAGGACCAGTAGGCGACATCTGATTACCCTTGTTGATATACTTCTAGACAATACTTCTAGGCTCTGGACTACAATACTCTATAAGTCTACTTTTCTCTGACAACATTATTACCATCTATAGTTCATGGACTAAAACTATTTCATTTGATACCATGGATTATATTAAAAAAAATATATAGGAGCATTTATTAAAACGAAATGCACATATTGTTGTTTGTAGTTCTCTACAAACGTTCAGCATCCATCAGCAAAGATGGATCTCCATCTTTCATTTATTTATTTATAATATAATTTAAGTAATGATAATATCCCACATCCTCTTTGTGATGGGAAGCAGAATCTCAGAACGTTCACATCAACCCAAGTCTGTCCTCTCGTCTGTCCTTGTTTATATGTTGCTAGTTACAGGTTTAGCCTGCTGTTCTGTGAACCATATCATTTATGAACGCCATAAAACCCAACCCTATATTGCAGCAAACGACATGTTTACAATCAGTCGCTTTATTTTAAGATTATTTGGCGACTATCCTTATGTAAATAGGAATATAAGCTGACTGTGTCGGGCCAAACTTCCCAGCCCGCCCACACGCACTGCTATTGGCCAGACGGAGTTGCGGTCATGCGGGAATGCAACGCCCGTCCATCAATCACCGCACACAACAAGGTAGACAACAAGGTACACGACGAGGTACAATCGGTGGGTTCTCCTGAGAGATACACGGGGCTGGCCGTCGAGGAATTCTTGCTCAACACTTGGAGCTGAAAAGCAAAATGGAGATGGCTCGTCCCCACCACGGAGGTGTTGACGGAGCGCTCACGCAAGCACGCACGCACTCGCTGCTTCCCGCATTCAAGGCTCGAGAGCGAGAGAGAGAGAGAGAGAGAGAGAGAAAAAAAAAGCCACAGCATTAGCAAACGCACGAATATATACCCCTAAAACGCTCTCCATCGACACTCACCGAGAATACCAGAGGCCAACCGAACACCGTTTGCCGTCAAATCAAAGTTCGGCGTCCGAAGATTGAGGGTCTGACGTTTTTAATCCACGCAGAAAGTTGTTAAAACGCTCGTCGCGAGGGCGAAGCCCCTTTCTGCAGCAGCACGGATGAAAGCACTTCCGCACAGTCTCTCCGCTGCGCGCTCCCCGCACGAGGCTGCCCTCCCCGGATCCTGCCCCGGCCACGCAAATCCACGCAAAACCACTTCCACCCCTCACGCACATGAAGCCATTGACGTATAGGTCTACCAGGTCTACCGACCCAGCTCCACAGTAGTGCTTAAATATATATATATATATATATATATATATATATATATATATATATATATATATATATATATATATATATATATATATATATATATTTCCACTTATATTTCCACTTATATATACATATATTTCCACTTGATTTGCGGTGCATACATATCCATTTATACATCAAGAAGAAAACAAGAATGTAATGTCCCGTTGTAATATTTGTAGCATTTAACATCAAAATGCCTGTTTGGTTTCTACGAATGAAATTATAAAGTACATTCATGTGAACTCATAGGAGAGATGTGTTTGGGTCAGTCATATATATTTAAGTGTCTGGACGGAGCAAAGCAACAACAAAGCAGAGTTGGGCCTACATCAGCTCATTTATATTTGCACACACGCACACCACATAAATCTCCCGAATCTATTCAAAGCAGGGATTTATTGACAAGGGAAACACACACACACACACACACACACACACACACACACACACACACACACACACACACACACACACAGTAGCCCTATAGTATTTATTATACTGTACGTCCGTACTGTATTATAGTCACGTGACCATGTAGCCAATCTCGGAGCAAGGCTCGCGAGATCCTGCGAGAGTATCTCTGCAGCAACAAATAGACTGCTAAATATAAAGATTTATTTGGACTATCGGTGGGAAGACGCAGCTTTATGAAGATTTATAACCATGCTTTCTGTAACGGTGTCGTAATCCGTTGCTCGTGTGTCTAGAATCGGTGTTTTCCAGGATGCTGTTCAGACATGCATCTCGCCTCATTCAGATCGAACAATTTATTCCTTCGGAACCCAACACTTGAGCCCCTGAGGACACAGACGGGGAAATCGATTATTTGGACGCGCCTGTTGTAGCAGGCTGGACTCGTCTGTTGGAAACGGTTCGTCTTTCCGTTTTACCGCGTCCGGCGTCCGTTAAATGTGGCCGGTGTCCTTCGCAGCTCCCGCATGCTTTGTTGCCGTCTTGTCTTCTTCCTATACCATCTTTCATCTCTCACCATGTACCCCAGCGGTTATTGTTGTCTTGGTATCTCGATCTGTTCTTTTGGGCCGCGACAATGCAATAAAAAAAGTGTCAACCAACCAGCATCTGGGCTGTGATGGTGCACGTAACGCTCATCTGTGTGCAGATGACAGTATCTCTAGTATCACTAATATACATCAACGGACCCTGTCTGGATAATGTAGTGTTGTAACCGAGCTAACTGAATATTTCGTTGAAGGTTGTGAACGTGACATGTTGTGTCCGTGCGTGTGTATGTGTGTGTGTGGAGTCAGTGTGCGTGAGTCCGTGTGTGTGTGTGTGTGTGTGTGTGTGTGTGTGTGTCATGTGGAGTCAGTGTGCGTGAGTCCGTGTGTGTGTGTATGTGTGTGCGCGCGCTCGTGTGCATGCGTACCTACATGTGTGTGTGTATGGAGGTCGACTATAGCTTTTGTGCATGTGTGTGTGTGTGTGTGTGTGTGTGTGTGTCTGCATGTGTGTGTGTGTCCAGCAGGTGGAGTCTAAACAATAGTGTGTGTGTGTGTGTGTGTGTGTGTGTGTGTGTGTGTGTGTGTGTGTGTGTGTGTGTCCACCAGGTGCAACATGGACGTGTCCAACCACAGCTTCTTCCTGCTGCAGCAGCTGAACGTGCAGCGGGAGTTCGGCTTCCTGTGTGACTGCACGGTCGCGATCGGTAACGTCTTCTTCAAGGCCCACCGAGCCGTGCTGGCGTCCTTCTCCAACTACTTCAAGATGATCTTCATACACCAGTCCAGGTCCCGACCAGAACCCACCTGACCCCACAGAGCCGATTAGACGCAGTTTACTCAAATGGGTTTACTGGAACAGGTTTACCAGAACCAGTTTAGTGCCGGTTTAGCACGGCACCGTAGTATTTAAAGGACAACCAAACCACGACACCACTTGTAGATTGGTTAGCATTAGATGGCTCCCCCTATAGGTTAAACACGTGGTATTGCATGCTTGAGATCTGATTGGCTGATATAGTCACCTGCTGATTGCATTGAAACAACACACCTGTCCTCAGTTTATTGAACCAGAAATGAAGGGGCGTTTATTATTTATGACCCAAAAAGAGCTTTTATTCTAAAGGTGGGGCACCAGGGATTTGGTGATCCTTCACATGGTCTGGGTACAGTGTGTACAGTGTAGTGGTGGATTTCATGATTCGTTTGCTTGAATCAGTTTGCGTCGGTCAGTTCGCCAAGAAGAATCGTTCAGAATCGTTTGTTCGTTTGTTTGTACGTTCAGTCGTGTTTCGGGTAGCTAGTCAGCTCCTCCCTCGTTCTCATTCTCAAACGAATCATGATCGTGCAATGGTGCAAACGCTCATCAATCAACACGACATTAACTAAGTTCCTTTCAGCTGAGGAGCGTTCGGAATCGGGATGTTGTTTCCCGGCTGGCTCTCGTGACGTCTCAGTCCTCGAGTCTTCACCGCTAAACACAGTCAGTGAACAAACGGCAGCTCGCGAGTCAGCGTCAGCGACTCAGCGACTAGTGGGCGGGTCTGGGAGTCGAGTCTCAGAGAACGAACGATTACAAACGAGTTGAACGTGAGAGAACTGAAACGGGGGAATCAAGTCGGTGCGTTCTTGTCAAAGAGTCGTTCATTCGAAACCGATTAGTTTGCAAACGACCCATCACTAGTACCGAGGTACGTGTTTACTTCCCATGAGGCCGATTCCCAAGCTCCTCTGACCCGGACGGCCCTCTGTGTGTTGCAGCGAGTGCATCAAGATCCAGCCCAGCGACATCCAGCCGGACGTGTTCAGCTACCTGCTGCACATCATGTACACGGGCCTGTGCCCCAAGCAGTCGGTGGACCGCGCCCGCCTCCACCACGGCATCAAGTTCCTCCACGCCTACCAGCTCTGCCTCAAGGCCGGCGAGGGCGTGGCCGAGGGCGAGGGCGAGGCCGGCGACGCCCTCCGCATGTCCAACCTCTACGGCATCCAGATCTCCTCCCAGCTGGGCGGGAAGGACGGCGCCGCGGGGCCCAAGGCCGCGGGCGGCGGCGGCGGCAGCGGGTCCAGAGGGGGAGCGGGCGGCGGGGGTCCGGCCGGGCTTCCCCTGGCGGCGGAGGGCGTGCCCGCCTCCTCCTCCTCGCTCCACCAGACCTCCTCCTCCGGCGCCGGCGCGCTGCACGCCATGTCCTCGGTGGCGTCCGGCGGGGACGACTCGGACATCATGACGCACATCAAGCAGGAGGAGCAGGAGGAGGCGCAGGAGGAGGAGGAGGAGGAGGCGGTGGCGCGGGGCCTCCTGATGAAGGCCAGCCCGCTGGAGCTGCTGTGCCCGCGGTGCGGGGAGCACTGCTCGTCCCCGGGGGGCCTGCGGGACCACCTGTTCAGGGCCTGCAGCCTGGCGGGGTCGGTGCCGGAGGAAGGGCTCCTGGAGGAGGAGAGCCGGGGCTCCCAGGGGCCCCTGGACGCGGGGTGCCTGGAGGAGGCGCTGAGGCAGAGCCAGGCGTTGGCCAATCAGCTGGCGGCGGAGCTGCGACGGAGCAGAGGAGGAGGAGGCGGAGGAGGAGGAGGAGGAGGAGGGGGTAGCAGCCCGCCACCCTCGCTGCCCCCCTCCTCCTCCTCCTCCTCCTCCGCCGCCCTCGTGACGCAGTCCCGGAAGCGCAAGATGGCGTGCGCCGTGTGCAGCGTGCGCTTCACCCACAAGAGCGCGCTGCAGGAGCACATGTACACGCACACGGGCAAGCCCTCGCGCCTGCACCGCTACAACCGGCTCTGCAACCAGATCCTGCAGGCGGCCGGACACTTCTGCCACACCCCCGACGGAGGTGTGGGAGGGGGAGGGGGTGGGGGTGGGGGCGTGGCTTCTGACGGGGGAGTGGCCGCGGTGATGTCAGAGGACGTGACTCGAGACGTCCAGGACAACGGGAGTTCGTGCTACTCGCTGGACTCCGAAGTCTCTCAGGAGAGTGTGGACGTGGTGCCGGTGGAATGACACTACCGGCACCGCCGCCCCCTACTGGTCGTTTATCAGACGCTTTCACGTCACGAGAACAATCACACGATACAATCAATAGTGGAGAAGCTACAAAGATGAGTTAGAGTGCTGCATCACCTTGTTGTCAAACAACAACTGGAGAGAGCAGGGAAGCTATAGGAACAAAAAAGATACTCAAACAAAAGCAAATAATTGAATTGTACTAGCCCAAAGGTACTGGGTTTGATCCCCCGGAAACATCCTTGAGCTAGATGATCCCTACGACATACCTGCGTCTTTAGTCACCTTTATCTGAATTCACTGTAACTCCCTTTGGATTAAAGTGTATGCTAAGTGACGCACTGGTGAATAGTAGCACTACTGCCCCCTGCTGGAGACGGGACCCACAGCAGCCTCGGTGCCAGCTGCTGATTGGTGTCTTGGAAACAGAATACATATTTAAAGGTCCCACGGCATGAAAATTTCACTTTATGAGGTTTTCTAACATTAAGTTGAGTTCCCCTAGCCTCCCTATGGTCCCCCAGTAGCTAAAAATTGCATTAGGTGTAAAACGAGAAGTAGCTATCTTACTCCGTCTTTGAAAAAAGGATTGCTGAAAAGCTTTGATTTGGCTTCCGGTCCTGTATGACGTCATACGGGACCAGGTTACCTCCCCTTTCTCTGCTTGGCCCGCCCAGAGAATTTGGCCCGCCAATGAGACAATGAGCTAGGACCGTGCGAGCGCCACATGTGTGTGTGTGTGAATACACACACTGCAACGCAGTTATTGTTATTTGGATAACTGTTCTGCTGTTGGTGTTATGGCGCATAACACGCAACACAATAACGCAACCTTGCATAAAGCTCCCATTTGGTGAAAACACTAGACTGCGTCGGGTTGGTTGAGAAGGAATTGAGAACCGCGACATGGAGGAGAAAAGGATTGTTGCCCAGGATTGTCTGTCGGAGCCCCGCTGTAGCGGGCAGCCCCGGGGGCGGTCAGCGTTCAGCGGGGCTGGGCGGGCAGCCCCGGGGGCGGTCAGCGTTCAGCGGGGCTGGGCGGGCAGCCCCGGGGGCGGTCAGCGTTCAGCGGGGCTGGGCGGGCAGCCCCGGGGGCGGTCAGCGTTCAGCGGGCAGCGGGGCTCTGACAGACAATCCTGGGCAACAATCCTTTTCTCCTCCATGTCGCGGTTCCCAATTCCTTCTCAACCAACCCGACGCAGACAACCCTGGGCAACAATCGCGGGCAACAATCCCTTTCTCCTCCATTTTGCCGTTCAGTCTGTACTTAATATTGACGTGGAAGTGGAAGAACCAGAGGCGTCTGAGAACCCGTCGCAGTCGTTTGAGATTCATAATATCATCCGGAGGCGCAAACAGCTTTTGACCATGATAATATATATTATATTATATAGATATCTAAATATAATATGATATTATTTCAACTCCCGCCGGAGCACCTGGAGTGTTCAGTGTTCCACTGTAAACACTAGCGCAGGGCCACACCCCCACCCTCCACCTTGACCCGCCTCTAAAAACGGCACGTTTGTGGAGAGCTCATTGTGGGACTGGCTTGTAGTGGCTGTAACTCTGCACCAATTCTGCACTTGAACGTCTTCAAGTACTGTATTAGGGGCCCACTAACACCTATATTAAAGCATCCATAAAATAGTATGCCATGGGACCTTTAACAATTATTTTCGAAGGTGAAGGGAGCCTGAGGTCTGCCTGAATAATTGTTTTAGTATATACTACACGTGAACACTCCAAAAAAAACAACAAGATAACACTTTTCGCCGGGGTTTATTTGTTTTTATTAGCCTGACGAGACGACCGTCATGCGCACTCCACAATATGAGATTGAGATCTCAATCATGGGATATTGCCCCATATCCCAAGATAGCGAACCAATCAAATAGCGCCATCTTAGGAGGTTCACGTGTAGTATATACTAATATTGGATATACCTGTGTTGGTACTGAACAGTTTGCCTCAGAGTTCTGTCTCTCTGATTGGCTGAAGAGTCACTGTGTATTGTTCTTCTCTGTTAACCAGCATTGATCTTTGTCTGTTATCAGTTTTTTAGGAATGGGAAATTATTTATGTGTAAAAAACACTATGGTCTTCTGCCAATAGTTTGAAACCTGAATAAATATGAACAGGAACAACTGTAGGCCAATATTGAATTCGTTTTTATATATTCGTTTTTTAATGTAGATACTGTATACTTTATTAAAAAATGAAATCATAAGGCAACACATAATGACAAGAATTCAAGAACCTTCCCTAAGCCCCGTTAGACTTGACGTGTGCCTAAAGTTGAGACTAAAGTAATTTTCTAAGGATGAAATTCAACCCTAAACCTGCTGCAATCTTGGATCCAAATCAGTTGAATCTAGAACCAGACAATCAGTGTAAATACTATTCTGAAAGTCCAAACCTCTCAATCTCTGTACACAATGAGCTGACTAGTGAGTTTATTCCTCCCTTTAATTTATTTAATCTCTATGGTCACACCCCTCACATTGCTCGTGGCTCAATGACATTAACATTATGTGGAATCCGATTGAATGTTCCCGTAACTTTACCGTGTTAGATTCACATCCTCATCGGGACGTTTGAATACCTGTCATGTGTGATTTTTGGGATAATATTGTGAGTGCGATGTTAGTTAAAGAGATTCGAGTTTCCCTCCTTCTTTGTTTTCTATTTTGTCACACAGATTATAATTCTTTTCACCAATTAAACTTTTGGTAAATAAATATAATTTTTTTTCACAAATAAGCTTCAGCCTCTTTTGATTTGATGAAAAACGAAGGGTTGCGGTCACCAGTTTAAGAACATTGCAATTACAAGCTCTGCCCACCAGATCTCTTCAGAGATGTGGTTCATAATCCGCACACCTTTGATTACCGCACTAGTCGTCTTCACTGGAGCTCTTGCCAAATAGCCTTCACCTACACCCGGGTTTTCCTGCCCTGACACACCTGAGTTTGCCTGTACAAGATACAACGGAACCTTCTATGACAACCTCAGATACACAAATTGGGACTGGGAGCCAGGTGGCTAAAAACAACCTGACCCTATAGCAGCTGAGCAGTGACACACTGGAAACTCAAATTAGAAGAATGACTGCTGCTCACACTTTATTACTGCCTTATGAATCATACAGGCACGTTTGAGGCTTTTTTTTAAATATATTTTTACATTTAAAGAAAATGAATCGTTAATACCGGTAGTTTAACATGCTGCTGCTCCCTAGTGGCTGGTTTACCTGAAAAAGATTGTTCATCATTGAGCACTGCTCAGTGCAACTTATTAACAGAGAGGAAGGCTTGCTATTGCAACAGTTTTCGTTGTGTTTGAATTGTTCAGTTTAGTTTAGTTTACCTGCCTTAGACTCCAGGCTACACACGTTTTTTGGTTTACTTCATTTTTTCTTGTTTGTTGGCCTGTTTGCTTTAATTTATGCAAGCCTGTCTGTAAGTGGGTGAGCGTCTAAAAGCATTCACTGGACCAAAAAACAAGACTACAGAAGGATCAAGCAACAAGGTCACTGACAGACTAACAACATGGAGGAAACTTGGCCTGTGTGTTTGCATTCAACTGTGGCTTCTTACACACACACACACACACACACACACACACACGCACACACAGGCGCATACATACTCACCCACACGTGTGTGTATATAAACCAGGTGTATGGCCATTTCTAATTGAACAAGCAATGCTGACGAAAGAGTTGTATTTTTAAAATCACAGGCCTCCTTATTGCTATGGTTACACAGCATCCAAGTTGTCTCATTTTCACATGTTTAAAAATAATCCAAAGACCTAAGATGACAAAATATGACTGTGTATCTATAACTTCTAAATTCTGACTTGTCTCGTCCCTCATCCCTCCATCATTCTGTCTCCCCTCTATCATCAATCCATCATTCTGTCTCTTCTCTATCCATCTTTAAGTCTTTCAATATAACACAACACATTGGAGAACTGCCCTTTACTTAAATTGTCAGAAAATTATTAACATTTCAGAGTAATAGACAAAACATGTATTTATAATTTCTAATTAAAATAAAGATCACATTTTGATTAAGGCAAGATCTATAAGAAGGTTTAAACGGTACTGTTCTCAAGGACAAACGTATTTTATACAACATGAGCATAGGTCATAGGAACCATTCAAAATTGTTCTGAAATATCAATATATATATATTTTTTGTCACAATTGCATAACAGTGTCTGAACAAAAGCTCCGGTTCAAATGTGACATTTTGTGATATGACCAAAACTGTATGATATGCCTGTGTTGTGTCACTTAGCAGAGCGGTGCTACGCAAGCTGGTGATGTTGTGCTAGCATGCTAGTTAGCACAGCCAGTAGCACCGTGCCATGTGGCTCACTTTTAATTACTTTAGTTCACAATAAATATTTCCTTCAGCTTAACTATACAATGTATGTTATTATTTACCTACTTTATTACTTGATATTAAACTGTCTTTTGTATTTCATGGAAGGACAAAATAGAAATGCTTCCTAATGCTTGCAAATAGCAGCAACGGCATTTTGCATGTGAGAAATTTTTTTTTTCTCTTCTAATAAGTGTTAAGTGTATCCTTAAAGTGGAGGTGTCACGCTTTTCTAATATAACAGACTACTGCTTCATACTTTGTAACAAACCTTGTAGACTGAAATTTCCACTCCTTTTCTGCAAAAATCTAACAAGTGGGGAACACAAACCCCTGACATTTTAACTTTCACATTTAGGAAAATCAATTAAAAGTTAATTTACAAGACATTTGTACACCTCAACTGCGGCTGACCTGCCAATCACTGAAAACACAAACAGACACAAACATATCTGTAAATACACTAATGCAGTACTGTGATGTGTATGTGTGTGTCTGTGTGTGATCATTAAAAAAACACAGTTTCTCTGTGTGGGAGAGTGTTTTTCCTCAGTTAAATGGTGGCTGGGATAGGTGTTAGCAGGATGGAGTATAGGAGTTTCAAGGATTTGGCTGGTTTATAAAGGCTTCACGTTAGTGGTTGACGTTAACTTTGTCTATATAGATGCAAAGGGTTAAGTGATGAGGGTTAAATTATAGTGGTGAAGGGGGTTGAGGGTTAAGGGTTGGATGTCATTGATTTAAGGGTAGGTAATTTATTTTTGCTGAAATTGTCTTTCCACCGCGTCAGCAATCAATAAATGAAACGCTCTGGAAAAAAATAATCTGTTTTCTATGGCGGTTGCAGGTCTGTAATAATTAAACTCTATTCTATTCTATTCTAAAAAGTCGACTCCACACCCCAGCTACCTGCGCGCACTCTGCCTGTGCACTCACTGCGCATGAGTCTTCCACAAGGCTAGGGGGAGCTGTTTTGATATAGCGAGCTGGTCACGTGTTACAGGGGAGCGAAAGGAGGGCTGGGATTTGGTCATTTGAATACTTTCAAAATTGTACTCTTGGTGGTTTCCCCAAATTGCCTTAAATACCTGGCCTTAAGGGTTGAGGGAGTGAGCGGTAAGCTGTTTGGGACTAAGGTTTAGTTGTCAGTGACTAAGGGTTAGATTTGAGGGACTAAGGGTTGAGGGTATGAGGGACTAAGGGTTGGTTTCTCCAAATTTCTCCTAAGGGGGATTAATAAAGGACTATCTTATCTATCTATCTTAATTGCCTGCCCTAGCTTTAAGGATAGAGGGACAGGTGATTGGGTGAGCGGTAAGCTGTTTGGGACTAAGGGTTAGATGTCAGTGACTAAGCTTTAGATGTTAGGGACTAAGGGTTAAATTTGAGGGACTTAGGGTCAGATTTGAGGGACTAAGGGTTAGATGTTAGCGACTAAGGGTCAGATGTTAGGGACTAAGGGTCAGATGTTAGGAACTAAGGGTCAGATGTTAGGAACTAAGGGTCAGATGTTAGGAACTAAGGGTCAGATGTTAGGAACTCAGGGTCAGATGTTAGGGACTAAGGGTCAGATGTCAGGGCCTAAGGGTCAGACGTCAGGGCCTAAGGGTCAGACATTAAGGACTAAGGGTCAGACGTCAGGGCCTAAGGGTCAGTAGGGTGCGGGGGCCAGGTGATGGGGGTCCCGGCGGTGCGCGCGGTCCACCGAGTTCTGCCCGTCCCTCAACAGCTGCTGGACAGCGGCCACCAGGGCGGCCTGCACCACTGCGTGGGCGGCCAGCACCAGCTCCTCAGCATCCCCGCCCCCGCCGCCTCCTCCTCCTCCTCCTCCTCCTCCACCCTTGAGCTGCCAGTCCACCTCCACCCCTGCGCTCGTCCCCTCTGGCGCCGCCGTGGCGTCCACCGGCGGCGGCGGCGGCGGTGGTGGCGCTTCCCAGTCGCACGTGGCGCCTTCCCAGTCGCACACGGCGCCGTCCTCCTCGCCGCTGTTGAGGCGTATCAGCGGCACCACGAGGACCGCGCCCGCGGGGGAGGGCGCCCGGGCCGCCAGGCGGTGGTCGTCGGTGACCACGGCGACAGCATCAACACGCCGGAGGCCGTTGGACAGTCCGGGGGTCCCCGCCTCGCCGCCTTCAGAGGGGCCGTCCGAGGGAGCGGCCTCGTCGTCGGGCGGCAGGTCAGCGGTTGCCACGGCGGTGGCGGTGTCGGTCGGGTCATCGCGGGCGGCGGCGGCGGGGGCCGGCGGCGGGAGGCGGTGGTCCTCCTCCGCTGGGTCAGGTGACCCGTCCCTCGGCCTCTGCTCCGGGGCCCGGGCGCCGGGCCCCCACTGGGGGTGCCCCTCCGCCGCCAGACCGAAACATCCCATCTGGGACTCGGTCACGGCCTCGGGCTCCTGCACGCTCATCACCATGACGACGTCGTCGCCGCGTCGGCGTTCCGAGCGGCGTTCCGGAGCGTGCCTCGCCGCCTCGTCCGGGGCCGCTTCGGACGACAAACCCGGGACGGCTCTGTCGTCGTTGTCGCCGTCGTTCTTCTCCGGGGCGACCCGCTCGGGTTCGCCCCGTCCCGGGCTGCGGCCGCCGCCGCCGCCGCCCCCCTCCTGAGCCGGGGCGCCGGGCGGCCCCGTCGCGCCCCGGCCGACGGTCAGCGGCGCGCGCGTTTCCCCCGGCGCGTCCTCTCCGGCGCTACGGGGCCCCGCCCCCCCCCCGTCCTGCTCTCCGCCGGAGGGCAGAAGGTGGCGGAAAAGCCTCATCCCCGGGAAGCGCCCCTTGGCCTTGGCGCCGCGGCCGGACGGGCCCGTCTGTCCCCCCAGGGCGCTGCCCTCGGGGCGCGGCCGCCGCCGTCTCCTGAAGCAGGTGAAGACCCTCCGCCACGCCCCCTTCTGGGTCTTCTTCGTAGCCCTGCTCTCCTCCTCCTCCTCCTCCTCTGGAGGACAGCCCCCCCCGCCCCCGGTGGTCTGGGCGTCCGCGCCGGCGCAGTCCGCGGCTTCTTCTCGGACGTCTTCTTGCGGCGCGCCGGAGACTCTTCGCCCCTCGCCAACGCCGCCTTCAGACGCCTGTCTCCTATTGGCTCGGCTCTCTGAACCCTTCCGGGTCTTCCCGAGCCGGAGTAGTAGTCTGGCCGGGCCCGTCAACTTCTTCTTCGGCTCGGCCTTGTCGACCCCCTCTGTCGCCATGGCGCTGGTCTCGACGCTCGACGAGTGTTTTTGATGTGACAAGGTTAACGAGGTGCGTGGTTTAATCTGCCCGGGTGCGTGTTGATGTCACAGGGTCGTCTCCAGCATTCTGGTTCACTAACACAACACAGGGGAGATCGTCTACAATTAGTACAGATCAATGTGATCAACAAGCTCAACAGATGACACCTTCCTATCTTACTCTCTCAACATTCATATATCTCTCCATCCATTGATTTATCCACCTATGCTATTTAACAATTATTCGCCGAAGGCGAAGTGAATAGTGGGGAACATTCCCCAATTGTTGTTGTGAATAATTGTTTTAGTATATACAACACGTGAACACTCCAAAAATAAACAAGATAACACTTTTTGCTGGGATTTATTTGTTTTAATTAGCGGTTTATTTGTTTTTATTAGGGTGACGTGACGACCGTCACGCTTAAAAACAATATCCCGGGATATTGCGCCATCTTCACGTGTAGCATATACTAATGATCAATAGATATCCATCAACATGGCCCACTGATAAAGAGTGTTCATTCATAGGATTTCCAATCTAACATCTTACAGCCATCACCCGTCTAGGACCCCCCCGCCACTGCTCTGTTCAGTTATTAAACCTCCATGGGCTTTTTTGACCTGATTATTATTACAACATGGAGGAAAGTTGGCTTGTGAGTGTGCATTCCACTGTGGCTTATTACACACACACACACACACACACACACACACACACACAGACACACACACACACAGACACACACACACACACACACACTCACACACAGACACACTCTCACACACACAGATACACACACACACACACACACACACACACACACTCTCACACACACACACACACACACACTCACGTGTTGATAGGTAAGATGTTTAACATCGTTTCCATATCTACATCCATCACACACTTGCTCATTAGTTGTAGTCTCAGTTCTAAACGGATCAGTATGATCTAAGGAACGAGGCTCTCCAGCACACAGGAAGAAATCAATGCAAGCATATTTACATATTAAACCATACACCACTTAAACTACTCAGCTCCCCTCAGACACCTAGTCTGACCGCTCACAAACACTTTCCTGCACGGTGGCATTCCACGACAGACAGGCTACATTTAACCTTTATCTCACAAGGTCTCACGCGTGAGAAACAAGGGTCAAGAAGAAGGCACCACAAAACCACACGACATCAAAGTTACAAACCAGGGAAGCACGTGAAGAGGACGAGCAGCATAAAGACACAGCGGGCTTACCTTGTCTCAGACGGAGCCTCACCGTGCACACGTTGGCGCGTGTGTGTGTGTGTGTGTGCGCTCACAACCTCAGAGCTCCAGAGCTCCACCGGTCTCTGGCAACGTCACCGCCGACAGCCGCTCCCGCCCCCTGTTACTATGGCAACCTGGGTGATTGGCGTCTCATTTGCTGAATTATTCAAAGTGGTTAAGAGATGGCAAGAATGAGATGGAGGGAGAGAGCAGGGGGAGAGGGAGGGAGGGAGGGAGGGGCGGGCAGGAGGAGGGTGAGAGAGAGAGAGAGAGAGAGAGAGAGAGAGAGGAGAGAGAAATATGCAAGGGAGAGGGAACATGGTGGGGGAGAGAGATGGAGAGAGAGGAGGGGGAGGGAGATGGAGAGAGAGAGGAAGGAGGAGTTGATGACGAGAGGAGGAGATAGAGAGAGGCGGTGGGGGAGAGAGGGAGGGTAGGTGACAGAGGGGGCCGTAAGGAGGGCGTGAGAGTGTGAGGGGAGGTGGGGGAGAGAGGGAGAAGAGGAGAGGGAGAGAATGTAATCTCAGGGTAGTGCCCGCAGCATGGCCGCGCCTCAGCGGTTCTGATAGGAGATTATATTTAGAAACGTTAAGTTACAACACGAGGCCATTCTGTCGCCGAAGTCACCGCACGCCTCCCTATAGGGCCGTCTGCTGCTCCGTTAACACACAACAACAGGTTTTTAGTAACAAGCACGTGTTAAAGATAACATTTATTCATGCACTTTATTCGTCTGAAATGAAAAAAAATAAGGATGTCACAGCAGGAAGCACAGAAAGATCAAATGCATTCAAAAAACGCGAACCAAAACTACAAAAAAAAATCAACAGAGAATATTTCCAGCCGTACACACACCATCAAGAGAAGACATTAAAATGCGTTGAGTTGAGGTGGACATTATCGACGCTACGCTGCGGCTGTTTGTACGGAGGACAGGATCGTTTCATGACCACCAGAGTCTCATGACCACCAGAGCCCCCAGAGTCCAAGACCCCGGCAGCATCAGAAGACCCCGAGGAGCCGAGACGTTGTATTGTATCAATGGTAACTTCATCAAGCGCCGAAGCGTCTGCGCTCTGCGCGGCTCTCCTCCCCAGACGTTAGCATGGCGGCGGCTAGCCTGCTGCTGGCCTCAGACAGGACGCGCTCCTCAGCTCTGGAACAGGACAAACCCTCCAGAGGAGATCAATATTGAGGAGCCTGACGGCTCACTGACCTGGAAACCTGCAGTGAGCGCGATGTGAGGCGACATGGCAGAGAATACATCAGCTCTCCCTTCAAGTTCTCTTTATGATATAATAATCATTTGATTAATTAAATGTTTCTCCTTCTGAAAGGACACAGAAACACCTTCATTAGAAATGGTTTCAAATGTAAATAGCTTCAATGATGACCTTAATAAGCGTCTCTATAATAAGGCACATCATAATGAGAATTTCTATGATGATGAACTCTCTATGATAATGAGAGAAAGATAAGAGAGTGTGTGTGTGCGTGTGCGTGTGCGTGTGCATGTGCGTGCGTGCGTGCGTGCGTGCGTGCGTGTGTGTGTGAGCGTGCACGTAAGTGCTTAAAGAAAGGTTGTGGGTTCGGTCTCCCATTGTCCACGCTCTACCTGTAGGAATCCGAGAGCAACGTGACAGCCAGAGCTGGAGCTACCCCTCACCCGCTCATTGATGACATCATGAATCTGTATTCACTGGTCATCGCTCGACTGGATCTCCTCTGCCTTTGTTATGGTAACCCCGACCCTCTTTGCGATGTACAGGTAGACTGGGGAAGTCGAGGTTTGAAACCCAGAACTGTTGAGCTGGTCCCCGAACACCATCTGATAAATCATTCTGAGCATGTGTTTTGACGTCCTCAGTAATCAATACGGCCTCAGGTTCAGTCACGTAACGCTCAGTAAACAGATCAGTGATATAACGGCTTCAATCGCTATAGCAACTGCATCTTCTGTTGTCTTGGAGATCTTGAACAGCAACACAGTGGACTGATTGGTCCACTATGGCGATGCCTCGACATCACATGTATACACACATTTATAATAGAACATGTGAACACACATCTCCAGTGGAACATGTGAACACACATCTCCAGTGGAACATGTGAACACACATCTCCAGTGGAACATGTGAACACACATCTCCAGTGGAACATGTGAACACACAGCTATAGTAGAACATTTAAAGACACATCTCCAGTAGAACATGTACAACACAAGACACAAGATCCTGGGTTTGAACTGTATTTTTATTTTGTAACATTATCCATTTTACTTATTATTATCATTATGCATAAACTGTTATAATACCTACACATTCCGACAAGACTTGTGTGTCGACCAGTTTAACTGGCTGCTGGTGGTCCAAGTAAGTTAACATGTAGGTCCTTTATTCATCCCCTTGGGGAAACTCTCTCATGGCTCCGTTGTGTCAGATCAACGGCTCTGTTGTTTCAGAGTTGGTGCTTCTCTTTCACATGGAGGGTTGTGTTGTGGCTCTGCAGGAATCTCCACGCACTCTGCACTGTGTTCTGCAAAGCGACACACGGGGGGACATGTGAAGGAGCCTCACGGAGCACGTGGAGGTGGAGAAGTGGCTGTGAGAGGGTGCATACCTTCATGAGCATGGCCACCGTCATAGGACCCACCCCCCCGGGCACAGGTGTGATGAAAGAAGCTCTCTGATTGGCTGTCGGGTAGTGAACGTCGCCCACGACCCGCGCTCCGCCCGGTTTGGTCTCGTCTAGCGGGGCATAGGTCAAAGGTGAAAAGGTTAGGGGCAGAGGCTAAAGGTCAAATATTCTAATATGTGAGTTTGATTGAGATATGAGATTGAAACATTAAAAAGGTAATACCGCCAAATCTAGATTTTATTTTGCTTTATGTTGCCATGTGCTGTTGCAACCCTTAAATCGCATTATTACTAATTTATATATAGCTTGATCAATATGACGGTTGAGTATCATGGAATAGTACTGATTTGTTGACACATTTGCTAATTCTGCTGCACAAATGATCGAAGGTCAAAGGTCAAAGGGCGGAGGCGGTGTCTGCTGGTACCCGGGACGTAGTTGATCCCGCAGTCGATGACGACGGCCCCCTCCTTCACCCACTCGCCCCTCACCATCTCCGGCTGCCCGGCTCCCACCACCAGGATGTCCGCACGGCCCACCTGCATCAGCCCGGGGGGGGGCAACACAACCACAGCCTCCTGGTGAGCCCTTCAGCCGTCGGGGGGCGTGAGAAAGTGAAATCCTTCTCACGTCCAGGAAGAGGACTGGTGTCTTGGTTTAGTTGTACTTGTATTTGAAATGTTTCCCCCCTGGTACATGGTCTGGCCTACCGGGCCTTGATTGATGCCACCTGGGCCAAATCAGGTGTCTTATTTAAGGGGTGTTGCGTTGTGTGTTTGGGAGGAAAAGAGGAAAGGAAAGGCTGGCTTGACGCGAGGCCAGTACTACACACTGGTCTGTTATGATAAATTATGCCAAGGCTGGGCTAGTAAATTGCTAACAGTTTTTCTTTTGGAACAATTCATTTATATTTTGTAACCAAGGGATTTATTTTGGGTTTATTTATTGTTGGGTCTCTATTTTGGAAGTGAATAAAACTCTTATACTCAGATACGTGAGGTGACCACAGCGGTCTTTCACAGGGAGAAACGTCTATTCTAAAAGAATCTCCGTTCATTTTAGATCCACGATCGATCAGGATCAGGACGTGTTTCGGGGCATCTTGCTCAAGGACTACTTCAGGTGAAACGCTGACATTGGGGATTGAACCTATAACCTTTGGACTGTGCGTCAAACCCCCTCACCGCTGTCCCCCCGCAGTGTAGTGCATGACGTGGCGCTCCCCCCCCCCCCGTCTCCCAGCTCCCGTCTCTGTTGTCATGAGGGGACTAGGGAAGGCTCACTTGTCAGGTAGATAATGAGAAGGTGCTAGATCGATGCCCAGGGAGCGAACGGAGCTGTCCCCGGGGGGTTGAGGCTACCAGCTCAGATAGTTAAAGGTGCCATGACACGCCGTTTTGGAAATCTGCCCCTTATGACATCACAGGTGGGCGTGTCCACCTAGATGCGTGACGGATAGATGAGCAACGTTTGCTACGGTCCACTGGGTAGACTGATCCATCCAGCGCACGTCTAGGTGGACACGCCCACTTTCTGCCCCTTGATGATGTCATAAGGGGCAGATTTTCAAAACGGCGCGTAACGGCCAATCACAGCCACACCCGGTGGGCAGGTCACGGGACCTTTAGCAGGGAGGTACGCCGCGTGGTTACCTGCTCAGGTAGGTTGCTGGTTCGTGAGTGACAGGTGGTCACGGTGGCGTGGTTCCACAGCAGGAGGTCGTGCATGGGCGCGCCGACGATCTTACTGCGCCCGACCACCACCGCGTGCTTCCCCGCCACGGACACGCCTGCAGGGGCGGCGAGGGAACAGGTCACATGACGCACAACATCAGAATCAGCAAGGGGCAAGTCTTTGTCATTGTGCTGTGTGTGTGTGTGTGTGTGTGTGTGTGTGTGTGTGTGTGTGTGTGTGTGTGTGTGTGTGTGTGTGTGTGTGTGTCTGTGTGTGTGTGGTATGGTCCCCACTAGTCAGTCTAACATTCTGCTGTGTGTGTGTGTGTGTGTGTGTGTGTGTGTGTGTGTGTGTGTGTGTGTGTGTGTGTGTAGGCGATCACCTGTCTGACTGATCAGCTCCATGCAGCCATTGGGAGTGCAGGGGATGAAGCAGTTTTTCAGGTCTCCACGAGACAGCTTCCCAGCATTTATACTGCTGAGGCTACACACACACACACACACACACACACACGCACACGCACACACACACACACGCACACGCACACGCACACACACACACACACACACAAATTTATCTATATACATTTACACATATATTATATTTACACATATATGTTATCTATATATACGCATGTTGATTTATACATAAAGCGTCATATTTATATTGAATATATTTATATTATATAATGAATAAAGTGAAGAGGTAAAGATACAATATAAGTCAACAGCAGATTGAGAGCAGATCGCTCTCCCTCCCTCCCTCCCTCTATCTCTCCCTCCCTCCCTCCCTCTCTATCTATCTCTCCCTCCCTCCCTCTCTATCTATCTCTCCCTCCCTCCCTCTCTCTCTCTCCCTCACTCCCTCTCTCTCTATCTCTCCCTCCCTCCCTCCCTCTCTATCTATCTCTCCCTCCCTCCCTCTCTATCTCTCCCTCCCTCTCTATCTATCTCTCCCTCCCTCCCTCCCTCTCTATCTCTCCCTCCCTCCCTCTCCCTCCCTCTCTCTCTCTCTCTCCCTCCCTCCCTCTCTCTCTCTATCTATCTCTCCCTCCCTCCCTCTCTCTCTCTCCCTCACTCCCTCTCTCTCTATCTCTCCCTCCCTCCCTCCCTCTCTATCTATCTCTCCCTCCCTCCCTCTCTATCTCTCCCTCCCTCTCTATCTATCTCTCCCTCCCTCCCTCCCTCCCTCCCTCCCTCCCTCTCTGTGACCACGTCCATCTGGTCTTGCTGTGAACCCGGTCAGGAGCAGCAAAACAAGAGAGGGATCTACTCCTACCTGCTACCAGACAGATGGTATGATCCCCATTGAACTGTAAAACTGTAAAGAACAGGCCATAATCTATAATAAAATCCTAAACGGTAACTTCGATTGATTAACAACAAACTATACCTGAAAGGTAAACTATTCGTGTGTAATTCATTTCTGTGGCAGACGCTTTATACAAAGTGACTCACAATCCAGGTCGCTCTGTAACGCCACCTCGCTACAGGTAGACTTTGGACGTTGGGGATGGAACCCACAACCTCACAACTCCAAGTCCAGATTTGTACGCTCACATTTCGGACCACACTTCAAACGGCGGCGCCCTGAATAGTGCCCTCTATGGGGCACGGGTGTCCCGTTTTTGGACCGGGGGGTCCAGCGCTGCCGTCGGTACCCACCCGTCGACATCCTTGTGGGGGGCGACGGCGTCGGTGACGCGGCCCGTGTCCATGGGCCGGTCCGAGTCCAGGGGCAGCTGGACGATGAGGCCGTGGACCAGCGCGTCCTCGTTGATCCTCTGGATGTTGTAGAGGACCTGAAGGAGAACCACGATACGTTTAGCGCGTTCTCCGTTAACGCCAGGCTGGAGTAACGAGGGGTCGGCTCAGCGGGGACAAGAACGATTCAAACAATGGGAATAAGGAGGGCACGCTTAAGGCGTCATAACAAACCCCCCCACAACGTTATGCTGGTATCATATTTTATTTACCACGAAGGGACAACAGCAACCCGCTTCCATAAATAGACTGGCCTATATTCATGACTGATTTGTTTCCAAATGTACTTCTTTCAAAACGTAAACTTATTCTGCTTTCATACGTCCGTCGACTATCACACTAACAGGGATCCCTCTTGTTACTCCTGTCCGTCCCTCTCAGTTCTGTTTAGACCTTTAGGGACCCTAACTGTGATTAAGGGCTGTACTAACATGGTTGACTTCACTATGAGTCGAGCATTTGGCCACTGTTGTTGTATGAGCACAGCATTAGTGTAACCATAGCCGTGGCCTGTTGACGTGGTCACTCACCTCGTCCTCCGACACGGTGTTTGGCAGACGGATGTGTCTGGCGTCGATTCCGATCTAAAAATAAAAACCAGAGGAGGAGAGAGAAGACAGCATCTTTCATTCCTAGAGTCCTGGTCTTTGCTAGCGTTGCTGTAGCTGGGGCATTCAGCCGTTCACGGCGTCATTCACATCGTCCAGGACTTTTGTTGGTGCTGTGGTTTTATTATGATGCTTGGTTACTTTGAAGACGATTCGAGTGAGTGAATGTTTTGATTTTGATTTTAAACCTCAACAGACACTTTTGTCGAAGGACGTCGGTATCCACGCGTGGCGTGTTAACGTTTCCCCCGACTACGGAAAAGTTCAGTTTACCAGTGCTGGCCGGGTCTGTGTATGCCGTTGGCTGTGGAGAGATACCGGCAATGGGAAGAAGATGCTACTGTTTTATTGTCATTCCTCTTCTGGAACTGAGATTAGTGGTCAGCCATAACCCGCTGAGACCCGTCAGGTTGTTTCCAGAAGAGAATGATTCCGTGCAACACACGTCTTCAGATTCCCGCGCCCAACCAACCACATGATTGGTTGAAATACATGTTATGCAGGTGAGATAGCGACAGTGTGTGGTTTGAAGCTAATGGATCTGAAGTCTGTCACGCACCAGCCTGAGAGACACACACACGCACACACAGACACACACACACACACACACACACACACACACACACACACACACAGTCCCTTTGACCTGGTGAATGCTCATGTTGCTGCGTCTCACCTGAGCTGCGGCCTTCAGCTTCATGCTGATGTAGAGGTTGGAGTCGCCTCGGTCCCCCACCTGCAGAACCACACACACCAACACACTGAGACCCACACTCTCATCGACACACTCGTAACACACTCGCTGATCTGCTCAAACACACACGCTGACACACTCTGACATGCTAACGCCAAATCTAGAACGTTACGGCTAAAACACACATTTCAGACAAACACACTCTAAGATGCTAGAATACACGTTGACTAGAATTTGAATGTTGTTTGTGATGTAACGCTTACACACTGCAACACGTGCCAAAATGCTGAGAACAATACACACATTTACACTCACCCTCATCGTGACCTTTACAACAGGTATGCTTTTTTGCTATTGGTCCAGAGAGAGGCAGCGGTCTCACCTGTAGAACCACCAGACCCGGTCTGAAGCCAGGATGCACCTCCTGCATCTTAGTGACCTCCTTCTGAAGTCTGTCACGCACCAGCCTGAAGGCACACACACACACACACACACACACACACACACACACACACACACACAGTATGAACTGTGTTACTATGGTAGTACTTTGTCAGCGGTTATTTGGACGTGGGAGTAGATGATACCTACTTGGACGTCTTGTGGCCAGAGACGACGGTGGCTACAGAGCGCGCGTTCTGGAGGCATCCAGAGACCCTGAGGGCCTTCCCAGCGACGGAGAGCATGACTGAGAGGGAGAGAGACAGTGAAGGAATAGAACACACAGTCAATCAAATTCACTTTAAGTTCGTTGAAATTGAATTGAACGGTTCAAACTGTTGCTATTACATTCAAACACGCTTTGGCTACATTACAAAACATTCTAGAACGCGCAGCAATTATAAATTACAGTTGAAACGTTAACATCAGTCAGAGCGAGTGAGAGAGAGACAGATGAATGAAGTGAATCAGACCTGCCGCAGCGTCCAGCGGTCGTGGCTCAATAGTTAAAGCGTCATGTGAACAGAAGTGTCAAAGCAGAGACTGGAGAGGGATTTATAGCTCTTACCTGTGGAGGCTCTTCTGGTCAGAGAACGACTGCAGCCCGCCCTGACCTGCATGCGACCTGCATGCCCGGCCGCGTGTGTGTGTACGTGTGTGTGTACGTGTGTGTGTGTGTGTGTGTGTGTGTGTGTGTGTGTGTGTGTGTGTGTGTCCTCCGCCTGGTAGGATCCCACCAGCGGGCCGTTATCAGGGAAGACTCTCCAGCTCCCGCCGGAATGAACCGGGTCCTCGTGGCCGCCCCGGTCATTCTGCCCCCCCCCCCCCCCACCCCCCCACGGTTCAGAACAAATACAGACGGAGGAGGAGGGGTCAGAGGGTAAACAGTAACTAAACGCCTAGTCCACCGCCAGCCAATCAGATTACAGTGGTTTATGTTGGTTCACAATCCAGAGGCTCTTACAGCGAAAAGGAGGTGTGTGTGTGTGTGTGTGTGTGTGTGTCTCCCTCTTGCCACACTCTCTGACACACACACACACACACACACACACACACACACACACACACAGAACAAAGTTCAGTAGTCCAACTGCTGAATGGATGAACGAAGACAGCAACACGAAGTATGCACACACACACACACACCCACACACACACACGCCCGCGCACACACACACACACACGCACGCACGCCCGCCCGCCCGCCCACCCACCCACCCACACTCTCACACTCTCACACACACACACACACACACACACACGCATAATCATCAGATCATACAGGATTGAAATATAACGTCCACCTATTAGATATAAATATATATCCAGCCTCTCTCTCTCAAACATAGTGTTTATGTTGGGTCTAGAACCACAGCTCCACCTGGTGGAAATATCAGCATCCAGCACTCCGTTTGTATATATGTGATGATGATACTTTGTCGAAAACATTGTGCAACACTGTAACAGTTGCTGTCACTGTTTCATTTCGTCCACACACACACACACACACACACACACACACACACACACACACACACACACACACACACACACACACACACACACACACACACACACACGAGTCTACGCAACCAAATGTAATAACTAGTCAGCAGTATGTACAGGTAAAACAGTATAAAAAGTTACACACAAACAAACCAATATCACAGGTACACAGCATAGCCTCCTGCAGACCGAGCGACGGATATTGCGCAGTAGTTAGCAACCTGCTCTGCCTTCGTCTTGAACCCATCACCTGGTCGCCACACTGGCCATGGACACGGCCCAGGCTACCGACCATACGTCACAACACAAGTCAGCGTCTGTCCCCGATAGCCTAGTTGTGTTATGGCAGTCAGTGTTGTGCAAGTTCACACTTCACGTGA
Organism: Micromesistius poutassou; assembly: GCF_964030765.1. Taxonomy (NCBI): domain Eukaryota; kingdom Metazoa; phylum Chordata; class Actinopteri; order Gadiformes; family Gadidae; genus Micromesistius; species Micromesistius poutassou. The sequence goes on from NC_140289.1 coordinate 11,582,174, forward strand.
ACTAGTTCAAAGTTCAGTTTATACAAAAGAAAATTTATAAATTCACGTTCATAGTTCACCAATTCAGTTTTGAACTAGTTCATGTTCAGTTCATTAACAGGTTATTTAGAAACCGAAGAAAAACTGTGGGAGTGAGTATTCTGTGCTTATCTTTTAAAATGAATCCTCTCCATTACCTGCTGCCCATCACTACAACCTCAGATTGTTGTGGATATTATTTGTACACCTGTTTCATTCATCACATCTAAAGCAGTAATTATCAACAATTCAGAATGTCACAAAATCTGAACTAGTTCAAGTTCAAGTTCTTTAGTTAAAAATATTTTACGTTCAGTTCAAAGTTCATAGAAGAATGAACTTGTTCAATGAACTAGTTATTTTGAACTAGTTCATGTAGTCATATTAAAATATGATACATATTCATATTTCACAGCTTTAGTAATGAAGGCTTCCTATCACACCAGCCTTTCCCAAACTTTACAAAATGCGTCGCTGACAAGATTTGAATGTGTCCCCATTGGCAGAGTACAATGCATAAAGATGCTCTGAATTAATGGGAATAACAATTCCTATTAAAATGTTATTTTTTTAATAGCCTACGCTGTGTGTTCAACTCAGATGCTGTATGTGGCACCTGAGCTCCTCCCCTTTCAGATCATTAGACCATAAGGTCATTAGATCATCATTGAAACACGAGCAGTGCTCAGTGTATCGCCCGGTTCCCAACCTGTGTCTTTACCTCCTTGTTGAAAACTTCAGTGCCATCGGCAAGCCACAGCTCCCCAGGTCGATACGTTGGGCTGTTCCCTGCTGGGGTACAACTACATCCATCTGTCTGTGTTATCTGGGTCAGGTATTAACACTTGGATGTCTGATGTCTTTATTTAGTTTATCTTTGAAATATGGTTTCCAATCAAAACACACCAGGTAGGCTGCCTTTTTTCTCCGGTGTGGCAACATGGAGCACCAGGTCAAGTATCATTTGTCTACAAATTTCTACAAGAATCGGTCTTCCGACACCATAGATACTGACATCTATGTTCCGACTCCACCACCCCGCGTCCTAGTCTGGAGGAGCCCCGTTAAAGTCAGCTCTAGAAGGAGCGTGTCCGCCCCCTATGGGTGGAGTGTAACAATGTCAGGGCTGCGCGCCACTGATCATGAAAAGTTATGTTGTTATTTCAAATTCTCTGACCATCAACTATTTTCCTGATAGTAGGCTACACAGCCAACACACACACACACACACACACACACACACACACACACACACAGAATTATAGATTATATTGATACAAATTGATATCCACACACGGTCTACCTACTTTATGATTATATGACTAAAACATTATTTTCAAAGTGACTTTTAATAAATCTCTAAATATTTTAATAAATCCTGTCAGTTCTGGCAGTTAACACGCTTTCCTAAAACGTTATCAGATAAAGCAATCCTTTCATCAACAACCCGGAGAATATATTTTTCAGTGGCGGCTTTTCCGCTGTGCCTGCGGTACCGCCCCTTCCGGAGGACTCTTAAAGTCTATCAGTTGAAATACACTGATTGAAAAATGAAGCGTTGATTACAGACAGAAGCCTCCCCTCCATCCTCACCGACACAAACTGAGGAAAGGCAGGCGAGGGGACATGGATGGAAACACTAACCTCTCCTCCTGATGACAGCAGGCGTCTAAGACTCCTTCATCTACCTTTCCTAACTTCTTTACCTCCAGAGAACACTTCTTGGTAACAAGTAGTCTTCAATGTGGTCGTTGGACTAACCCTTACTTCCCTCCAGCCACCAACCGTTCAGCGGTTCTGTTCTTTCTTTCTGACCAGCCAGGTCATCTCGGTCATTCTGAGCCCCATCCCATAATAGAAACATTATCCTTAACGTCCTCAAACACAAGCACGCAGTGATTACTTATCCATTATCTTGGATATATTGAAATGCCCTTACCTTTTGTATGACCTGGAACCAACCACATCTCTCTCTCTGATAACACTGCTTCTTATAGCGAGTGTTCTCTCACTTAACACTCACTTAGACGGTGACCTCTAACACATTGTCTCTCCTCTTGTTAACAGGAGAGATGATCAGATAAGAAAGCACTTAAAGCGACGGGGCGGCGCGACTCCATGCGTACAAAGTCACACCGCGCCGTCACTTTAGCGACCATGTTATCATTTTATGCTTTATTACAATTTTTACTTTGGCATTACTGCAAAAAACTCATTGAAATATCAAGAAAATAATTTATAGGCCCAAAAAAGCCCATCAACAGACAAGTGGTGAGGACGCGTTCCAGGCGACAGGCGCCTTGAACGCGTCTATACGTTGACTTTGTATGGAGCCGCCCCGTCGCTTTTGGTGTGAACGCGTCGCAAGAGAAACCCCACATATGGTTATGTTACAACGTTATGTTACAACGTGGACCCAAGGAAACATTCAGCATGGCTCCAATGTCAGTTGAACGACTCAGTGATTCGTTTGTTGATGTTTACTAACTATATTTATTTATGCTGTAACTTACATTGTAGCTCAGCCTCAACATTAGAATAACGTAACATAAATAAATCAAAGAAAACACATCAACACTATTAGTCATTAAAAAATGGACATTGCATTACATTCATGACAAAGTTTAAAAAAAAATGTTGAGAAAGAGAAGCTAAGTTATAGCGTTGGCCAGCAGTTAAGACAGGCAAAGTTGCAATAAAAATTATCCAAAATAAATATATATTTACACACAGTGGAAAGCAACACTAGACTGTTCTGGAGTTTCACTACTAGGAAAGCATGGGTGAATATTATTATAAGTCCTTTGGTCAGCCTGATTCTGGCCAGAGTGTGATGGTGTGTTCAGTGTTCACTCCCTCACTCAGACCTGTTTATAAATCCTAGTTTCACATTGAATGTTCATCAACATTCACCAAAACCCACATTTCAAGTCCAAATCAGGCCGAAATTAGAATTCAAGTTAGGCAAACGTTGAAGCGATGCATGAACACTTATCATGAACGGTTTTCAAGATCTGCTGTCTAAGTGATCACTATCAGAAGAAAGTATCATCAGAGATATTCTCATTGATCCGCTTTCTCTATCTGAGCTGTGAACAGAGATTGAAATACAGCAGGTTGACAACATGCAAACATCAATACTGAACAAACGATATACAGTGACACTTTACATGTTGTGTAAGAAATTACATACACTAAGTCATTTTTATTTTAAAAAAAAACTAACAAAAATAGAATAGAAAAGTAAAAGAATTCAAGAGTAGAAAATAACAGAATCGTTCATGAAAGTTGTGCTTCCTTCAGCTCCCGTTCAACATTGTTGCTAGCCAACCCTCTAGATGGCGCCACCTTACTGTAGTAGTAGGCCTACTCGCCGGCCGTGTGGATATGATAATACCATATCAATTAAAAGTGATCAACCATCAATAATGCCTAAGAAAACATTGATTTTGTGCGTTTTGTCACAACGTGTAGGAACATCAGTAGTTCTGCTCTGGTCCACAGTGCATCAGTGGCAACACTAACTACACACAGTTGGCATGGTAGGCATTGTAAAAGTGTCTTCATCAGTCTAGGTGTAGGTGTCTGTAAACAGTAGTGGTATTTATGGAAGCCATTCCTAATGTCTGCGTCTAGTCCCATTAATCAGTAGTGGGGGCCAGTTTCTCCAACTGTCTTAACACAAATGAGCACGTTGCCATGTCAACTGCGCATGTCTTTAAACAAGCCAACAAGGAAACCTGTCAAACTACTTTTCCAAGGCAACAAAGGCAAACGTTGAGAAACACAAATTCATGACTCGAGTATTTGGGCTTTTAGACGTTGGTGATGATGATATTATGACTACATGGATTCCCTGTCAAAAATATGTATTTTTTTGACTTGACTCTGTCTTTCTATTTTCACAAACTGATGGTTATGTTTATTTTTCAATGAATGTTTGGAAGTTGAGACGACCCAGCTCAACCACACAAACCACCCACAAACAATACGACTGCTGAAAACAGACACTATGAACACACAAACAAAACTAGCCTGTCTCAGAGGTTTAGAGTTCAGTGCGCTAGTTCGGGAGAGAAAGACATGCTCCCGTCAAGATTCCTGTGCTTCTCTTCAACTTTCAAGGCTGTGACGGTTGTACTTTCCAAACTAATTTACAACTCAAAAAAAACGATAATATTAATAAGAATCGTAGTACTTCAAATCGTTCAAAACAATAATTAACTGCCATCAAATGCGGAAAACGGAGCTCAGTTGTCACTACCTTTTGTGCATCCGTCAATGCTGAAGTAAATGACCAGTTATATATCGTAACAATGCCACAATGCCACAACCCATTTTACACTCGTTCCCCTAGAGAGATAACAAGAGTCCGGTTTCAAGTATTGACAGGGAAACGGGTCAAAGCCCTGAAGCAGTGACGCCCTTTCTGGCTTACATTAATATCTTGTTACACGACGAAAAGGATTTCCCCTTCTCTAGAGGAATATGGATGGATCTCCCAGATTATGCTTGCTTTGGTTGAAATGTTAACAATCCTTACTTTTTTTGGTTGATTTTATATCGCACTCGCACTTGTTGTTGAAATACGATTCTAAAGGGCTGATTATGGTCACGCGTTCACGCAACGCAGTGACCACGCAGACGCTTCGACGCAGCCGTGAACCTTTATGGTCCTGCATCGGGTTTTAGCGAGCCGACCAATCACGGCCCCTCGCTGCTGCGTCGTCTCGACGGAAGGTTACAATTTTTGGGGAGGCGCACGTCAGGCCCCTCGCGGTGGACGCAAGGAGGGTCCGCAAGGACGTGAGGGGTCCGCCACCCCCTTGCGTCGCGTCAACGTGGGACCATAGTCAGCCCTTAATAGTCTAACAGTAGCTTTTTGTTTTCTGCAAATCTCTTTGAAAGGAACCACGGGCAAACTCACACTCACAACGGTACAAAAGTCAGCAAATACAATCATGTCAACGATGTGCGTGTTCCACATGTCTATGTGACAGAGTGTGTCCTTCTTCTTGGTGACCTCTCATAACCAAAGTAGTGGCCTCACCTACTATGTGAGCGTGTCTGGGCCTCTCTCTACAGGGAGGACAGCTGTCACACTGAGGTTTCGTGGGAGAAGCTGATGGAGTTCCCCAGCTTGGCTGCCGTCATCGTCTCGTCCGTGGAGCCCTCCTCCGGACACTCAGTGGGGAGCTGGCAAGCCAAGGAGGACAGAGGGACGCAGAGAGACATAGAGAGGAACAGGGGGAGAGAGAGAGAGACAAAGAGGGAGAGACACATAGTATGAAAACTCAGATCCTGCGATGCGGTGACAGGATCAAGCAGTTGGAAACAGTGCTCATGGTTTGCTTTGTATGGTTTTTAGGGCCCTTCGTAGCACAATGATGAATCATCTTCGACAAATACGCAAATAATAATAATAATAATAACACAAATAATAAGTGAATAAACTTCAGTGAGAAAAAAGTGAGAAAAAAGAGTAACAGGTTATACATTATATACATTACACTAACACTTTTAACCAAAGCCCCTTACAGTGACAGAGAAGCCAGCAGCTTTGGGACGGCGGTGAAACTCCCTCACCCTGCTCAGTGGGTGGCGTCGGTGGGCTGGGGGCTGTGAGCCCTCCGCCCACCAGCTACACTACGCCTCACGCCAAGGAGGCCCCCCCCCCCCCCCCCCCCGGACAGCAGGGCTGTCTGGGACGGGACAACGCCAGGCTGTCAGCTCTGACGGGCCGGCCGCTACTGGGCCGCTGGGGGCCGTGGAAAGGGCACTGCTGGAACCACCAGTGATCTGGAATGTGGATTTAAGAGGCTGGCTGGCTGGTGCGAGCGAGAGAGAGAGAGAGAGAGAGAGAGAGAGAGAGAGAGAGAGAGCGAGAGAGAGAGAGAGAGAGAGAGAGAGAGAGAGAGAGAGAGAGAGAGAGAGAGAGAGAGGAGGACCGGCTCTCTGAGTGGAAGGCTCGGAGGTCAGTTTCGTTTGAAGGGCGCTCGGTGAGGAGTCAAGGGGAGGACAAAAGGAACCTCAGAGAGAACATTAATGCTCTTCTGCTCCTGAGAAGACTCCACAGGAGACAGATCTATCACAACATCAGACTGGGGGCGGCCCAGTGCAACCCTCTGACTGCTACTGGTGTAGACACTGCGGGGGAGAGTACAGTCAATAAACCAAAACCAGTTTGAGCCTGATGGGACGACTACGTGGCCTCAAGCAAGAGTTTTCACTGTGTGTGTTGCGTGTGCGTGTATTTAGGTGTGTGTGTTTGTGTACAGTATGTGTAGGTGTTTTGAGGTGTGTGTGCTTGTGTGTGCCTGCTTGCAGTTAGGTGCGGGCGTGTGCGTGCATTTAGGTCTGTGTGTGTGTGTGTGTGTGTGTGTGTGTGTGTGTGTGTGTGTATTTGGCTCCCTGTAGTAGCGGGCATCAGATTAAAGATGACGGTACTGGGCTACAATGCGTCAGTGGAACTGCCCCTGCCTACCTCCAAGCGTTGGTCAAACGACACACACCCCAGCTCGAGCGCTCGGCTCAACTGCCTCAGCTGGACGTCTGGTACCGCCGTCGCTAAGAGCAACCAAAGGTCCGTCATCAAAGTCACGACTCTTGTCTGTTTTGGGACCACAGCGGCAGAACGAGCTCTCTGCCCGACGTCACGACCGCAGAGTCGCTCACCAGCTTCCGCAAACGACTCAAGACTCTCCTGTTCAGAGTTCACCTGGACTCTGCGTGGCCGTCCCCTCCCACCCCTCCTACGAACACTTAATGTACGCACTTATTGTATGCTGTACGTCCTTGCACTCAAAAATAGCTAGCTTTGTTGTATACGGGGAAGGGGTTAACGTATCAATGGTTAGCGCTTTGCTCTTGGTTCTGTGAACCTCCTCACTGTACCCACAGAGATATGTTGTTGTTTCACCTTCTTCTGACAAATGTACTTATTTACACCTTATTGTAAGTCGCTTTGGATAAAAGTGTCTGCTAAACGCCCTGAATGTAAATGCAAATGTATTGATCTGTGTGTGTGTGTGTGTGTGGGCATGTATTGCGGTGGTGGTGTGCGTATGAGTGTGTGTGTTTATGTGTGTTGCAGACTCACAGGCTGCTTGCCTTCTGCCTCCTTGTTGATGTTGTTTCTCTTCAGCTCCGATTTGATTAGAGCTGAAAAACAAGATGGAAAAACATTAACATTATCACACACACACATATACACACACACACACACACACACACGCACACACACACACACACACACACACACACCAGTGAGCAGTATTCCGAGGAAGATCCAGGCACACAGGAAGAGGTTTCCAGCCAGGGGGTTGTAGGCGGTGGTCAGCTGTCCCTGGATCAGAGTGAAGATGATCCCAAAGATCTGGAGACACACAGCGCCATATTCACCAACGTCATCCAGTGCTCATTGTCACCGGGCAGTGAATACAATGAAGTTCATTAATACTTTCTAAAATCAGGCTTATTTTTCCCCTCTGCTGTATCGTATTGAAAATGGGTCTTGAACCACACTCGTTCTGTACCGGGCCTAGACAGGAACCGTTACACCCTCAGTAGGGAGGGAAGGCGATAGATAGATATAGAAATGTAGGTGGTGAGCTAGGCTGGCTTTACACGACAACGCTCCCGGGTGAAACCGACAAAATATTTGATCAGATGTGCCTTTCGTTTAGACGGCGACAGCGTTTCCGGGGCTTAAAAAGGCAAAAAAAATGAACCCACCCTCCAGAGTGGAAGTCTTAAAAACGCTCCACCGCTGCGTTTCCGTCTAAAGGGTTAACAACGCAAAAGTGCGCTCTGAGCTGCTCACGCTGGCTCTCGTCCCGTACGCGTTTACGTCACATCCACGTGCAGTACAGGCAAACCACAACAAACATGTCGGATTTCACACACTTTTGCGTCACCGTATGCGCGCAGATTTCCACCCAAAGACGCGCGTCTAAACGCGGAATGAAAAGTGGGAACGCAACGCCACTTTTGCGGTTTGTGTTCAGATCGTTGTGGTGTAAAGCCAGCCTGAGACAGATAGTAGGTAGCTACATAAAGACATGTAGGTAGGTAGGGAGGTCGATTCATGCTGCCTTCACGCGCCATGGAAAAGACGATCCTTTCCATTTGTGAGCTGGAAATTACGAGTGCGCTGTGTTCAAGTGCTTTTGTTGTCGTAGTGAAAAGAAACATGGCGGACCCACAGATCCTGACCTGTTACTTGGGTAAAACAATTTTAGACTGCTTAATTCATCTGCTACAGCAAGAAGAGGATGTATCCAAACACAAACGCTAAATAATATGCTGTATATTTTATAGATCACGAATAGTAGAGATTTTTTTTTTTTTTTTTAAGTCAAAGGTCATCTCATCTCAGCAGCTCGTGTATCGAAATCTTCTACAAGCTCTCCAGTGGAAATTAGGACGTGAGGGGTATTCATGTGCAATTTTCACATCTGCTTTTGGTATTTACCATGATTTCCATAGCACATGAAGGCACCAATAGACCTGTAGGTAGGTAGGGGGGTAGATATAGACATGTAGGTAGGTAGGGGGGTAGATATAGACCTGTAGGTAGGTAGGGGGGTAGATATAGACATGTAGGTAGGTAGGGGGTAGATATAGACCTGTAGGTAGGGAGGGGGGTAGATATAGACCTGTAGGTAGGGAGGGGGGTAGATATAGACCTGTAGGGAGGTAGGGGGGTAGGTACCTGGGCGAAGGCGTTCAGGAGTCCAGAGGAGGTGCCTTCAGACTCTGGGTAGGTGATTTCCACCCCAAACTCAAAGCCAAGTGGCAGGTAGCCCGTCATGAAGAAACTGCAACACACACATGTGTATATATATATATTGAGCACTTCAATGTCCTTCAGTCCTGCTCCCCTGTCACACAGACAGCGCCCCGACACCAGGATACATGACACATCATCACCTCCCCTACTCATTCCCTCTCCCCATCTCCGCTCACCTCCCCTCACATCACCTCACCTCCCCCTCCCTCACATTCTTCCCCTCCTCTCCTCCTCTCCTGTCTCCGTCTCCCTCCTCATTTTGTCTCATCCTACCTCCTAGGCCTGGGCAATAAAACAATAAATGATCGTATTGTGATAGACTTTTGATCAATATCAATATAAAACATGTTAATATATATTGATTAGAGACTGGACCACCAAATCTAGCAGCTGGGTTTGTTACACAAACACGGTTCCATACTTAATTACAATATGAGTGTTTTTCATTGTTGTGTGGACATTGGATTATTTATCAATGAAGAACAGTGGAAGGTCATATTAAGTGTTAAACAGAAGTGTTTAAATCCAGCATGGTGATTCCTAGTATTTTTAGGTCATTCAAATGATCAATAGTTATCGATATCGATCAATATGATCGAGTTATATCGTGATATGTCTTTCAGCCATATCGCCCAGGCCTACCACCTCCCCTACCCTCCATATCATGTCATCTCACCTGCCCGTCCCCCCAACCACCATGGAATACACCCATACCATTACCACCAGGATCTCCACAACAACACTGCATGTTTCTTATTCCTGTTCTACTGCTCAGCTGCGGAGGATTTTTGGCAGCCTGATTGATCGTCCTATAACAATCACATTCCTACTGTTGCTACTGTCAACAGACGGCACAAACTCCCCCCGGCAACCGCCGGCGGGTGTGTTGAGACGTGCAAGAATGAAAATAGTACAGTACTAGTAATAGTACTTATATTTTGGAGTTCTACCAGTTTCCTGTGACAGCCGGGAGCTACATCCTGGTCCAATATTATAAAATCACTAACGAGCTTAGCATTCTCGTCTCACGTTGCCATAGCAACACTACCGACAGCAACCCAAAGAGCTTTGATCCAGGTCCAGACCAGACTCACCAGACCAGTCCTAGGAAGCCCGTGTTTGACTTTATACTGCTCAAGAGCTCCCCTCCAAACCAATATCCACAAAGTATAAGAATATCTACAAGGACAACGCTTATCTAATCAGTTATAATAACTCGTAATCATGTAATCATGGTTAACAGCGACCATGCTAACATTTATATTTACCTTCCAATGTCCCCCTCCAGAATGAGCAGAAGCTAAACGACTAATAATGGACTAGAGTCATTCACTGATGGACAGTAAAGACAACCAATGAGGTTTGAATCCAAAGGACTCGTTTATGAAAACACAACAAGAGTCATGTGACCCGGCGTCATGTGACCAGACGACGCTGACCCCTTACCCGAGCACGCCGGCGGTGAAGAAGACGAGGTAGATGTTCTTGAGGTCCAGTGTGAAGGTGAAGATCACCATGCCCAGGAAGGAGAGGATGTACACCGCCAGTGTGGTCATCCTGCACAGACAGACGCACAAACGCACACGGTCACCGCACACTGTAGGGGAGGGCGGCTCCATCATGTACATCATGTACATCATGTATCACCATGTATCATCACACTGTAGAGGAGGGCGGCTCCATCATGGAAAAAAAATCATAGTCACGATTATTTTTTGGTCAATGTTGAAATCTCGATTATTCAAACGATTATTTTTGAGTTTGAAAACATGATGCATTCATTCAGCATTTCTCTCCAAAGAAAAACACTTTGTAAATGAGAACTTTGAAATTTCCCCTTAAAAAAATACAGAAAATGGTCAAATGGAAAACAATGTCCAGATATGTATCCGGCTGTTCTGCAATTTCTATAAAGAAAGAATTAGAAAAATTAAATTAAATAATTTTTTTTTTTTTTTTAATTAAATCGTTTCAACTCGATTGTATCGTTTCGCACTAAAGTCGAAATCGCGAGTAACAAAGGCCCCTTCATTGAAATTAATTATGATAAAAAATTCATATAGCCATTAGGGGTGTAAATATTAATCGATTTGTATCGATGAATCGATTATACAGCCGATGATTAGATGCATCGATTTGTCCGCAAGATTATTGATTAAAAATATATATATATACTGTATATATATATTTCTTTTTTTACAGTGAATAGACTAATTGCCGTACTAGACCACAGTGAGCACTAAAGTGTGTATAGAATACTGTTTCTGTATTCTCAATAACAGGCAAATGATTAATTTTTTGGTTGATTTATTTGATAGATATTATATTAATAGATATAACGTAAAAAATATTGAGTATCAAATCGCATCGTGGGGAATTCTGAAGTATCGAAAATAACCGAATCGTTGGCTTAAGAAATCAATATCTTATCGAATCGTCATGAAGGCTCCGATTTACACCCCTACTACGTTTACACCCCTACTACGTTTACACCTCTACTACGTTTACACCCCTACTACGTTTACACCCCTACGTTTACACCCCTACTACGTTTACACCCTTACTACGTTTACACCCCTACTACGTTTACACCCCTACTACGTTTACACCCCTACTACGTTTACACCCCTACTACGTTTACACCCCTACTACGTTTACACCCTTACTACGTTTACACCCCTACTACGTTTACACCCCTACTACGTTTACACCCCTACTACGTTTACACCGCTACTACGTTCACACCCCTACTACGTTTACACCCCTACTACGTTTACACCCCTACTACGTTTACACCCCTACTACGTTTACACCGCTACTACGTTCACACCCCTACTACGTTTACACCCCTACTACGTTTACACCCCTACTACGTTTACACCCCTACTACGTTTACACCCCTACTACGCCATGTGAAAAAGATCTGGCAGAACCAATCACACCGCAGGCAAGGGCGCTATGCTGCTACAATCTGGAGGAATTCACGTCCCTGTGGTCCTCGACGGGGCCAATGATGTACAGGTTTCTCAGTAGCGCGCGTGTGTGTGTGCGTGCGTGTGCGTGTGTGCGTGTGTGTGTGTGTGCGTGTGTGTGTGTGACCTACTTGTAGGTCTTGGTGTAGTCGAGCCACAGTCCACAGATGATGGAGCCCACCATACCGGCCACCACCAGGGTCAGCCCAATCCGGCCCGCATTCAGCTCCTGGGACTGGGGAGGGGAGGGGAGGGAGGGGAGAGGAAGGGAGGTGAGGAGGGAGGAGAAGAGGAGGAGGTATGGGAAGGAGGGGAGAGGGGAGGAGAGAACAGAAGGGGAGGAGAGGAGGAGACGGGGGAGGAAGAGATATGGTGGCTGTTATATTTGATGTATTTTTACATGTGTAGGCGGGTGTGGTAATGGGGAAGTTATATTTTCACTTTCTGTTTCTCTGACTGCCCTTTGTTGGTATGTGCCGGTTCTCCTGACCCCCTCCGTGGGTTTGGGATTAAAGGCTCCGACTGAGACCGACCTGACCCCGTTGGGGGCGGCATTAGCTCAGGAGGTAGAGCGGGTTGGCTGGTTACCGCAAGGTTGCTGGTTCGATCCCCGGCTCCTCCTAGCGGAGTGTCGAGGTGTCCCTGAGCGAGACGCCCTCACCCTGACTGCTCCTGACGAGCTGGCTGTCGCCCTGCGTGGTCGACTCCGCCGTCGGTGTGTGAATGTGTGCATGATTGGGTGAATGTCAGTCAACACTGTAACGCGCTTTGGGTAAAAGCGCTATATAAATGAGGACCATTTACCATTAACCTTGGGAAGGTCTAGGAGCAAGGGCTCCAACTGATAAGGCACAGCTACACCCCCCCCCCCTTTATAACATCCTGATGAGGTCATCAACAGTTTACTACCATCTGGTTAACCAATACGATGGTTTTAATGGGAGCTGTTCTCAGCATCCTGACAACACTGTATAAGAAGACCTTGCTTTAGCCTATGGCCTTGGATTATTGTATGTTGGTTTGTGTGTTTGTTGCATGTTATTATATGTTTTAAGTTCGGATGAATCTTTATTCTTAAACAGTTTAGAGAGAAACGATTGACGTGGTCCAAATTCCAACCACGATGCATATACAGTATGTGTGTTCAATCAAGTGTGTGTGTGTGTGTGTGTGTGTGTGTGTGTGTGTGTGTGCACTTGACTTTGGATTCATTCTCACCTTGAGCCCATCAGGTGACTCTATAAAGATCACATCATGGGATTTGCTCTTT
>NC_140289.1:11600424-11620424 GCF_964030765.1 Micromesistius poutassou
CACACACACACACATTCCAAAACAAAGTAGCTTTAGCCATAGATAAAGCGTGTGTCTGCGTGTGCGTGTGTGGTTGCCTATGTGTGTGTGTTTGTGCAAATGTGATAGTATTGACACAATCTGCTTCACTTGGAGACACACCACTGAGTGTCCTTGTCACACCTGTGTCACGCGGGGGACCAGGGTCACACATCTGGGTCTGTGTGAGGCTCTGTTTGTGTGAGCGCTCCTCTAGTCCTGAGTTTTTTCTTTTCTTTTCTTTATGAGGAGGATTCACAACAGTACAATTATAGAGGTCAGAGACACATAATCACCCCATTGGCCCATTGGTTAAAGTTTAAATTGGCTTGTTTGTTCACTGTAAGTCTCATCGCTCACTCACTTCCGATGAGGAAGAACCATGGGAAGAACCAGGCACGTGCACACATAGGGCCCTAGGGGTGCTTGAGCCAGTGGCGTAAATATCGACGGTGCAACCGGTGCAGCTGTCCGGGGCCCAGACGCCGTCAGGGGCCCATGGAGGAATAAAAAATAAAAAAAATAAAAAATAATGTTTTTGTGAATTAAATAGCTCGGGGCGGGTCGGTAAGGAAGGCTAGCTGAAGGCTAGCAATCGCACCCATGTGCGATTGCTACCCCTACTCTCATTGGCTGAGAACGTTTTAGACTCAATCAATATAAGGTCGCGGGGAGACAAAGCTCTGTTGGTTTGTATATTTTATTTTCGTAATGGTAGGAAAAAAACAATACTTTATTAAAGCATGCAATTGTGATGTAGAACAAAATTAGTTAACTTGTGTGGTGTCTTGTCATTTGTTTACCCGTGTGCCATGGCAACGCAATTGCTACCTGCTGTAGTAGTATTCTCAGTGACTGCGTTTACATGGACAACCTTAACCCGATTATGGACCTTATTCTGATTATGGTAGTATTGCGATTAAGGTGTTTACATGAGTTATTAAAATAATACTCTGTTCATATTCCCCGTTTAAATGTAGCCCAGCATAGACTGATTAAGCAGTGTTTCTCACAAACACTGAGAACAACTGCATTCGTTGCAAATGTAAACGGTATCTGTTCGCGTACAACATAACAAATGTGAGACTTGTGTGTCACGAGTAAACAACACGCGTTGTAAGTCACAGGGCTGCCAACTTTTAGGTTTTGGCCGGAGTGAGATTCTGTAGAATCTTGTAATGCATACATTTATAGCAGGGTCCGCGGGTGTAATTGTTGACGGGGGGAGATGGAGGGGTGTTGGATTGCGGGAGATCGGCATTGTTGACGGGGGGGGGGAGTGTTGGATTGTGGGAGATCGGCATTGTTGACGGGGGGGAGTGTTGGATTGCGGGAGATCGGCATTGTTGACGGGGGGGAGTGTTGGATTGCAGGCGATCAGGATTGTTGACCGGGGGGGGGGGGTGGGGGGGGGGGTCTTGAGGTTTCTCCCGCTGTCTCACTCTACCGTCGGGGAGTTTGGAAAGGAACGAACGTGTCTCTGCTTTTTTTTTTTTGCCGTGAGAATTTGGATGTGTGGCGTGTGTGCGTGTGTAAACAGGCAAAAGCGTGTGTCACACGGTGAAACCGTGAGAGTTGGCAGCTCTGAAGTCAGTTTGTTGCCATAATGTGACTCAGTTGTCGGCTTGTCGCAAAATGCTGCGAATATTCTGAAAGGACATTATAATGCGATTAAGGTGTATACATGTCTAGAATGTGCCTCAATAATCAGAATATGATTGGAATACTCCACATACCTTATTCAGCTTATGCTTATTCCGAATATGACCATAATCTAATTAAGGCAATCGGAGAATGGTGTTTACATGGCAGCGTCATATTCTGATTAAGACCTTATTCTGATTAATATCGGAGTATTAATATCCATGTAAACGCAGTCATTGACTGAATCTTTGGGGGGGCACAAAAAAAATATTTGCACCGGGGCCATCATCATGATGTTACGCCACTGGCTTGAGCCCTTGCCCTTTTTGCCTTGTATTCAAAAGTGCCCTCTGACTCAGCTCTGAGTGTTCTTCAACAATCGCGCCCGCAATAGCGCTCGTCCGCGATCCAACCCCCCGTTAACAATAGCGCTCGTCCGCGATCCAACCCCCCCCCACCCCGGCACCTGCCCCTCAAAACTCCTGTGCACGTCCCTGGGAAGAACGAACCGCGGTGTGGACCAACCCATTTTTAAAGAAGGGGCCAAGGGGATTATTGAAATTATTAAAATTACAATATTGTATGATTTGTGGCTTTGTTTTAATTCAGATTCATTCATATCAATATATATTAGTTCAGTGTATGCATAATCATTTTGTCATAGAGGCTACTGGGGGCTGTGTGTGGGCCCTAGTGGGCTGTGGGCCCTTATAATTGTCATAACCTTTCCCCCCTATACGACGGCGCTGAGTGTGAGTTTGATTGTAAATATGCCTTCTTGCCTATGCAACTCAATCAACATCCATCCAGTCCGGAGAAGCCTTCACCATGTTTTGAATCTCAACCTTACCTGACTCATAGGCTTGGTACAGTATTCCATTCATCACACTCATTTCCACAACCTGTGCATGTGTTTGTCAGCGTGTGTATATGTGTTCTACTTTGTGTTCCAGTGTATTTTAACTGTATGTGTGAGTCATGTGTTTGTCTAGTCATTAGAAAACGTATCCAGATTTTATGATTTTATGATATGATTTTTATTGATTTTATTTTCCTAAATGAGTTATGTTCCTTAAAAACGGTTGAGTGAGAGTCTTCTGCAACTAAGGAAATCCTACTTTGTTTTTCACTCACATATGTTCCTATATGGCTGAGCAGGAATCTAGTGATAAGACTCGACAAACTATTGTGATCGTGATGCTGATTAAATTAAACCAAATATAGTTTTACACAACATCTAGTTGAGTTTAAAAAGTCGTTAAGTAAACACAAAGTTAACATGAACACAAATTGCAGCATAACTACAATATTGTCAAGGGATACATACTGCATGACAAAACAGCAGCACATCAAGCACTTCATACAGTGCGAGATCACGACACCGTTATGCAACAGTAACAAAGTTATTAACAGCGACCTCAATTATTTTGCTTTCGAAAAGATGTTCCTTGCTTCAAAGACACCGCAGCCCGGTTCGTGGCCCCCCAGGGTCGTGGGACAAAGGGAGCTTGTTGTTTTACCTGGACCCCCTGCGGGTCCCTGGATACATCCAGCCTTTCACGGTCTCATGCCTTGAAGGCGAAAGAACAGGAACAAATAAGCAGAGGATGGAACACAGACAAAAGGTTCCCAGCGCACCGGGGCCCCCCCCGCGGTGCGGTCAGGGGTGAGGCGCCGACACAGCTGAGAACCCACCGGCTCTCGAACCGCCGCTGGGAGAGAGGCGAGGGTGGGATGGGGTGGTTATCAGGTCCACACCCAACATGAAAACAAACACTCAAGGCCAGATGGGCTGCGGTGCCTTTCAGAAGCAGAGGACGTGAACCTGAGGCGTGACGAGTGAGGAGGTCTCAGTCGGAGCAGTGAAGAGGACTCTTTTTTAGCACTTTAGTCCAAAGTGGACGTCATTTAGTAGAGGGGGTTAGGGGTTTAGGCATCTTGCTCAAGGACGCCTACCGGCAGGCTGTGGACATTGACGTGCATATGTGTAAGTCACAGCTAGTTAGTGTGAGTAGGAGTTTTAGCAATTATATTTGTAGGAGCAGCGGTGGTAGTGTTCGGTGGTAGTGCTAATAATAGGTAAAGAAAATAAAAATAATACCCAACATAATATTACTATTCAGTGATTACCTGTATCATTCCCCATTCAGTTTTTCAAATGTACCATTTTTTTTTAGCGAAATTATTTGAACAGCCTACATTGGCAGTTTGCGCAAAGTCTACATGAATCTCAAAGTGAAACAGCGGTGGCGAAAAAAAAAGAGGATAGAAATATAAGCGGAACTTTGCTCGATTGTGCATTTGTTTTATGAACGCCTTTGGCCGTTGAACAGAGCGGGGCGACTTCCGCTTCCGGCGTACCGTACAAACTGTGAGGCGGTAAACAAAAAAAGGTAAACAGATCAAGATGGACGTGACAGAAACAATGTCGAACAACGACACACAGGACAACAGGGTCCAGGTGGACTCGAAGAAAGCCGTCGTCGAGCAGATACTGGAATACAAAGAGTTACTGAAGACGGTGCTGAACGGGCAGGCGGACGTCCCGGAGGAGACCCGGCAGCTGCTGCGGCGCGAGCTGCTGGCGGTGCGTCCCGCCGTCTGAGGGGGGGGGGCGCGAGGGGCTGGTGGTGCGTCCCGCAGTCTGAGGGGGGGCGCGGGGGGCTGGCGGTGCGTCCCGCCGTCTGAGGCGGGGGGGGGGGGGGGCGCTGGTGGTGCGTCCCGCCGTCTGAGGGGGGGGGCGCGGGGGGCTGGTGGTGCGCTCCAGGCAACCCGTAACCGGGGTTTTCACGACCTTCTAGCCGTGGAAGTGCCCTGGAAGTTAACGGCAGTCAAACCCGCAACTCACTACCCGTGAACTCGTAACCAGATCGATGTACTAGTTACAGTTACAGCTCGTGTCCCTGGAACGCAGCGTTAGAGCAGCGATGCCCAACCTCAGGTCCGCGGACCGGAGCCGGTCCGTGGACCCGTTAGGACCGGGTCTTGAAATACTTCCAGAAAAGGCTAAAATATAAATTATATATAGGAAATAACATGACTCGTATAGCCCATATATATATATATGGGCTATACGAGTCATGTTATTTCCTCCAACACATAGATTCCATACATGTATTTGTAGTGGAGAAAAGGTAAACACGTGAATTGTTCTGAAAGTTTAAATATTGGTTTATTCAATTCATACAATTAGCCTTTGCTGCCACCTAATTACACCACTGTAAGTTAAGTGTCTTTGCACTATTATGCATTTAAAATTGACCACCGTTCCTCCAAGATTTTATAAATATGCCAGACCTGGGAACCCCTGGCTAAGAGAATGGCTAAAAACTATTTGTTACCTAATTGTGTTAAACTAACCAACTATGACAAGTAAAAAATAACCACTTGTTTTGCTTGTTAGGTCAAAGCTAGTGCAGTCCTTATTCTGGTTACTATGTATGTCATTTAAAAACACTGAACTCCATCAACCGAAGAGCCAATGCTGTAGTTTGGCCTTTAATCGTTTCTGCAGAACTTTGAGGCGGCGGTCCACGACAACGTGCTGGTGAACGGCCAGCGGTGGGAGGACGCGCCCGACGACGGTACGGCCTCGACCCTCGCAGCCACTCTAGTGTCACATGTCATACTCCCAGCATGCCTTTGTGTTAGGGGCGTAGCCATACACAAAGGTCACGGTTCGGTACGGGCCTTGGTTTTTAAGTCACGGTTCAGTATGTTTTTAAGTCACGGTTCGGTATGTTTTTCGGTACAGCAGTTTTTTATTATTTTATTTTTTATTAAACAGTTTTATTTGGCTTTGATTTCTTAAATTGTATCAAACCTTACACAAATGAAAAGACATCAAATACAATTGAGGATAAAAACACAATAAAGTCCAGGACTTATTTCCATTGTGGCTCAACATAAAACAACAAGACAAGACACTCACAGAGTGTGTGATAGTCAATAAAAACATTTATTTTATTTTTTCGTACGTACCGAAATGAAGCGTGCTTCAAACCGTTAGACGCGTACTGAAAAATTTCGGTATGAATACGCGTATCGTTACACACCTACTTTGTATGTCTTGTAATGACCTTTATATAGCAGAGACTTACTCCTTGTGTGCTAATTAAACAAAAGATATATATATATATATTTTGCCTAAATGCTATAAGTGAGCAGGTAGGGGCGTCGTGCTCAGTGATGCCAACAGCTAGACTGGCTCCAAACCCAGTACCTGCTCCCCTATTTGACTTCCTTATTTACCATCTTCAAGGTCCCATGACATGCCAGAGGGGTATTCCATCAACCAAGCTAAGCGTAAAGCCGGGCTTGTTTCACTTAGCCGGGCTTCTTTCAGCTAGAGTTGCGTTCCATGAACGTGATTTAAGGGAATCTCCGCTAAGTAACCATGGCAACTTATCCTACCAAACTAACCAGGGGGGTATTCCATCAACCAAGCTAAACCCAAAGCCGGGCTTATTTTGCTTAGCCTGGCTTCTTTCAGCTAGAGTTGCTTTCCATTAATGTGACGTAAGGGAATCTCCTCTAAGTAACCATGGCAACTTATCCGACCAAACAACCATCAAGCTAAACGTAAAGCCGGGCTTCTTTCAGCTAGAGTTGCGTTCCATGAACGTCACTTAAGGGAATTTCCGCTAAGTAACCATGGCAATTTATCCGACCAAACTAACCTGGTCGGGAGCAGGTTAACTGTCAGGCTAACTTGAGCGGTGTTTCAGAGAAATCCATCTGTCAGCAACAATTGTACCATCAGAAGGTTCCGCCAAGCCTAGTCCTCACAATTTTGTCATAAATGTACATATATGAAGTACAAACAGCGTATATTTTCACTAAGGGTCTAAGATTAAATGACGCAAATGAAATAATTCAATGAATTGCTACCTATTGTTACTGTGGCTATTTTTTCAACACATTTTATACAAATCTATGTATTATCGCGTGATCAGGAATCAGCGGTTGAGTATTTCATAGTATTCTTGGCGTTGGCTTCATTTTGTAATTCCCTTTATTAATTTTATTAATTCCCTAATTAAGAAGATTCAAAGAAATGGAAAATAAATGGCATGAAAAGTTCTTTGATTTCTCTAGTAATCCTTCCTATATTACTAATTGAGTGAGGATTGAATCCCGGACGACCGGGAGCAAGTCCGACATGTTAACTCGAGACTATCTCCCTGCTTTCAAATCAATGGTCAATATTAAATTAAAATATGTTACACTTAATACTACTTATACATTCAACAGATCAGCAATTTTTTTGCCAGGCAGCCTCCCTGTTTCTATTAATGGTTACGGTGTTCCCTTTTTGAGTTATTATATGCGTGTACTCCTCATAGACCTCCACAAGCAGCTTCTGTTCGCCGCTGGAAAAGATCCCGCTCGGTCCTTTTCGGACATTTGATCCATGATTCGACATTCACGGTTATGGGCTGGTTACATATCTCGTGAACGCGCGTAATCCAGGATAACGTTAGCCTGGCTTGAACTAACCTGAGCAAGGCGTGGCTGAACTGCGTTGATGGAACGGCTTAAGCCTCAAGTGGAAGTTGGCTCTAGTTCTAACCGGGCTTAATCAACTAAGCGCCGCTTTCGTTAGCGACTTTGATGGAATACCCCTCAGGTGTGGTGTGACCAGTGGACTGTAGCAAACGTTGCTCATCTATCCGTCACACATCTAGGTGGACACGCCCACCTGTGATGTCATAAGGGGCCGATTTCCAAAACGGCTTGTAACGGCCAATCACACCACACCTGGTGGCATGTCATGGGACCTTTAAAGGTGTGGGTTTCATCTAGCTATAGGGTTGCAGAAAACCGAACACTCTAGTCTCCTCACATTCTCATGTGCCAGTAGGCTCTTCCAAAGTTATCTCTTCATCTACAACCGCATCGAGTAACCAAGTGTCAAGTGATGAGGTTCCTTGATAGATTTACACAATTTAATTAGTCTGAAAAGTATAGGTCATAGCGCACAAGTAAGATACACAAGTTGATTGTTAAGCATTGTGGTACTGTTTCATTACTACTGGTAGCTAGCTAATTCTATGGTGACAAATACACAATAATTAGTATTTTATGGGATTATACACGATATAAAACGTGACTTATGAACACTATATAACATTTCTGCCATGTCTGTTCCGCTACACGCCAGAACAATTAAACAGACTGCATCGTTTGAGTAGGGGTTCACCTCACCTTTATCGTCAAAGGAGAACATTCAGGATTAGCAGAAGTCGTGATGAGATGATGTCACCCCCACTCACGTTCTGAGCGCCCCCCTCCCAGGAGACGAGGCGGTGGTCCTGGAGAACCTTCTGGACGACACGGCGGTGGAGCTGGGCCGGCGCCGCCGCCGCTACCCCCGGGTGGTCCTGCAGCACGTGGTGCGCGGCCTCCGGGCCGAGCGCAAGCTGCTGGTGGGTGGAGCCCCGGGAGCCCTGGACCTGGACCAGGACCTGGACCAGGACCAGGGCCAGGACCTGGACCAGGACCAGGGCCAGGACCTGGACCTGGACCAGGACCAGGACCTGGACCAGGACCAGGGCCTTGACCTGGACCTGGGCCAGGACCAGGACCTGGGCCAGGGCCTGGGCCTGGACCAGGACCTGGACCTGGACCTGGACCAGGGCCTGGACCTGGGCCTGGGCCTGGACCTGGACCTGGGCCAGGGCCTGGACCTGGACCTGGGCCAGGGCCTGGACCTGGACCTGGACCTGGACCAGGGCCTGGACCTGGGCCTGGGCCTGGACCTGGACCTGGGCCAGGGCCTGGACCTGGACCTGGACCTGGACCTGGACCAGGGCCTGGACCTGGACCTGGGCCGGGCCGTTCGTCACATGTTGATCGCGATTTCGATTTTATTAATTTTTTTCCGAAGTAATATAATAATATTAATTATATAATATAATAATAAGTAATTTTTAATCATTATTATTTGTTTATTTATTTTTCTTTCTTTATAGAAATTGCAGAGCAGCCGGGTACATATCTGGACATTATTTTCTATTTGACCATTTTGTGTATTTTTTTTAAGGGGAAATTTCAAAGGTTTTTTTTTTTCGGAGAGAAATTCTGAATGAATGCATCATGCTTTCAAACTCAAAAATAATCGTTTGAATAATCTAGATTTCAATATTGACTAAAATCATCGTGATTATGATTTCTTCCCATAGTGGAGCAGCCCTACCCTGAACCACAGCAGAGACATTAATCGTGGTGATCGTTGTTTTTCAGAGTCTGTATGAAGAGACGGTCAAACCTCAGCAGCTTGTGAAGGATCCATGTCACGGTATTCACCTCTTATACAATCACACACACACACACACACACACGCTCTCACTGAAGGAGCTTCACAGCAGACTGTGGACTTTGCATGTTATCTCACTGTGTGTGTGTGTGTGTGTGTGTGCGTGCGTGCAGAAAGCATCATGAACAGTGTGTCCGCCGCGGCCCCTGGCGTGGTGAAGGAGGCGACCCATGTCACCCATGTCATAAAGGTAAAGTGTGTGTTTTATATTTGTGTATATGTTCTCTATCCCAGCCCCCTAACCCCTTGGTGTGTTTGCGTTGAGACCACAGTTTTCTACTCTCTTGGAGGTCTGTACCATTCATAGGTTGCGTTCTACTGGTGAATCCGCCACGTGAACATGATGAATACGTCTCTTTCTCTTTCAGTCGATCAAAACCCTGCAAAAGCAGGCGGAAGGCCTCCGCCAGGTCCTCAACTCGAAGCCCAGCCAGGCCACTCTGGAGGTCCACGCGGCCGTGTTCGGCCCCGGTGGCCAATCAGAGGCCGACGCTCTTTCCTTGAGCAAAGCCTCGTCCGTCAGGCAGCCAATCAAGAGGGCTGTAGAGGAGGCCACGGCCGCAAATAGTTTTGTCCTGCCTGCTAAGAAGAGCCACTGAGTGACATGTAGGCGTGCCAAGGTGACCGGTGTGATCGGTGTTCTCAAAGTGGTCTTTCCCTCTGCTCTGTAGTTCTATCCCTGTTCTATCGTCTTCATAACGTTATTTGTGAGCACATGTTATTATTACTTTGAAGACGGTATTCGGTCTGTAACAACGTACTTGTGTTTGTGTGTCGATTTATGGTGTAAATAAATAATATACTACCCAACCTGTAGATGTTCTTGCCCATGGGTATGTGGATCCTCCTGAAATGGTGCAGGTACTCTGAAGTATGCAAATGCTACTTTGCGTACTGTAACGTCTGCTTACCTCTCCTGACGACGAGGAGCCAGGAGCTGTGACCCTCTGCCACAACAACTCACCGATCTGACTTTCAGTGAAAAGTACATTAACCATCTTAGTTATTTTTAGTAGTTAAACGCCAATTAAGGGTAGTGTAGTATGTGTTGCTGTTTTGAGTCCAACTTTAATAGACCTCTGAAGAATAAGTCCCGGTTCCCTCGGTCAAATGTCTATGTGAAATAACATGGGGGTTTTTGAATGATCGTACATAACAAACTCTAGGTGGCGGAGAAGTAAAAACTGCATCACGTTTTGAACTACACACGTTTACCATCTAGTTTCGACTGGCTTTTTGGATTGTCGGTGCCGTTAAAGAAGTAAACGATTATACATGCTATTTTAACGGCACCGAAAATCCAAAAAGGCAGTCGAAACTAGATGGCAAACGTGTGTAGTTCAAAACGTGACACGGATTTTACTTCTTCGCCACCTACAGAGTTTGTAATGTACGATCATTCAAAAAACCTATGTTACTTCCCATAGACATTTGACCGAGGGAACCGGGAGCCTCGGAGGCGGGACTTATTCTTCAGAGGTCTATGGATGCTTATCCTATTTTAAATCATCAAGAGAAGTAGCGCGGAATGATAAAAAGATAACCCTAATCCTGCCTGAACGAGCGAGGCCTGCCCGTTGCTGCCCTCTTGTGCCTGAAACGTGAACTTCAGTAACGTGCGATGTGCGTCATAACCGATGGGTTTATAGCGACTTTAAATCGATCTACGTCCTATATACTGTACATCTTACCTCTGCTATGTACATTACATGCGAAAAGCAGTTTACAAAACCAGTAGTCAAGTCAGAAACCCCTTGATGCAACATATTTTTTTAAATGTCTTTGTATCCTAGTTGGCATCTCATCATTGCTTTTGTTTATTTGTTCTGAATGTTTTTTTTTTTAAACCTCAACATGCATTTTGAGAGCTGTCCCTCATAAAGAGCCTGAGTATAGTAATTAGACGGCAGTAACCAAAACGGAATCATAACAAGTAAGGTTGCTAAGCAACAGATAAGCCTAAGATGCACACAGAGGCTACCGAGTTCTTTCTCTCTCTTCCGCGCTCATACGCGTGCACACACACACACACACACACACACACACACACACACACACACACACACACACACACACACACACACACACACACACACACACACAGAAGAACAGGAGACCCAGACATACAGATGCGTTCTGCGTCCTGATAATGGAGAGGGACTGGCTCTGAGTATGATATGCTGTTCTCCCCTTCAACAGGGAGAGAGGTGAATTGGTCAAAACCAACGTGAGGGCCTTGATTGACCGGTGATGGAGGCTGTGTTGCACTAGCAGTGCAACACAGTTTCTTAGCTTGTGACCCTACTTTTGTATCAGAAAGTTATTGTTATTGTGCATCTGCTTTCACACATAGTTTAAACCCCATCAACATAAAATCAACCTCAAAGTATTCACATGGCTGTACTAAATAGTTATTGGTAGTGGTGGATTTCATGATCCATTTGAATGAATCAGTTCGCGTCGGTCAGTTCGCCAAGAAGAATCGTTCAGAATCGTTTGTTCATTTGTTTGTTCGTTCAGTTGTGTTTCCGGTAGCGGTGAATCACGGTTCTCACCTGAGTCGTTCAGACTCAGCTCCTCCCTCGTTCTCATTCTCAAACGAATCACGATCGTGCAATGGTGCAAACGCTCATCAATCAACACAACATTAGCTAAGTTCCTTCGAACGATACGAACAAGATGAACGAGAGAGAACTGAAACATGGAATCAGCTCGGTTTGTTCTTGTTAAAGAGTCGTTCATTCGAACTGATTCGTTCGAAAATGACCCATCACTAGTTGTTGGTAGTTCCCTCATGCTTACGGAAAATTATAGACACAAGTCTGTATAGATATACAGGCCTTTGTGTCACCTTTCAAACCTTTCCAAATGTTTTCCTTTAAATCCAAATTGCACCATCAAATGTCAGCCATAATAACTACTCAATCACCAAGCCGTCGTGACCCACACATTTGATCCCAAGTAGGCTCCTCCCAGAAGTTTGGAACAAACTACATACATCATAGGGCAGTTTCAAGAGTTTTTTTCACATTTACTTGATGACTACTTGATAACTGAGGATGACTCTTCCCTTTTCTATTCTTATACACACACACACACACACACACACACACACACACACACACACACACACACACACACACACACACACACACACACGGAGACAGACAGACAGACACCACCCGCCCTCGCCCACGCCCTTTAAAGATGCATGTGCACACGCACAACCACAGAGATAGCAGGCTATATCTTCACCAATCTGGTTCCACACCATACAACCGCAATTTCTCTCTATAACCTGTCCCCTGTCTCTGTTGTGCCACTTTCTATTTGAAAGTCAAAAAGATATTGTCTGTTATTCACAACAAAGTCTTAGTTTATCTATGTGCGTGTGTGTGTGTGTGTGTGTGTGTGTGTGTGTGTGTGTGTGTATATGTGTGTGTTGGATTACATCATATACACGATGTTGCAAGGAAAGTGTAGCAATCCATGCTGTGGTTTTTGATCCGGAAACAACTGAATAACAATGTTAAATGATTAACAGAAATCTGCACAGAAGGTTGTTCTCAGATTTGAATATGTTTTACAATGCTTTACTTCCAACTGGATTTGACAACAGCCAAGAGAAGAAGTGCGTCACTCTATTTGTTGAACCACATAAGGCAGAGGCCTTATTTGGAAATCAATCACTGCCCAGCCTAGTCTGGATAACCTAATTCCCCATTTGCGGGATCCCAGATGAACTGCACTAGTCTGTGGGGTCATCTCGCAACACGCAGCTCGTCAGAGGATCTGGGCCTTGAGGTTTGGGTGTTGAAACCCATTCGTCATCGCACATCAGCTTGTGGCGTGGTCACTTATCCTTATGCCGCAAGAAAAAGTCATAGCCACAAAGTTCATGATCTCTACCCCCCCCCCCCCCCCCCCCCCCCATTCCCCCCCCCCCCCCCCCCCCCCCCCATTATGCTGTAACCAGACCACAGTGACATGAATGCTCAGACTGAGGAGAAGTGAAACCGTCTATTACAGGGTTTAGAAGAGCTGTTGAAGAGGTTATGGTAACCTCAGCTGGTCCTGTAAAAGTTACAGGAACATTGGGATAGGCCTGTGTCTCCATATGAGTGTGGTTTATATGATGGGATTCCCTGCATTTTGATGTAGAAATACCCTCTGTTTCATCTGTTTGTGCCACTAAGCAACACTAGTTTCTCTGTGTATTTAGTGTGCGTACGGCCGTTCCTGTTGCTCTGATGTGCTTTAAGTTAAATGTGTGGCACTCCCAAAGTGCCCTTGAGCAATGAGCAACCAATTCACTGCCTACAGCAGTGCGTGGGTTTGGCGAGGTCAGGGACAGATGAAACTCAGCTTGGATATATTCCGCTGAGCCGCCGTTCTGGTGGAAAAAGATTGGGGGGGAATCAGTAGTTATCTTTTTATGGAGAGAGAATGTTGTTTACAGACTGCCAAGATCAGCAAAGTGGTCAAACATGTACCAGTAGGTGGTAGTTTCCTGCCCACAATATGCTGGAATTAACATTCCAGAGGTTGATAAAGCAATAACATTATCAAACGCTGTGTAAAATAGTAATCGGTGGAGGCTACCACACCCATGCACATTATAAACAAACATTAACATGGCTATAAAGTCTGTTAAATTGCCCTATTTATAGGTGCAATGGAAACCTTTGGAAGTAAGTTGAATTTATAGAGCACATTTACACACAGCATACACTGACCAAAGTGCTGTACAATGTCAATAAATAAAAAGACAAATAGCAAAAGATAATACAATGCAACAATACAATTTGACCAGAAGTCCTAATATCAAATACAAAAAGGGCAACATTCAATAACAGGGCACACCACATAGACATGAGCAGGAGGTAAATGGTTAGGGGGCAAGGAACTAGTAAACAAGACCTGATGACTGTGAATCAAAATCCTCAATATGTTGCAACGGTTAAAACAGTTCTGTCATTTATTGTCATGATCAACGTCAATCAGAACATGTGAGGGGGGGTGGATTTTCAGAGCTGTCTCGAGGGGGCGGAGTGGGCCATATACTGCTAAGCTATAGAAGTGTTTCCAACGTGTGCTTCTGTAAACCCATCAACAAAGCAGCAATAGCAAAACCAAATGAACCTTTTCTTTCTGGCGTGACAGGTGTACTGATTGCATCTGGAGTGGTGGCTCCTCAGGTAGGTTGCCGAGGAGGTCGGCCAGAGATGGTATCCGTTCATTCGCAGGGTGTCCCTTTGTGTCTCGAGGACATAAGGCCTTAGTGGGCCTGCGGTCAACACCGCACGTGATCGTCCGGTTGCAGGGGTGGCATTTCATGAGGTCGGTGTCGTAGTTTTGACGCTGTTGTTGTATCTGTATCTGTGTTCTGCCTTTTTCAGTTTCTCCACGTCTGCACATCTCGGGCTGGGCCCGGATGGAATGATGGAAGGAACTTGGGTCCTGACCTCTCTCCACTTGAGCTGCTCTGTAGGGCTGTCGATCGGCAGAGCAGCAGCAGGCTAGGCCATGAGAACATGACTTTTTAGGAGACCTTTGGTCGTCCCTACAGCCCACTCAGCCCCCCTGTTGCTCTGTGGGAGATGGTGGTCCGTTTTACGAGCTTACACCTTCTATTCAGTGACTGGCAAAGATGGACTGGAGGTGCTCGGTTACCGCTTCGGATGCTGTGGATGTGCATTTGGTCCACCTCAAATATCTTGAACAGTAGTCCACAACAGTGACTACGTTTTGGTGGTCTTCTGTCTGAAACAGGTCTACTTCTACAACAGACCATGGCTTTACAGGAACTCTGTAGGCAGCATCGTTTTCTTCACGGGCAAACGTGTCACATTGTAAAACACTTTTGCCGACTCTCTGCTGAGACCAGGCCAACACACTGTACTGTTCAGCTCTCATTCTGTATGCGGTTATTCCCAGATGGCCCTCGTTCAGCTGCAGTCTGCAGGTCTGCCCTCGGTGATACTGGGCTAACTGTTACAACGCTGCCGTGAAGGAGCAGGCCATTTTCAGAACTGTGAGCACATCTGAGAATGGCAGCTACATCTTGAACCCACGCAATAGAAAACGTGTCTGGGCATTCTTCCACGCTGTACAGCGTCTGTACAGACGCTGGAGTATGTGGTTGGCCTGGTGTGCCCAGATGTTTCTGAGCCCCTTTCCTGTGACTGGCAGGCTTGCGGTGAGTCAACACACAGGTTGGTTTCTCCCTCTCGCAGTCCCCCTGCTGTGTGGCAGGCCAGAGCTCTAGAAGGAACGCTCGCAGTCCCCATGTCTATTCAGGCTATTTCTGATATTGCGTAAGAGAAACTCATTAGTCGCTTGCGTAAATGCTGTTTCAGTGCTGTGAGTTCATCTAAGCTTTCTGGGGCCAACAAGAGGAACCAGAGGCGTGTGATCATTCTTGATGTGGAAACTTTCCCCGATGAGGGCCTCTGCAGACCCTCTCACAGGTCCATGTGGAGGCCAGCGCCTCCTTCTCAATCTGAGCACATGCATCTTCAGTGCTGCTGAGGGCGTTCAAGGCATACGCCGCAGGCATTCACTCTGCTCCGCGTCTGCTTGCCACTGGAGTGGCACGGCACCCATCCAATATGAGGACGAACCAGCGGAGGCTAGCGTTTCAGTGCTTGGGTCATACAGTGACATCCCTGGATGCTGTCAGTTCTTCTTTGATGCCACCAGAGGCCTGCTGCTGTTGTGACACCCAGGCCCACATGTTTGACTTCTTCAGCAGGTGTCTAATATGATGCGTTTTCACAGCAGGGTGAAGCAGGTTTATCCCTCATACAAACAACCCCTTCATAGTTAGTCTCTGGCATTTCTTTCTTCACCTGCTCGCTTTAATGAGCTTTGGTAACGGCTTTCTCTGGCATCAGTTTCGTAATTGTTCTGATAAGTGTTAACTCTGACGCACCACAAGTCTATTCCTCACCTTTTCATTTCAGGCAGAGCTCCATAGCCACAGTAGGCAAAACAGCGCAGCTATAAAGATGACAGATGACAGATGACAAGCCCAAATCTCGAAAATCTAATTCCTGGGATCAAATTCCTGGCTACATAGTGAGCATCCAGCGTCTTTTAACCGTCTTCTGTTCACACACACTTCCTCAGGGGTAAGGCGCCAGTAAACCAGTATGTCCTCTGCTTACTCTCCCGTCTAATAAATCAGGGAGTTTCCTTGATTTTCTTCCTCTTGCGTTTCTAATGCAGCAGCAATAATAATTATTTTGAAGGGCTTCCTCCACTGCGCCCAGTCATCAGCCTTCAACGGGTATTTCTCTGTTGGGGCACTTGAAACTGATTGAAGTTGCCACCGTGTGAGTTTGCTAACTTTGGCAAAACTTTTTTGATCGGCAAGAAGAAAAACACTCAACTCTGAACTAAACTTGACACCCACACCAGGTACAAAGAAAACAGCCTTGTGTTGAGGATCGACATGAGGGTGTTGCAGCGAGCCAGATGCCAGTCAACCCTCATTTTACTTCCCCCATGCAGCGACAGTACATCATGCAGAAGGTCCCCTGTTTTTTAATCCATAAAGTACAATTCATAAATGTAAAATCTTTAGGCCTATTGTTCATCATTTTCTCCAATTCTATCAAGAACCTTTTGAAACCAAACGACTTCAGACCGCTGTTTGCGTTTAAAATAATAGGTGTAGTCAAAAATACAACCCAATAACGATCTTAAAGATGAGTATGAAATGAAATTAAAAAAAAAGTATGCTATAACAGAAAAGTGTAACCATTGTGATTAGAGTTGTCTATTTTCTCTATGACTCTCTCTCTGAGCTCGTCCTGGCATGTCCCTCGAGAAACTGTTGAACTAGCATGTTTGGTCAAGTTTCATGATAAACATGAAACGTGAAACTTGATGATAGACCCGGGCAAAACCCACGACAAACACAGTATAGGATTTTGTACGTTTCATTTCTAGGGTGGCCCATTACCAAAATAACTTTGGGCAGTTATGTTTTCTTACTGACATTTAACTGAAATGTTCAGGAACGTTTTGGAAAAGTTATGTTCAGGAAAGTTAGGGAAAGTGTAGGAGGCATTTCGGATAGAAAAAGGAAATATATAGAAATGTACTGAACAGTTTAGAAAGCACAGGACTATGACATTGCAAAATCCAATGTCATGTATTCTGATGAAATATATATGTAATATATGATGTAATATATGGTGCAATACATGCAACACAACCTATTAAGATATAATTGATGTGACTCATACTTGGCATTGAATAGTAACCTACAATAACAGCCACACAATGACACAGGGGTTTCAGAATGCATAACATTTATTTCAATAGTAGAGTATCAAAAAAAAAATGGAAAGATCACACGGCAAGGTAGAAGTGCACACAGCTGATAGTAATCCTGATACCTGGAGCTTTGAACACCTTACAGAGCAGCCAAACCAACAACTTACATAACTTCTGATATAACCGGACTGGGCAGAGTATAAATATAAACATCAGCTAGCTAGAATTGTGTTTGCGCCTGCTACTGTTAACAGGAAAGGTCTTTTAAGATATCAAAATAACTTCTGTGTCAGTGGTAAATAATGAATAACACTCACCCAAACACACACACACACGTACAGACGGCCAGCGCCTGTCGAGTTCCATTCAAATGATTACATGTTTAATAAAGATACAAAAGAATGAGATCCTACCACTTTCAAAAAAGTCAAAAGTTAAATCTACCCAAGAACTTCCAATGTGTGCTCATTTTTTTAAACTGAAAAGCTTGAACGATAAGGCTGCTAGCATGTAGACAATTAGCAATACTAGTTCTATAAACTGGGTTTTTGTTGCTGCCTTTGAACATTTGCGCAAAGGTACTCTGTCTCCGTGGTGCCGGCACTGAATAATTATTTTTGGTGCCCTCTTGTCTGGCTTAAGCTATAACGAGCATAGCGTGAGACATTAACTCAACTTAAAACAGTGGATGTACAGTAAAAGGCGTTCACTTACAACCGCAGTCCACACTTTAGACACCTAGCAATGGTTATCTAGGGACCGCTTCTTTAAAGCATATCTTTTATATAAATACATGACAGAAAAGTGCATATGCATGTGTACTTTCAACATCAGGGAATATATACACATTGACTGTATACATTTAGAGCTGTTCAGCAGTAGAAAAAAATATTATTAGTAATACATCCTTAGTGAGTTCTGCACTGTTCTTTCTCAGTGCATGCAGTATATGTCTTTCTTTCTCCCTAGAAATACACCAGGCTTTAAGCGCTACAGTTGTGTACTAACGTCGCTACCCTCATCCATACAATTGACTTGAACCAGCCCTAATCCAGAACGTCTCCTTCATGGCCGTCGCCATTCTCCGTGACGTGAACTTTGTTCTCTGCATCCGTTACAGAATAAGACACCACCAACCCTTGACCACTTCTTGAACATTGTGAGAAATGAAATAACGTGATGAAGCCAGGTCCTGAGGTGTTAGCAGTAACGTGTGTAACTAGGCGTGTTTTAAGTGACAAGGCAGAGGGCGATACTCAGTGGTAGTCGACAAACACTAGAATACAGTATCTACATACACACATTTCGAACATTACACATTGTACATCGTTTCTTCAGAAAGCAACAAGGACCTTTATCTCGGATCACCCGCGCATGCACCTGTGCATGCTGTATCCCCAGTGGTGTTCGGCGCACAAGCAGTCCCCGTCAGGCTTTACACAACCAGCTAGGCTTCACCAGCGCTGAGATGTGCCTCCCAAGTCGGTTCAGTTCATGAATCATCAGTAAATAGAAAGACGAAAGGGACACTGTCTGTTTTCTGTGTGTTTACGTGAAACCCTGGTGATCGGCAGTCCCACCCGCCACCACTAGAGGGCGCTCGTCCTCTTCTTCTTGTCTGTCTGTCTGTCTGTCTGTCGGCTGACCGTGCAGCTGAAACAATCAGTGTCAGGGCGCGCTGGCCGTGTTCTGAGGGCTGGCGCCGGGGGCGACCACGCCCCCTGCTAGCAGCAACATGTGGGTGTTTACTTTGGCTTTTTTCAAAGAGTCGAGTCAAAAGGTTTTAAAACTGAGAGAAGTCGTGGATCCTTCCATCCAGCCGTCCGTCCGTCCGCTCAAAGCTGCAGGCAGGAGCTGTGAATGGTCTCCATGGCGTCCAACCCGCCACAGTGCACCTGCGCCAGGCTGAGCCCCCCGACCAGAGGGGGGGCCGCCGCCATGGAGGAGATGGTGTTGGCCATGGAGGAGATGGTGTTGGTGGAGGAGGAGAGGGTGTTGGCGGAGGAGGAGCAGGTGGCGGTGGAGGAGGAGGAGGAGGAGGAGGAGGAGCAGGTGGTGCTGCTGGTGGAGGTGAGGTTGTGGAGCGTCAGGGTGCTCTCCCTGATGTGCTGGAGGAAGAGGTTCCTCTCGTCCTCCGGGGTTTGGCCGTTCTGGGCCCTCACGATGCAGGTGGGCCGGTGGAGGTTCAGCATGTAGACCAGCTGCTGCTTCTGCTGCTTGAGCTCCTCGATCTGGGCCTTGAGGTCCGCGTTGACGCCCTCCAGCTTCTCCGACTCCTGGAGGAGGGAGGAGGAGGGAGGAGGAGGGAGGAGGAGGGAGGAGGTGAGAGAGTGGGTTAGTTTTAGGGGTGTAAATCGGAGACTTCATGATGATTCAATACGATATCGATTTCTTAAGCCCACGATACGATTCGATTCGATACTCTATTTATACTCTATACTATATTTTTACATTACATTATCTATTAATATAATATCTATCAAATAAATCAACAAAAATATATATCATTTACCTTTTATTGAGAATACAGAAACAGTATTCTATACACACTTTAGTGCCATGCAATTCAATTATTATTATTATTTATTTATTTTTAATTATCGATACTTCTAAACGTCGGCTGTATAATCGATTAATCGATACAAATCGATTAATATTTACTCCCCTAGTTAGTTTGCTGCCACTTTGTCCCACGAGGGACTGTTCACGCTTCCATGCTGGACAATAAAGCAGA
>NC_140289.1:11625424-11627924 GCF_964030765.1 Micromesistius poutassou
CAAATGGTTTGATGGAAACTAGACCAGTAGGCCAAATGAATAGCCTTGTTTTACACAAAACTGATGCAACCGCTTCTGTTTTTACTGGTGTGTGTGATCAAGGGCATGGCAGTGATATCACAGGATGAGCATACACCCCTCGTGGGAGACCGGACCTTTCAGAAGACTCCAGCCGTGAACTTCTTTTGTGCTAGAGAACCTCACGGGTGGTGGCGAATGGGCCACAGGTCACATTGCGCGTTGACGCAATGTTATGTTTGCCAATTCACGTCCGCTGTTCAGTGAAAAAGTCCCGGTTGTGTTTGCTCTGCCAGAGACCGACTGACAATCATATCAAAGCTAATCAGCAGACCATTTGTTTCCTGGTACCTTTTGAGTTCCTTCTGTCCTATAGTACACATTGTTGGAACCCCCACTGCTGCTGCTCATGGCCGGGGTAGGGCCACGGTGTCTCCAGAACGGATGGGACTGCGTTGGTTCTCAACGTACGCAGTCTGCCTTGAGTGACGGGGTCTGACCCCCACCTGATCCTTATGACCTGTATCTGGACTCACTGTCGGCCGGTGGTAGGGCTGGGCGATGAATCCAATTCTGATCGCGATTTCGATTTTAGCGTGAAACGCCCGCCAAACTAATATAATCGAGTTGAAACGATTTTTTATTTATTTGTTTTTATTTATTTATTTTTCTTACTTTATAGAAATTGCAGAACAGCCGGATACATATCTTGACATTCTTTTCTATTTGACCATTTTGTGTATTTTTTTAAGGGGAAATTTCAAAGTTCTCATTTACTAAGTGTTTTTTTTTGGAGAGAAATTATGAATGAATGCATCATGTTTTCAAACTCAAAAATAATCGTTTGAATAATCGAGATTTCAATATTGACCAAAATAATCGTGATTATGATTTTTTCCATAATCGAGCAGCCCTAGCCTGTACTGTACCACTGTACTGTACTATCACTATACTGCTACTCGACTAATACTAATTCTACTATATTCACTGTACTGCTACCGCAAATCATATTATATCAATCATAATAAAATGCAATGAATGTATTTTGTTTGGTTAGGGCCTTTGACAGAATCCACTTAACAAAGTTTTACAGTACAAAAATATGGAAACACCATAGTGGCAATAAACGGAAGACTTACATTTCAATAAACAAAGGTAACACACTTTAGTGCCATCAGGGGAACAGGGGACAGGAGAAATTCAAAGCATTATGGGTAATATAATCACAACTCATGAAACGGTTACTGCCACTCCAACCCAGGCCAGCAGTTAAACCCTGGAATACTGTAAAACAAGGCTTTGACCTTGTCTTTACAATCTCTGTGAAACCAAAGGAGTGAAACCTTTGGAAATAACAGCCACCCACACACAAACATGCTCACACACACGGACACGCATACACACTCGCACGCATACACACAACACACAAATATACACGTAAAACACACACACACACACACACACACACACACACACACACACACACACGCAACACACACACACATATACACGTAAAACACACAGACGCACACACACGCAACACACACACACATACACGTAAAACACACACACACACACAACACACACACATACACACGTAAAAAATACACGTCCACATACGTAGATAGGCGAAAGTCAAACATTAACACAGTGGTGTAAATATAGGCTTGTAGTGGCATTGCATGTGTTGGCATTTCTGTTGTGTGTAAGTGTGTGTTTTTCGTCAGGACCCTAATGGGGTCTGACAACCTCATATTGTGGGAAGGCAGCCAAACACTCTGCCCCCCCCCCCCCCCCCCAACCGCTCCCAGCCTGGGTCTCCCTTTCTGCCCCCTACTCTCTACACTTTACCCTGGCACCCGGCTACACCAGTCATAGCTATTTTGGACCGGGTTACAGCTAGCTTAGCTTAGCTTACGCACGCTCAATTTAAGCATGCACTCATTCATCAAGTCTCCAAAAGGGGGTTCAGGGGGAGGATAGGGGATAGTGTGTGTGTGTGTGTGTGTGTGTGTGTGTGTGTGCGTGGTTAATGAGAGAGAGAGAGAGAGGGATGAAGGTCTAAATGCTACACCACTCAAAAGGGCTCATGAGCTCAGAGCAGTAGTGGGCCAGCTGCCCCGGGGTAGCCCCTGGATTCTGTGCGGCCTCCACTACACCTCGTCACCGCGGCGATATGAAGGATGACGACGCTCCCACGAACTCGGTGACTTACTGTGGCTGACCGTCACAGAATGAGATCATCTCCACGATCTCGATTGTGACGACGATCCAGAGCTATAGAAATACCTTCAACTTGACGTCTACGCCAAATTATTGATTACAATTTTTTTTTTGTTGAATTCACACCAATATCTAATATACAGCTGGGTATTAAAAAGTCGTACATTTCATTTGCACATATGTCTAACTGTTAGTTGGGCCGTGTGGAGATAATAACACAACAAATGTTTTTGTGTTCATGGTTCATTTTATTTGAGGT
>NC_140289.1:11633457-11635957 GCF_964030765.1 Micromesistius poutassou
TATCAAAAAAACTATTTATTATTGGGTACTATGTTTCATAAATTGTACATTGCTTTTTCTTAAATGTCGTGGATGACCTTTTTCTATGTGAAGCATGGCTTTTGCTATCGCTTTGATTAGGGCGAGGGTACGTTCTCTGTGTAACGTTAGGCTTTAAATGTTAGACCTGACATGGCAACGTGAGGCCCCACTCTATAAGAGGTGCCCATATATAGAAGTACAGACTATCAACTATTTAACCCACTTACGAATACACACACAAATATATATATATAATGTATATCTATCAGCCAATCTATCTATCAATCTATCTATCTATCATCTACCAATCTATCCATCTGTCTATCTATCTATCTGTCTATCTATCTATCCATCTATCTGTCTATCCATCTATCCATCTATCTATCTATCTATCTGTCTATCCATCTTATCATCTACCAATCTATCCATCTGTCTATCTATCTATCTATCTATCTGTCTATCTATCTATCTATCTATCTATCTATCAGCCAATCTATCTATCAATCTATCTATCTATCATCTACCAATCTATCCATCTATCCATCTATCTATCTATCTATCTGTCTATCTATCTGTCTATCTATCTATCTATCTATCTATCTATCTATCTATCGAACTGCACTTAACATATAGTATGACGTTGACGGTATCGTAGTTGGACACATCTGCCAGTCGTCCTCATCATCCTCACCCGTCTTGGTTTCGTTTTTGTCGTTTCTTTGTACTTGTTATTATGTTATTTGTAAAGGTTTGGACTAGCGCTCCGAGCATTAAGTGAATGAAGATGGATGTGCATTGTTTTTTGTTTTTTGTTTGATATTTGCGCCAGTTTTGCACCCCCCCCCCCCCCCCTCCCTGCCCACCCCCTCCTTCTCATCCCTCCTTTCTCTGAGCTCTGGTGGTGGAGAGAGAGAGGGAGGGCGAGAGAGAGAGGTTCTATGTTATAGCAAATAAAGGATATATCCTTCACATTCTGCAAAACGAGAGAGAGGGAGAGGGAGAGAAAACACAGACACTTTATTTGGCTTGAGGTGGCACTTGTAACAATTTCCGTTTGTACAAATTAAAAGTTAAACAAATACAGGGAACATTCCAGAATCATGTGGGAAACTCCAATAGACGATCAACATTAGTAGTGCACACACACGCACCGACATACACACACACACGCACGCACGCACGCAAACGCGCACACACACACACACACACACACACACACACACACACACACACACACACACACACACACATACATGTGCTGATGGTTCGCACTTCTGCTTACGAAGGAGTCCACCTGCATGCCATATGTGTGTGTGTGTGTGTGTGTGTGTGTGTGTGTGTGTGTGTGTGTGTGTGTGTGTGTGTGTGTGTGTGTGTGTGTGTGTGTGTGTGTGTTTTTTGTGAATGTGCGTGTTGGCATGGGCAAACAGAAATTACAGACAAATCAATTGCATATATCACTCGCACACACACATTTAATTGATTTATTTCAGTCCATTGCAACCCATCAATTCATTGAATGTTTTTTTAATGATTGGTCGCTGGGACACACACACACACACACACACACACACGCTCTGATGAATGCACCTTATATTTCTTATGAACTTAGCTTTGATGAGCCGCACTTTTTGGATCCATAAAATTGTTTCCAGTCAGGGCCTAAAACGTCCACGCTGGGTTTGTAACACAAGTTTGAAGAGTTTGTGGTGGAAGTCGCCCCCGTGTCCAAAACACACCCCAGAAAAGCCAATCTGATGACATCATGTTGTGAGATCCACATTCATTCTTCACCTGTGTTGTTTATATTCTTAAGTCGGGTCTAATGTAGCCAAACCACATTTAGCTACCGTACTGCCTGCTGGTTGTTGAGGCCTCTTCTGTTGCAAAGGGCAACACTTTTAAATACATATATATATATATATTCAGGACTTATGGGAGACACAACATGGTCCTCAGGGGAGATTAAACACACACAGAGCGTTTTGGATTGGCAGCTTTGGGTATGGTTTGACAGGGGGCTCTGACGGTGTGTTTGTGTATATCCTGTATTGATTATTGATTGATCCGTGTTCAACCAGTATGCCTCCCCCCCACGCCCACCCTCTCACCCCTCCCCCCTCTGTTTCGTTAACCCATTGCCACGACGACGCTGGTTATGTCTTGAAAATATACATATATATAGTAAGAAAAACAAACTCTCTCTTTCAAGGTATCAAAGCACAAGTCATTGTATAATATTTACAAAAAGGACAAAAAAAATCTTCTCATATAAAAAGGGTAATTTTTGTGACGGTGTTACGTGGAATTAAAAAATACAAAATATCATGTATTACCCACATTTTTAACAAGAAATCACAGTAGAAGTGGAAAAATATGGATTGTTGTTTTCAAATAAATATGATGATAATATAAATACCTTGCCTGCGATTCTTGTTTGGCTCATAGGGCTACTTGCTAAGTGTCTATCAACACTATG
>NC_140289.1:11643457-11695957 GCF_964030765.1 Micromesistius poutassou
GAATCTGCTTATGACAGTTACCATCAATGATAAGATTTTAGTTACTTTCATCTATACTGTTATGTTTTATTTAGGGCTGGGCAATGATTAAAAGTTTTAATTGCGATTAATCGCATAGTATTGGTGAGTTAACTCGCGATTAATCTCACTTTTTCAAAATCTAAATTCTATTTTAATTCCACTCAAATTTAAGTTAAATGAGACTATCATATGGAATGATTGTATGAATGTTGACATTCTGTGGGTAAAACCTTTCAAAATCGTGTGTGTGAAAAAAAAAAAAGTGAAAAAAATTTAAATAAAAAAAATACAAAGAGAATGTGCGTTAATACGTCAATTTGTATTAATCGCGTTATCAACTTGAATCAGATAAAATTAAAATATTCCTCCAAGGCGTCATTTCTGCGCTGTCAAGGAATCAGCTGGCCGATAGCTCTATTCAACCATTGTTTTCCATGTTGGATGTGTAGCACACTGATTTGAAACCCAAAAGGCATGGGTTTAACGTTATTGAAACTTTTGACTTTTGACTACCATGCAAACACGCCGCCTGTGTATAAGAATCCATGTACCCTACTAACCAATTCACGAGTTCAGTTTGTCTAAGTAAGTTAAGTTCTAAGTTTGTCTAACTCTCCACTATGGTCAACCAGACATCTTTGTAAAAGGAATAGTTCATGATGAATTGATTAAAAGGTCAGTTCCCTGTCTCCTGTTGATGTGGACAAAATTACATCCATTGTTAGCTAGTAGTTTATTATGTTTGAGCAATCAAAACAATGTTATTCATAATAAAAAAACACCACTAGATTAAATGATTGTGATGTACCCTGTGCACAACACTTTTCTATAGATTAAAAGGGATTTTAAAGATGTTTAAAGTCATTTATAGATGAACAAAACCATTTAATTAGTAATTATCTTCTTACAACTTTCATCATGTTTTACTGCATTGTACAATTTGGATGTACTTTTGATCGATTTTCAACTGCTCATGAGTATGCAACAGATTGTAATTGGCTACATGGGGTAAGTGCACAGATTACATACTGTGTAACACAGTATGTACATCAAAGAGAAGATACATACTGTATATTTATAAAGGCCTATACTTAAACATTTTGCATTGTATCCACTAGAACAAACTAAAAACAAATCTAGATATAACGTGTTGTCCTTGTATCGCAGTACGTCTACATCGGAGAAGCAGGACAGCAGTTGGATTAGTTTGCTTATAGTGCTTCGTGTCTCAATACGATAATTTTACTTTATACATGAAAAACGTACAGTTTAACGTGGTGAGTTTCATATATGTTGTGTTTCAATATGCTGTCTTTTGACAATCTTTCACACGAATAATATAATACAAAATATATTATGAACTGAAATAAGCTTCAGACCATGGCCCTTTAAAAGGACGGACCTCGTTAGTCAGATTGTTATGGTTTGGCTCTTGGTTCTGTGAACATCCCTACTGTACCGACAGCGACATATTGTTGTTCCTCCTTCTTCTGACAGATGTACTTATTGTAAGTCACTTTGGATTGAAAGCGTCTGCTAAACGCCCTAAAGGGTCCTGCAGCGGGCTGCATGGCCGTCGGGACAGGGGCGACCATGTGTCTGCCGTGTGAGTTTAAAGAGCGTGTGTACGGGACAAACGCGACGCAGTGTTATTCTTACTATCTATGTCCATTTCTCCAGGCCGGAAGGAGTCTTAAAACAACACGTCCACGCTCCACCCGGACTTACTGTTTTGACGCGCGGTTTGCTCCCGCATTTAAAATGTTCCCGGTCGCTCTGTGATCCGCGCCCACAGCCCACCGCCGCAGGGATGTCCGGTCTGGACTCAGCCTGCAGGGCCACCGAGTTCAAGTCCCCAAACCGCCCGCTTCCGTTCTGTCAGTGTCCTTTTTTAAGTACGTTTCTATATACTTTGGGTCCGTTTTGGTCAATCATCCATTTAGTCCAGTCAATCATCCCGTCCTCTAAATGCTTGGAATGTCAGCGTGTGTGGATAAAGATAACACATGTTCTAGATAATAAGTCGATTGATTAATTTCGGCTCTATCCACTCGTCTGTGAAACCACACGCCTATTGCTTCCAAACCGTCGTCGTCGCCTAGGAAACGAGGAGAGGGGCGCTCGACAGCTGACTGTCCGTTGATGACCTCATCAGAAGTGGCCCTCTGAGCTACCGGCGGTTCTCCTTCCCGCCACTTTTCTTTGGGTCGCGTGATTGGTCGCTTTCGGTTCTGCCGTTTTTCTCCCACAATGCCTTGCGCCGGTTCTGTTGTTTGGAGGTCTGTCTCTTGACTTGAGATGTTTTCCAACTAAAAAAGTAAAAAAAAAGTTAGTGTGTCTCTGTTTGTGTGTGTGTGTGTGTGTGTGTGTGCGTGTGTATATACATTTTTCAGGTTGTAAAAAATATGTTACTTCCTTACTCTGAGCGCAATTGATTGGCCGAGCAGTATCGAAGACAGCCATCGTCGTGGCGATCGGTGCAGAAGCAGCGGTCCAGGTCTCTCCTGAGCCGAACAGAACCGTAGGAGACCACCTGACTGGAGGACAGAGACAAGACACGGTCAGAACCACACACACACACACTCGCTTGATAGGTCCATTTCCCTGGATGCTTTGTGAAGACCAAATTCACTCCAAATCACTCAGTTCTGTTTAATAGCCTAGTGCCAACTTTTATGAACGTATGGTTGTATTAAATGAAGCATTTCTTATGATGCAAAAAGCATATATATATATATATGTAAATATTTAATGTATGTAAATATTGAAACAATATAAAGTTATTATTATTAACACCAACAATAGGGATTTGGAATCTGTAAATATATTTCAGACATCGTATTATAAATTGTCTTTATTTCCATTTCCAAAAACCCAAACAAGCTAAAAAGTGGCCAATGTTTATTAGGGATAAATTATATGATACAGGCACATTTGAATCTGCTTATGACAGTTATGTTATGTTATGTTTTATTTAGGGCTGGGCAACGATTAAAAGTTTTAATCGCGATTAATCGCATAGTATTGGTGAGTTAACTCACGATTAATCTCACTTTTTCAAAATCAAAATTCTATTTTAATTCCACTCAAATTAAAGTTAAATGAGACTATCATATGGAATGATTGTATGAATGTTGACATTCTGTAAGTAAAACCTTTCAAAATCGAAGTGAAACAAATTTAAAATATAGTTGCCAGCAACAATAACGGGGTCCTACGGTATAACAGCCACCAGCCTAGCCATCAGCCTAGCCATCAGCCTAGCCATCAGCCTAGCCATCAGCCTAGCCATCAGCCTAGCCATCAGCCTAGCAGCCACATATACCATGTGCTCTAGTACTGGCCTCTTGTCAAGCCAGCACCTTCCCCCTCTACCACAAAATGAGACTCCCCTTATATAAGCCAATAAGTCCCAGGTGGACTGATTGGGCCATACCAATAATAAGGGGAACTTCCCTGGCCAAGGCGGGGTTAACCTTCTGCCCCCTAGTGCTCTGGAAGTCCAAATACCACATTAAATATGATGTGAGGGGAGAGACAGTGAGAAGGGATTTTCACATTCTCACATGACCGTATGACCGACAGTATAATAGTATGACCAACTGTATGACAGACAGTATGACAGTATGACAGACAGTATGACCAACAGTATGACTGTATAACCGACAGTATGACTGTATGAACGAAAGTATGACAGTATGACGGTATGACTGTATGAACGACAATATGACAGTATGACGGTATGACCGACAGTATGACTGTAGACTGCCAAGGGCAGATTGGAGTATATTTTGAGAAATATAAGTCTTTCCTATGTGGAGGTATGGTGAGCTTGGTTGGTATGGTAATATGCATTGGTATGCCTTAAAAACTGGTTTTCCGGCAGTTAACATATCAAAACAATCATGTTACTAAAGCCTACGGTGTCAAAATCCACTGTCAAACGGATGTTTGCGAAATAACGTGTGTACCCCTTTAAGGCCCATCCTGCATTGTATTGAGGCCATGGTTCAGAAGGGAGAACTTCAAACTAATGTTTTTTGATTGTTTTTTCAGATATAGTCTTCAAATTTGGCATGGGTATACTATGGAATCTCCACTTAATAGCCACATTCAACAGCTGGGCCTAGGTGTTTTGGATGCAATGTTGGAGCTGTTTAAA
This sequence comes from Micromesistius poutassou, assembly GCF_964030765.1. Classification (NCBI taxonomy): domain Eukaryota; kingdom Metazoa; phylum Chordata; class Actinopteri; order Gadiformes; family Gadidae; genus Micromesistius; species Micromesistius poutassou. The sequence continues at coordinate 11,647,641 of NC_140289.1, forward strand.
CGTGTTGTAGAGCTGTATACATGTGCATGTATTTCACTTTAAAATGCATATCTCGGCCGTCTTTTGCCTTATTGCTATTATTTGATCACCCTATAGTCCCACAGTGACCTGGTACATGTGTGCCAAGTTTGGAGCTTTTCCCACTTTCACCACCAAAGGAGTTAATGTGTGAGTGTTTGGTCAAGTTGTGGTCACTGCACTACATCCCGATGGTCTGACCATATGGGTTGCAATGTGAAAGTTGTTCATCATGACAAATGGTGCATGTATACCAAGTTTCATACAAATTGCCCCTTCCTAGTGGTAATGGCAGCCTCTTGAAGTCCTGAACTTCAAGGCCTTGTTATAGCGCCACCTATGTGTTATTCTGGCCCATCTTTTGATTCCTTAACTAACTCTACGAGTTCTATAAGCCTGCCAATTTTTATAACTTTTGGAGCCAAAAAGTCAGGATAAAAATAATAATACTAACGAATACAATAGGTTTCCTACGGATTCCGTAGGACCCCTAATAATAATACTAACGAATACAATAGGTTTCCTACGGAGATTCCGTAGGACCCCTAATAAAAAAAATACAAAGAATGTGCGTTAATGCGTCAATTTGTATTAATCGCGTTAAAATAAGATTGCGTTCACGTGTAATTTAAGAGTTAACTTGCCCAGCCCTAGATTTTTTATCAACTTGAATCAGATAAAATTAAAATATTCCTCCATGGCGTAATTTCTGCGCTGTCAAGGAACCAGCTGGCCGATAGCTCTATTCAACCGTTGTTTTCCATGTTGGATGTGTAGCACACTGATTTGAAACCCAAAAGGCATGGGTTTAACGTTATTGAAAAAAAATGTACTCCCTTGGAATGGCAATGACAGACGGCACGGCAGAATCAGATATTGAACAATAGCAAATAAATCCCACAACCCAATATATTAAACACCCGCATTACAGATGTTACAACCCAAGGTCATATCTAATAAAACATACTTTACAGAGCATATGTTTTGTGGTAGGTGACCACTAAACATCAGTGGGGCATTACTGCCAGACTCTGAACACAAAGAGTCACAAGGAAGCAGCCGACAGGGAACTACTTCCTCCCCGTGCCCTGCTAGTGGTTCCACCGTCTCTGGTAATCTCCCTTCTGACGCTTACTGGGGCCGCTGAGACGGCCGTGGTGGCTCCCAGCCAGCCTTCCGCTGGGCTGCAGGTTAAAAGAGGGAGACACCGCTGGGTTTGTGGGAAGGGTTTACCACCCTATCCCGGGTCCAACCGTTAGCAGATGTGAGTGGCCGGGGAGAAGCGTGCAAGACGAGAGGAGGCCTCCGTGCAGACCTGCTCGGTGATAAAACCCAGTTGGCGGAAGGCATTTCAACACTTTGGAATAAAGACTTTAAGTCTTTAGACATTTTCAATAATGAAAAATACTAATTTGTTGATGTAAGTAAATCGTTCTGTTTTTAGAGCCCCCTTGCTTCCTTTGTTGTCATTTTAGATTTGTCATCCTCTTTACAGACTGAGACTGAGTATGTGCTGCTGTAGTCATGTGACAAGAAGCAACACTAAAAAAGGTTATCCCTGATTGAACAGGAATCAGAATACAGAAAGCCTACATTTGGGAACTCGTGCTAATAGATTACTGTTGTTTCTGGTTGTGTGACGTCTAGGCTTACAAATTGCTGCTAATATTATTTTTCATATTTTCAAAAGTTCGCCAAGCACTTTCGTTTTCTCCAATGTCATCTAGCTTTGTAATAAATAATTCTGACTTTACAAATGTGTAGAAGTTGGAGCTTAAGTGAACACAAAGCTTTATTTATAACTGAGCGTCCCAAATGTGGGCATCAATCATGAATGACGTCATTTGTATGACTATCCAGCATGTGTTTTCCAAATGGTTTTGTAGTTGTTTTTCAGCTTGGCTCAATGCCGCTCTCTGTCTATGTGGTCGCATGGGTCGATGCCTTGTATCTGCTCAGAAAATAGAAAGGCTTCTGCTTATAACCACGGCTGCTGGCTCGGAGGCTGCAGGCATCCGCTTGTCCACCGCAGATTGCTGGAGGAGCCAATACGAGTTTAGAAACGGTTGGAAATAGGATGATGGAGACTGCTACTCTTGTCACTGAACTTCAGTTCAAGTTCCTGTTGCAGCCTGAGCCAACTCACATCTGAGTTGTGCTTTTGGCTGTAAACCATATCAGTTTATTTCCTGAGTGATGCGAACAGCTCACATAAAAAATGGAATGAGATTTGGACTGCTTATATGGCTCTATATTTGACCACTATCCAACAGAACAGACAATTAGATATTATCCAAAATGATTGGGGTTAGAAGCTGAATGCCTGACAGTTGGCACTTAGGCTTAGGCTCACTACCTGACAGGGATATGTTAGGCTTAGGCTAACTGCCTGACAGGGATATGTTAGGTTTAGGCTAACTGCCTGACAGGGATATGTTAGGCTTAGGCTAACTGCCTGACAGGGATATGTTAGGCTTAGGCTAACTGCCTGACAGGGATATGTTAGGTTTAGGCTAACTGCCTGACAGGGATATGTTAGGCTTAGGCTAACTACCTGACAGGGATATGTTAGGTTTAGGCTAACTACCTGACAGGGATATGTTAGGCTTAGGCTAACTACCTGACAGGGATGTGTTAGGCTTAGGCTAACTACCTGTTATCCTGACAGTGTATGTCAGGCAGTTTGTTCCACTAGTTGTGGAATAGTATTCCCAAACTGTTTCACAACGCAAACCTTACCCGACAAAGAAGCACCCAGTGCCATCAGGTGGGTTTCATGAGTTTGTATAGAGCATTTCCTGCACAAAACCCTATATATTTATAACGATACCATACCATACCATACTACTTTATTTGTCAGTAGGGCACTGAAATTCATTTTCAGTATGTCAGTATGCTGACAGTGAGCGCTATGTTTAGCTGAAGCTAACTTCCTGGCAGTTAGCACAATAGGCTAAGCTAATAGGATAAGCTAATGCCTGACAGTAAGTACAATGTTTAGCTGAACTAGATGGCTGACAGTAAAGCTAAATGAAATTCAGAGAGAGAACGGCTGTGTGTGAGAGAGATGTTGTTATTGAGAGAGTGAAGGAGCAAGAGAGTGTGAGAGAGAGAACAGACTTTGTCTTAATTAGTCCAGAGATGGGAGTATGTGAACCGCAGAGGGTTTGCGTCTGATTCCTTCGTGGTCTCGTTTGAGGGACTTTGTGTTGGGCAGTAAAAAAAAAAAAGTTATTTAAGAACCTCAGGAGGAAGCCAGACAGAAATTACCCTTCGTTAGGAAAGGTGGGCTTTCTTATTAGCACAGCCACATCTGAGCGCCTGCAACTCGGCCAGGAACACTCAAACCCAAACACGTTAATTGGCAACAATTGTGGCGGTGGGGTGGGGGGGGGGGGTGGGGGGAGGGGGGGTGCTTTTGTGCTGATTTCCGATGTAAGAGCTAAAATTCTAAAAATACTAGGCGTGTTAAATGTGAAACTAAATATATATTGTCCGTTAAGGAGTGAAACGCAATCAGCGGCTGTACTGCTCTTGTTAAATAATTGTTTGGATAAAAAAAAAAAAAAAAAAGTTTTACTTTTTTCCGAATACCTTTAGCTGCGAATGTATTTTGAGACGGATGTAATGTAATGTATTCCCGTGTGTGTCTTTGTTTGTTTCTAAGCTTCACCCATTCTCATTAAGAAAATGGTGTCATTTACACATATACATATTTTCATTCTGACAATTATCTTTGTAGACTTAAGAGACCAAGATAAATGTATCTTAGATCTAATAGATTGACTAGATCTTTTTAGATTTAGGTTTCTAATAACCTCTATGCTCGCTTCCACCCCTCCCACCCATGGTCCATGTGCACCCTGTCAGACAGAGACCCACCTGGGGGTGTTGATCCAGAGGATGCCCACGTGGCAGAAGTACACACACTCCTTGTCCCTGGGGTTCTCACACGAGCACCGCTTCTCCCTCCGGTGGGCCTTGTGGACGAGCTGCGTCGGGAGGCCCTCCTCCGCTGTGGGGCCCGGTTTAGAGCTAGGATAGGCTGCAGAAATGAAGACAATAAACAGAATCTGCGTCATCAGCTTTTAAACTCTTCTTCTGTTTATCCAACATGTCCTCAACATGTTGTTCAGCATTCTTTAACACTGAGCTCAGATCGGTGAGTTCCGGGAACTAAAGCCAGGGTTCCTGTAGTGGAGGGGTTAGGGTTAGCTGTGTGTACCTGTAGTGGAGGGGTTAGGGTTAGCTGTGTGTACCTGTAGTGGAGGGGTTAGGGTTAGCTGTGTGTACCTGTAGTGGAGGGGTTAGGGTTTACTGTGTGTACCTGTAGTGGAGGGGTTAGGGTTAGCTGTGTGTACCTGTAGTGGAGGGGTTAGGGTTAGCCGTGTGTAGTGGAGGGGTTAGGGTTAGCTGTGGGTTCTTGTAGTGGAGGGGTTAGGGTTAGCTGTGTGTACCTATAGTGGAGGGGTTAGGGTTAGCTGTGTGTAGTGGAGGGGTTAGGGTTAGCTGTGTGTACCTGTAGTGGAGGGGTTAGGGTTTACTGTGTGTAGTGGAGGGGTTAGGGTTTACTCTGTGTAGTGGAGGGGTTAGGGTTAGCTGTGTGTAGTGGAGGGGTTAGGGTTTACTGTGTGTACCGGTAGTGGAGGGGTTAGGGTTAGCTGTGTGTAGTGGAGGGGTTAGGGTTAGCTGTGTGTACCTGTAGTAGAGGAGTTAGGGTTAGCTGTGTGTACCTGTAGTGGAGGGGTTAGGGTTAGCTGTGGGTTCTTGTAGTGGAGGGGTTAGGGTTAGCTGTGTGTACCTGTAGTGGAGGGGTTAGGGTTAGCTGTGTGTACCTGTAGTGGAGGGGTTAGGGTTAGCTGTGTGTACCTGTAGTGGAGGGGTTAGGGTTAGCTGTGTGTAGTGGAGGGGTTAGGGTTAGCTGTGTGTACCTGTAGTGGAGGGGTTAGGGTTAGCTGTGTGTACCTGTAGTGGAGGGGTTAGGGTTAGCTGTGTGTACCTGTAGTGGAGGGGTTAGGGTTAGCTGTGTGTACCTGTAGTGGAGGGGTTAGGGTTTACTGTGTGTACCTGTAGTGGAGGGGTTAGGGTTAGCTGTGTGTACCTGTAGTGGAGGGGTTAGGGTTAGCTGTGTGTAGTGGAGGGGTTAGGGTTAGCTGTGTGTACCTGTAGTGGAGGGGTTAGGGTTTACTGTGTGTACCTGTAGTGGAGGGGTTAGGGTTAGCTGTGTGTACCTGTAGTGGAGGGGTTAGGGTTTACTGTGTGTAGTGGAGGGGTTAGGGTTTACTCTGTGTAGTGGAGGGGTTAGGGTTAGCTGTGTGTAGTGGAGGGGTTAGGGTTTACTGTGTGTACCGGTAGTGGAGGGGTTAGGGTTAGCTGTGTGTAGTGGAGGGGTTAGGGTTAGCTGTGTGTACCTGTAGTAGAGGAGTTAGGGTTAGCTGTGTGTACCTGTAGTGGAGGGGTTAGGGTTTACTGTGTGTACCTGTAGTGGAGGGGTTAGGGTTAGCTGTGTGTACCTGTAGTGGAGGGGTTAGGGTTTACTGTGTGTAGTGGAGGGGTTAGGGTTTACTCTGTGTAGTGGAGGGGTTAGGGTTAGCTGTGTGTAGTGGAGGGGTTAGGGTTTACTGTGTGTACCGGTAGTGGAGGGGTTAGGGTTAGCTGTGTGTAGTGGAGGGGTTAGGGTTAGCTGTGTGTACCTGTAGTAGAGGAGTTAGGGTTAGCTGTGTGTACCTGTAGTAGAGGAGATAGGGTTAGCTGTGTGTACCTGTAGTGGAGGAGTTAGGGTTAGCTGTGGGTTCTTGTAGTGGAGGGGTTAGGGTTAGCTGTGGGTTCTTGTAGTGGAGGGGTTAGGGTTAGCTGTGTGTACCTGTAGTGGAGGGGTTAGGGTTAGCTGTGTGTACCTGAAGTTCAAAACGTTTAAGAGGCTCCCGGGCGAGGTGAGGTTGACCAGCAATACTCTAGTTGACGACAAAACCCCAGCTGTCTGTCTGGCGTCGGATTGGACATTAATTTGTGATACAACCAATCGGAATGAGCCGGAGACGTTTCAGATAAACAGGATGGGGAATCCACCTCCATGAACTAGCTCCTCTATCTCCAAATCCTTTAGGGGAGTTGTGAGGTGACCAAGAAAATGTGGCAGATGGATTAGTTATGCCTTGAGAGGTTCAGTTTTGTTCTATTCTACACACAGCACTAAGCCAAGTCATCATCCGACCGGCCAAAACCAACTCTCTGAACTGCTGTACTTCTGAGTTCATTTTGGAGAGAATGCTGTTTTCATAAAATCCCTAAAGTCTAAGGTATCGTGTAATGAAATAATTGTATTTAAAATACGGGCAGGCGTTGAATAACAAGCATGCCGCGTTGACAGTATGTAATTAAATATGCACAGTTCCTCAGTCTAAAAACTCTGGCTCTGCTTGTGCTGTGACTTTGAAGGAAAACAGCATGTGTGTCCATCCTGTAGGTGTAAATAAACACTTGTGTCTGTGTGTGTATGTCTGCGTTTGACCACGTTTCTGTTTGTGTGTGTGTGTGTGTGTGTGTGTGTGTGTGTGTGTGTGTGTGTGTGTGTGTGTGTGTGTCTGAAACCACAGCACATGCTTCCGTTGGGGGGGCTTTAGAAGTTGTCATGAAAGCGGGAACCACCACACACACACACACACACACACACACACACACAAACTCACACAGATAGAGCAATTTAACCAAGATGCCACTTACCCAGCCAGGAAGTGGAATAACCCTGTCATTAATAGACATAATAAATAGGGAGTACAGTTACCTGTACTGTAAACAATACCAGGACCTGTGTGTTAATATTTACCTGGTGCTGCTCTGAAATCTAAGGCCCAGGAGCTATAAGGTAGATGTAAGGTAGATATCTGTATTACAATACGGATTACAGGAACAGATACAACAATGGAATATGGTAAAGTAGAAGAAAACTTCTGTTATGGATTACATTAATCAATGATAGTAAATTATTACATTTATGGATGTTATATTGATGCATTTTATATTATAACGTGTGCTGACTTTTACTGTAGCCAACTGAAAACTGCATTTCCCCTCAGAGATGAATAAAGTTCCTCCAGTATCACATTTAATCTAGTGGTCTACAGTTACAAACGTTTTTTCGTAGATGTGAATGTGTGTTTTCTGTCCTCATAATTATCCCAACAGGCCCTAACTCATTCCCCTCCTCTCCATCCCGGGAGGGGGCAGTCCATATTGTGTGTTCCTCCTCAAGGTTCCCTTCATTCACTCATTCAGATTCAAGGAGTCTTTCGTTCCCGTTTCGACATACAACGTTAAGGGATGTCGTTAATTCGTAATTGCCAATTAGAAGTCCATTATGGTGGGTCCCGCCGCGGACGTGGGCCGTGGGTTCAGCCAATGAAAACGCAGTGTCACGTAAAAAAAACACTTAGCTCCTAGCGTTGTGCTGGGGGAGTCCTAGTGGACGGTGGAGAAAGAGACAAATAGCGAAGGAAGGTGTGCTTGACACAGATGTTATTCTGTGGCAATTTGTTCCACTAGTTGTGGAATAGTATTCCCAAACTGTTTCACAACGCAAACCTTACCCGACAAAGAAGCACCCAGTGCCATCAGGTGGGTTTCATGAGTTTGTATAGAGCATTTCCTGCACAAAACCCTATATATTTATAACGATACCATACCATACCATACTACTTTATTTGTCAGTAGGGCACTGAAATTCATTTTGCGTCCATGGGAAGGCCCCTCAAAACATTTAGGACATACAGGTAAACAAGACACATGACGATACACAAGCAGCACAGATGACAGATTAGGCAAGCACAGGTGTTGACAGGAAAGACACATGACATGGCACAGCCCACAGATAGACGAGAAGTAAAAAATAGAAACATAATTTGGCTACTGGCCCCAAACGATTTTAGTCTACGGAGGAAATAAATGTGCTGCTGTATCCTTTTACCAAGAAAATCTATGTGTGGGGTCCATGAGAGGTTCTCATCTATCATGATACCTAAGTATTTATATGCAGAGACTTGATGAATTTCAACATTGTGGATTTTCACTTGGTTTTTCACTTTAATTTAATTAATAATAAGGGTGTTCTTGTCACACCATTCGACAAACCAATCCACATTTCTCTGATACAGAGTGGGATCGTCAGTACTTTTCAACATAGTCAATAAGGTGGAGTCATCTGTGTATTTTAACAAAAAAAAAATACAAAGATGACTCTACCTTATTGACTATGTAAATATATAGGGTTTTCAATAAGGTGGAGTCATCTGTGTATTTTAACAAAAAGAAAATACAAAGACTGGTGCAGTCTGACGTGTAGAATGTGACCAACACAGGTGAGCTATTGCACCCCTGAGGCACCCCTACGTTTGTTATCCTGGGAGATGACAGTGTATTGTTGACCTTGACCAGCTGGATCCTATTTGTAAGAAAGTACCAGAGTAGGATGGGGGTTGAGCTGTAGTGGAGTCATTTTTTCTAGCAGTATGTCTGGCTGAATTGTAATGAACGCTTCTGAAAAATCAAGAAAAAGAGCATATATATATATATATGTGTTGTTGTAAAGATATAGGATGCACTGCTCAACACTTTCCATCTCAGGGGATCATCGCTTCATGGAGCGGAATTGCATCTAAAGAATATTGAGGAACATTTGGTTGAAGGGCAGGATAGTCTTGTGTTCATCTCCCGATACCAGATGATCGGAGATCTCGCCGCTTACCAAATGTCTGGGGATTACTAAAAAGGCAGCAAATGGACCTACGGCCCTCACATCTTACAGGAAATGGCCCCTAACCGGAAATGATGTTCTCCCCTCAATTGGATGTCCCGAGCGCGATACATAATTTGATTCTGTTGCATTGAATGTGTGCTCAGACCACTAGATAAAATTTTGACTTTATTCAATTATTTTTAAACCAGGACAACAAAGATGTATTGGAACACAATTCATTTCTGTTGAGGGGAGTTTTAATAAAGTCTGTAAAGGACGGTAAATATAGGTTTTCTTAGTCGTCCTATTGCAGCCATAGCTCGCCCTGAATACTAACAGATACAGGTTTGAATCCTTTTTGTGTGTACATAACCCGTTATGTGACCCAAATTAATTTCCCATGAGCAAAACAAATCCCCTTTGGCTTCTCATCAATATGATTAAAATGAGGTACTGTACGGGGGGGGGGCGCAGTGAGAGGAAGACAGGGTTCACATTGTGTCCTACCTTCTCGCTACCTTAGCGTGGGAAGGATGGGGAAGCAGAATGTTGCTGCTATTTACACGTCGATGAAATCCAATGAAGGTTGACTGTTCTGTTGTAATTTCCGGACACCACCGTGGTCTGGATGTACATCCCCTGGTGGACACGGTGCTGTCACGGTGATCGTGTTTCTGAGCTGGAAGGGTTTATTTCTGTTGTTTTATCACACAGATACCATGAAACCTGCCACCTCAGCTCTGGCACTGACCACTTGTTTTGACTGCTGGACTGTGCGTCTGTGTGCGTGTGCGTGTGTTTGTGTATGGGGGCGCGTGCGTGCATGTGTGTGTCTGTATGTGTATGTGTGTGTACGTCCCTGTGTGTATGTGTGTGTGTGTGTGTGTGTCTGCGTGAGTGTGTGCGTTTGTGTGTTGCATTGCCCTCCACAGACTTTAAATCTAGACCGCTGTCTAGAAGAATGCCCGGCCAAAGTTTTAATTTCTTGGCTTGTTATGAGAAGAAATGCTTGTCGCACGGCACCGCATCGGACAACATACAGAGACGGACGGGCGCGCCGGCCCCTGATGGGTCTGTGTGCCTTGGCTCTGAGCCCATGCCTCGGTTAAGTTAGAAAAACCCTTAGAAAACCAAGCAATCCCATAATGCCTGGATTCCTGCATAACGGTGTGCACTTCTACCACAGGGAGAATTATTAAAAACCTGAGCAGGGGACCTGTAGTGGAATCACCATGGAAGCAATTCCAGTAGATCATGTACTCTCAACACCAGCGGGATGGGAAAACATTTCTCCAGCCGCAGCGCTATTGTGTGTTGTTGCAACTCAGAGGTTGATTTATTTCACGTGAAAGAGTCACATTCTTACCACCGCCTTTAAAATGATATGGATCTGATGGATTTCAGCACTTCAACGTAGCGTTCAAAAGGAGATCAGTGGTCCTTCCTAAGTGTAGGGAATAAAGTAGGAATCAAGGCTGGCACTCCAGAGTTATAGGAGGCTGACATTCCAGCTTCACTGGGTCACCGTTGGAGCGGCTCCTGCTTTTTCACTTTTACAACTGCTTCAATAATAATAACATCACCCTAGTTAAACACCTGCTAAGAAACAGTGTGCTGGAGGAGTGAGGGCTTGCTTCAAACCCTTGATGTTTTGTGCAGTCTGTCAACGCTCTAGTGCTTTTGGAAAGAAGCTATTTTGTTATTGTCTTGTCTATCTTGCCTACGACTCGGACACGCCAGGTTTCAAGCCCTACAACCTGCCTCGATGTGAAAAGGCTAAGGACCGAGATAGAGAGAGAGAGAGACAGAGAGAGACAGAGAGAGAGAGAGTGAATCCAATCGAGATGCATATGTAACCAGGGCGGGAGTCCAACACTGATAAAATTGGATGGACCGGACAGTCCTGATTGTCCCATGAGGTGCAATTCGGTTCGCAAATGGATGATGAATGGAGAAGGAACCCGGGGAACGTCTTATGGGGTGGAGCAGAGAGGCTGCTGAAAACATGGACAAAACCAACAAGAACCACTGAGTTGAAACACATGAGTGATGAACAGACTAAATCAACACACAGGTCTCAGGAGATGGGGAGCTGTAGTAGTGATGTAATGATCAGGAGCGTGAGGAGACTGAGAGACCTTGCGGAACTGGCCTTCCTCACGTCATCACCTCACAGGGTGTTGAACAGATTGATATGTCCCCCCTCGACCGGTAGTGATCTCTAAACCCTTCGCTGATTGAGATGTCCCCCCTCGACCGGTAGTGATCTCTAAACCCTTCGCTGAGTGCTGGTCAGTTATCTTAGTGAGCTGTGAAGAGGTCAAACAAACAGGACAGTTAACGGGGATGCGTTGCTACAGAAGTAGACCTCTGTGAACCGTGAACAGTCCCTGTTCATCATCTTTGGACACTTAATGCCGTGGAGGAAGCATCCTCGGCCAAGTCAGTCTACCGTGGGGTTTTACAGAGGACTGTTCCATAAGGCCCTGAGAAAAGCCCTGAGAGTTATAGTATGGAGACGTTATCGTCCTTTAAAACAATGCAACATTTTGACAGAGAGAAAATTTATCAATGTTGCTTTTGGGACCCTAGGACAATATTCTGAATTGGAGTTTTGTGTTTTGTCCCCTTAAGGATTATTGATGTAAAGTTATTCTTGGAACCCCGCCTCCCTATCTTGGGAACCAGACAAATTTTATCTTCGATAAGGTCTGGCCCCCCTCCCATACAAAAGATTTCTGCCTGGTACGAGATAGACCGACCAATCGCAACCGTTTAACCACATATGAGGCGGGATAAATACGACGGCTGCCGCTGATCTAAAAAGGTCGAAGGCAGTATTAAACCAACTGGACAGTATATTTTCACTAAAAGAAGAACAAATTGATGAGAATACTGTGTCCAGAGGCCTTTTGGGCCACGCCCGTTGGTAGTGCCCCTTGGAAAATGAAAATGAACAGAGAGGTTCCAGACTGATTGCAATTTTTCGGACAATGCCAGTCTACCAAATACTGCCCCCCCCCCCCCTCCCCTCCCCCCCCGGTCACACTAAGGTCACAGCGAAACAAGCTGAACGAAATGCTGCGGAAAAATGAACTTAAATGGTGCGATGGCAGTGACCGTGTCAACTCCCATCACAATGATCTTGGGGTCGACAGGATTCGTGTTTTGGGTTTTAATCTTGTTAGGGTTTTTGTTTTCTGATGCCTATTCCCATTCTCCACATGTAAAGTATAACATTGAAATCATTGTTTTTCTTGATTTTCAAGTTATGCAAAGTTATGCAGCAAACACAGAAGAGTTTTGCATTACACTTGCCAACACTGGACGTTGTTCCCGACCATCATCCAACAGCTTGGCAACTGTCTCTATATTTACTTATTTGACCAGATTCTGTGAATTGTAATCCATCACAACGAAGCCTGAATCCACCAGGGAACTACTTTGTGGTGGTTTCAATCCTGCCTATAATTTGACCTCAAAGCCCAACAATCCGGTGGCGGTTGTTGGGTAGTCATGTATGCTGATGCCCAAAGTCAAATTGAACCACTGTTCTGGTCGCCTTGAACCATTGTACTTACAGTTAACCTTCCCCAAACAGAACTCCTTTTAACCATCTTGGGTGTTCGCCCTGTTCCACTGCAGGAGGTTCTGGGTTCAGTAAACACTGATCCACTTTATTCCACTATGTGTCTCAGTGCCTGGAGTGTCTCATCACTTGTCGAGATCCGCAGGTGTTTCTAGGAGACAGCAGGTCAGGGTCAATCCTTGTCCCCCTTAGTTTTGTTCTTCTATTGAGGTCAACCTTCCTCCCTCTGTAAATGTTTACCTGGACATCATCAGTAAAAGCTAGAATGGAGTTTTGTTAGGACGTTATAACCATAATCTCATAACTTTAAAACCATAATCATGACCCTTCAAATGATGTCCCCTGTGTAACTCATCCTGGTAGCGCTTCCACGCTTTTGAACCCTTTTTGGATCACCTCTTGCTAACCTTTCTACCTTTGCTACCTTACACTGAAGACAAATTGGTTCAACAGCTCAGTGCGCACTTTCTTTGAATCTGACCCTGGAGAGTCCCACATTTGGTTTCAATGATAAGATCCTGCTGCTCGGTGGGAGTCAGGGTTTATGAGACAATCTATTTTAGTCAAGTTTAGTTGGGTTGTGTTGATTGTAGTTTGGCCTATTTTGGAATTTTCTGAATTCAGGCAATTACTCAAAGTAATGTTATGAAAAAAATGAATTACTCAATGAAACGTTCTAAAAGTGTAATCCCAACTTGTAATCAACAAATGTCATGTCACGCATAGTGGAATCTGTGCAGATGTTATCCTACTCAACTGTCTGTCAGTGGTGTTTACACAGTTAGTTCACACCACTTCTTAGTAGATAACAGACGGATGGATCATTAGATAACAGAAAACGGCTTGACTTTCAGTCTGAGCAGCATTAGGGATGCTGTGTTAAGGATGGGTTTTCGCTGGACCTCACACATGTGGCATCAAGGGAATTGGCCTTAAAACATATTTATTGAATAGGTTCTGCCTTCTCAAAAGCACAGGTTGTTTGGTTTTTCTATCGGATTTCAACGGAGGACCTTGGTGTGACCACCAAGGTCTCAGGGCTGTTAAACCAGGATTATGTTACAATGATTCTCCCCTCTGGGATCCAGAAGCCTCTTTTATCTTATAAGATCAACACACACAGAAATTTCCCCATGCCCAGGAGAATCTCTGGTGTTCTCCATGACAATCACCAAAGAACGTTGGAGGCTGACAATCCTGGCATGGGAAGAAAGGGAAAGAAACATCTGGTTTTCTATAAAATAGTTTTCAATGTACACTTTGAATGTGCAGGTGTAGCTTCCTGTGGTTCCAGGTGTTTTGTTTGTATGTAATGCATTCCTTACAGATGTGCAGATATTTCCTGGCGTGCACAGACACTATGGAATGAAGTGGACGACATCCAGATGCACATAACAATGTTGGAGTTCCAACAGAAATATGTTTGATTTGGAAATACAGGTGCTCAAAATACAGAGGCTCAAAATACAGAGGCTCATCATGTGGAGGTGTGGCACAAATGTCGTAAGTCAGGCAGGTAATCATTAGAGGGGATTTTTACCCACATCATCTTCCACATCCTAGGTGCAGATGAATACTAAATACTGAAAGATAAACTCACAACTCGCGAAAAAAAAAGAGTCAATTTAAATCAGCCATCAACATTACTTGAGGCTAAAACGTTTTTTAAAAAGCAAAATGTAGTTATGTTTGACCTCACGCTTTATTTTATTTCATTGGTACATTCTTCATATATCATATTTGAATTATTCCTCTGTCATCCTTTCTCTATCATAGACCACAGCCAGGCCTCTGAGCAACGCACAGACAGTTCACTCTTGTCTAATGTACATCTACCTCCTAAGTACCTTTACACCCTCTCCCTCAACCTACATCTAGCCAATACCACCCCCCCACACACACACACACAAATACACAGACAGACAGACAGACAGACAGACACTCAACGGGGTCTTACCTTGGTGCTGTTGGATCAGAAACAGGGACAGCAAACAACAGTACAGGGTGAGTTCCATTCTCCCGTCCGTCCAGAGGAAGAAGGCAGCCTAAAGTCCAGACGAGTCCCCTCTTCTGAAGCGTTCCGCTGGGATGCCCACAGGGACTGCCGGTCCTCTCGCACACACACTCAGCACCCTGGGGAAGCTGAGAGGAGCCCACAGGGGACGGTGGACATCTGAGGAGGCAGGAGACGGTTCAGCCGATTTCATACACCTGACCTCTTGATGGTTCCCATGGAAACACCTTCTCAGGTAAACCTCCCCGTGCAACAAACAGTGTTTGTCTGGACAGAGGAGCGCGTGTGGACAAGCCTCAGAGAGGGAACGGAAAAAATGATGATCAATAACACATCAGCACTGGCTCCTCTCCAGCCCAAAGTCCACCAGGTCTTCCTCAGCAGAAGCCGCTGCAACCTCCAGAGACGGATGAGCAACAACGTGGGGCGGACTGGGTGGTGGCAGGTTGAGACTGTCTGGCTGGCTGTTCTGGCTGGCACTGAGAGAGACGTAGCGCATGTATGTCGAATGGAACAGGAATGCACTCCAGGCAAGGAGAGGAGAAGGGGGGAGGAGGGTAGGAGGAGAGGAGGAGAGGCGTTGTGTGTGTGTGTGGGGGGGGGGGGGGTAGAGGAGGAAAGGTGGGGGTTGCTATAGCTGCAATACCACACCTCATCCAACAGTGCTGGATCTTTGTGGTGGTTGAAATCCTCCTCTTTCATGTTCTCTTGACTCTTGTTCCTGCTGTTATATTCTCTCTCTCTATCGCTCTTTCTCTGAGTCCCTCTCTGATTCTACTCAGTTCTTTATCCCTTTCTCTATGTCCTACTCTGTCCTCAGCTCTTCCTTTTCCCATCACACTCTGTCCTTCTGGCTTGCTTTCACCCTCTTTTTCTCCCTCCAACACATTCAGATGTGTGTGTGTGTGTGTGTGTTTGCGTGCATGCGTGCGTGCCTGTATGTCTGTGTGTGTGTGTGTGCATATGTGTGTGTGTGTGTGTGTGTGCACTGTTTGTGTGTACCCCTGTGAGCCCGCAAGGGAAAACATGTAAGAATTTATCTTACACTAAGTGCAGCTTGTGTAGCAGAGTTTCCATTAAAACCATAAAAAGTGTTTTTAAATAAAATAATACTTAACAGTGTAAGTCAGAAAGCCACAGAGAAGTATTCATCCCACCGCATCCCAACCCAGCGGATGACTCAGAGGTCAAAAGAGAGGCTTTCCTAAAGTAAATCACATTGTTCGAGCTCTGTTCTCCCGCAAGTATTGTATTTCTGATGAAACTGGGGGGAGAAGGGTGTGAATCACATGCTACATTTGTCAGAAGAAAGAGCAAAAACAATACATCGCTGTCTGTACAGTAAGGGTGTTCATAGAACAAGTGCCAGGCTCTCAAAATTGCTAGGTTAACCAGTTCTCAGTATGCAACAAAGATAGCTAGGGTAAGATGCTATACGAGTCTCAGTACTATTTCTAATAGCTTTATAGTTGTACACACGATGCATATCCACCATGGCGGTCCGCTCTTGGTGATGGGGTTGGACATTCTCTACTCCCCCATAACACCCCCACAACACACTGGTGTTGTGTCCAAAGGTACTGGGTTCGATCCCAAGTGTCCGCAGCCTACCTGTGGGTAAATTTGAGAAAGACGTCATAAGAGGTGTTTGACACTGTTGGACCTATTGGAAAGATTTTCAAACCCTTGGGAGTCTGACCTTCCCCTGCTGTGCAAGGCACTTCATCTAGAACCACTTTTAACTGAACACAGCGGAGTCGTCTGAAGTGTGAATGTATGTGAGTGTAGCAGTAAAGTTGCCCAAACATTACCATTAGTCGATACATTATAATTAGTCTCCTCAAATAAGGATAATGAAAGTATAAACCCATCCACAACGAGTGTTAGAAGATACTATTTTGGGTCAGATGGCCAAAATAGAATGAATACAAGATGAAAGGGGAAGGCATGCAAAGTTAAGGGCTGCATCTGTGTTTGATCTCGTTCAGATCCTAGCAACGGGTCGGTTGGTGGCTCCCTGTTTTAACCTCAACCCAGGAGAGACCCGTTCTAGTAGGTTGGTGCTTAATGTGACTGATGTTTCATCAAAGTGGCCCCCCAAACACACATCTGGGTCACAGATCTACTTCTGAAGGGTTTCCACCAAAACACACTTTCCTTAACCTCATGGGAAACCTACATAGCCTACAGTAACAAGGCTGTTACATAACACGATTATGTTTGCATATTTTGGCATAGCCTTGCGTGGAACTATAGTCTTTCTTACAGTATATCCACATCGAGTAGCCTAGCCTAGCATGGCAATCGGAGTGACGGGAGTATGTAGCACGGCCCAAACAGACTCACAACGTGCTGCACAGTACCACAGCGTCTGAGGAATGCGCAGAAGGCATCCACGCTCGTCTGCGGCGGACGGCCCCGTTCAGCCAACCTTGGGTGACGGTTTTGCTAATTAGAGGGCACATTAAAACTGCAAACAGCAGCCTGTTGGCTCCCAGGGGCCATGGAGCAATTAGAGAGCTGGGAAGGTGAGGGGAGTACGATGATGATGATGATGATGATGATGATGGGGAGTGGGCGTGATCAAATGTGTTAAAAACACAGGGAGAGACAGGGATGGACGGTAAAGTGCAAGAGGTGGAGGAGATGAAAGAGGGGGGGATAGAAAATGGATAAATCTACAAAATGTGTTTTTGTTTTTAACAAGTCCTCCTGTCATGCTGTCTTGAGAGTATAACTCAACAAGGCGAGATGAGAGAACGTCATCAAACCGCTTTAGCATGGACACCAACCTGGTCTTAAACATGACAACGTGAAAAATGTCACGTCATAAATCCCACGGTCACGACCCCATACCCCTTGAGGACACTGTGGTGGAGAGAGTCCTTCAAGTTCCTGGCTGTGTTCGTCAGGGACGACCTCCCCTGGTTTAGGCTGACGGACTCGGCGGTGAAGACGGCCCAGAAGCGTCTATACTCCCTGAGGAGGCTCAATAAGTGTGGCATGTCTGCCAAAACCCTCACTACTATTACGGGGGGCACCGTTGAGAGCATCCTCTCTGGTAGTCCATCACTGCTAGCTGCCGCCGTGGCAGCAGCTCCTCTGCCGAGGCCTCCAGAAGGGGGTGGACCAGAGCACACCATCGGGCTATGGACCAGAGCGCACCAGGCTGTGGACTCTTCACATTGCGGCCGGCTGGAAGATGTTGCCGGAGAATGTGGCAACATTTAGCATGCTGCTAAAAGGTGTCGGTGTTCTGTTCTCATTGTTTTGGTGTCAGATTGTGGTTTGCCATGATTACCACAAGGAATTTCACAGTTCAGAATGTGATGTTCTGTATCTGATATGAAACACCTATCTTAAATAGAAACTCATGGGACAGTTTACCCAACGGGCCTCATGATCCCTCCTGGCACAGTCAGCATTCAAGATGTCTCGTGACTGTCTCGTGAACCCACTGATGTTATAGAAACTAGCCACCCTTAATGCCAACCTGGAGGCCCTTGTGAAACACAGATACCCAAGTTGAACAATGACAAATGGCGGGAGATCGGATTCTGCTCTTTAATTGTTTTTGATCAGTGAAATGTTATGAAAGTACACGTTAGAAAAGATGACATTGGGGTTGCCCCGGTGGCTCACCAGGCAGAGAGTGTACCATATAGGCTCAGTCCTGAACGCAGCGACCCGGGTTTGAATCCTGCCTGTGGTCCTTTGCTGGATGTCGTCCCCTCTATCTCCCATACCTTCCTATCTATCTATCTCCATAATAAAGCATAAAACTGCAAAAAAAAAAAAAATTAAAAAGAAAATATGACATTGCTTGTGAAATGTACTGTGTGGTTGTAATTTCTTCCAGATTTTGGCAACGTGAGATGACACAAGTATAGAGTTCTGGATGACATAGCCCTTGGGCAAAGAACCCCTCAGCGTAACATGCCGCCAGGGCCTTTGACAGGCAGAGGTTACCAAGCCCAAAGCCCTCCTGCGCAGTGCCCTTGAGCCAAAGACTAGAAGACAAACATCATTTAAAGAATTGTTGGAGTGCTTAGCTCTCAGTCCTTTTTCGTACTTCTTCTAACTGTAGTGGTCAGTGTCATCAGCAGTACTAACATACAGATATGACTAGAGCAGTTATATCTGCTAGATTGATTGAGATAGATTTGAAATAGCAATAAGCCCACCTCTATACCATTCATTTTTTTGTTGCGCTCTTGTCCCCTACTGACCATGCTAACCATGGACATACAGGTGCATCTCAATGACTTTGAATATTGTGGAAAAGTTCATTTCAATAATTCAAATAATTAAAAAGTTTACTCATATATTATACAGATTAATTGCACCCAATGTGAAACATTTCAAGCCTTTATTTGTTCTCATTTTGTTTATTATGGCTTTCAGCTCATGAAAACCCAAAATTTTGTATCTCAGACAGGACTCAAGGTGTCACACTCTGATCAACTAATTAACTCAAAACACCTGCAAAGGTTTCCTGAGCTTTTAAATGGACTACCTCTTTTGGGGAAGTGTGTTAGGAAAAGGTGCACAAGCAACAGGGCCATGAGAGGATTTCAAGCAAAGGCCATTGAAAAAAATGTGGGCGAGCCTCAGTCCACAAGGAGTGGATTGAGTCAGGGCATCAAGAGCCACCATACACAGAAGTGTCCAGGACATGGGCTACGTTCGTCACATTCCCTGTGTCAAAGCCACTCCTGGACCAGTCAGAAGTGTCTAACCTGTGTTATGATCCAGCCCTGAGACCATAACATTTAAGGAAAGTTCTCATGAGGGATTAAAAAAACGAAAGGCATTTTACTTGACAAACAGAGCTCAATAACACGATGTAACCACAAGATCAACATATAATGGAAACTAGGCCAAACAGCAGATCATAACTGGGCTCCCAACTGTCTAGGTGGACTTGCTTTATGCAATCCTGGAGACCAGAGCCGCTCCCAATTCCATAATGACCATGCCCCAACCAGGCAGGAACCAGGACACTGAAAGACCACACACACACACACACACACACACACACACACACACACACACTCCCTGGCAGAGGGACCTGGCCGTCACACCCCAGCTAAGGAGAAAAATAACTGATCTGACCTAAGTGATCTGAAAGTCCTCTTTCAGATGAACGTCAATTCCAATGTCAACGTAACCGTTTACCAGGACATTTGAGGGCAACTTCTGAGTGCCAAAAGAACCAGTACCTGGTTCAATGACGCAGGGTTACTGTGCTCGATTGGCCAGCAAACTCGCCTGACCTGAACTCCATAGAAAATGTATGGGGTGGTGTCAAGAGGAAGATGAGAGACATGAGACCCAACGATGCAGATGAGCTGAAGGCCGCTATTGAAGCAACCTGGGCTTCCATAGCACCTCAGCGGGGACACAGGCTGATCGACTTGTTGCAGTTATTCATGCAAAAGGCGCCCCAACCCCCAACTCATAACCAAGTACTGAATGCATTCAAGAACATCGTTTTCAGAAGGCACCGCATTTCCGTCCTAAAAGCAATTTTTTTGACTGGTCTTCAAATTTTCCGAGATACTGAATATTTTGTTTTCATGAGCTGTAAGCCATAATCACCAAGATTTATACAAATAAAGGCTTGACCTTTGGGTGTAATGAATCTATGTAATATATGCTTTTCACTTTTTGAATTGAATTAACTTCTCCGCAATATTTAAACGTCCTGAGATGCACCTGTATATATACATGCCTGTAATTAATGGTGGACTGCCCCCCCTGTCGGGTCCAGTCATTTCCCAATGATTGGCTCATTACCTGGGTCTCCCTCCCCGCAGAGTTAATTAGACAAAACCAACATTTTGACATGTGCAAGGAATTCGCCCTCCCTCCCTCCTTCCCTCCCGCCCTCCCCCCCCTCCACCCCTCCCTCCCCCCCCCCTTCCTCCCGCCCCTTCGTCCCTGAAAACGCCTGCAGGATGAGAGACAGGTACAGCGGGCACTTGATGATGATTAACAGTAGTGAATCAGTAATGAGCTGGGAAAAGGGACTTTGAAGCCCCCGTTTAAGTACAGACAAGACCATCTTAAAAGAGATTAAGATCTCTGTTTGACTGCAATTGTAGTAGAATAAGAAACAGCTTTGAAAGTGGATGGAGTCCAGGCAGACAGATGGACGGGGCGGGGGAAGGGAGTTGATTAGTTATAGCTTGTTAGCAGATTTTCATTGGATGATCTTTGTATGACTTTTCCATTCAGTCATTCAGCAAATGCTTTCATCCAAATTGACTGACAAGTGTGTCTGAAAACAATCATCGTCGGAGCTTTGATACCGTTGGAACCAACTACAGAAACCTCAAGTGCTGCATTACCACGTTTATAAGAAACTGAACAAAAACTGGATTACAGTGCAGCTATTGAGGAGAAAGAAAAATACAAAATAATATTGGAATTACATGACATAAGTCTATCGTGCACAAGTCAGGATATAAAGTAAAGACTAGGGTTAGGGTTAGCCTGTAGCTAGCTCACGTGGATATACGGTTGTTTTTGAGGTCTGGCCCACGGGCTCCACAGGGTGTCTGGAGCAGGAGCTGGTCCAGCCAGTAGGCCCCGGGGCTAGGAGGAGCTGGGAGGAGCTGGGAGGAGGAGGAGCTAGGAGAGCTGGTCCAGCCTGGTGGTGTTGATACTGGAAGTGTTCTCGACTCCCCTGTCTGTTTCTCCTGCCCGCTCTCCCTCGATTGAAAAAGTTTGTTTTCTTTATGCCATTATAGAAAGGTTTGCTGGTTTATTTTTATACATTATTTTCACTCTTCATATTCCAGATTTAAAGTTATCTTTAGTGTTACTTTATTTTTTGTCTACAAAATTATTTTCTATGAAATTGTCAGAATTAAATTTAGTTTGGTGCAATTTACGTTAAAATGTGCTGTGTTAAAGAGAGCTAAAGCAGCTTCAGACAGCCTCTGAATTGAAACACTAGCTAAATGTTGCCTTACTAGTTGCCTTATTAGACGTCTGTCACGTGCTGTCAAATCATATCAGAGGTGTGGTAAGGAGGATGGAGTGGTATTCACATCACACACTGCTGGATTTAAAGGTTATGGGAGTGCTTAGGAATGCTGTTTCCCTTGGCCAGGGAGAGTCTGTCCCTGGCTGGCAGCGACCAGCATGATAGAACTCACTCCATAAAATCATCCATCCACCATTCATCATTTCAACACGTTTGTGATGGGAGGGTACTGGGTTTGGTCCTAAGCGTGCGGCGTCTACTGCTGAGCCAGAGGTGGGATTCCTACCTGAATTACACATCGGCAGTCACTTTGGGATAACAGCGTCTGCTAAACGATAAATATGTACTTAAAATTCAATCAATATCAATTTGAAGCGTTGAATTCCTCATTCCTAAATTCCTCAACGGCGTGTCAGTATTGCACGGCAGACATGCAACGGTATCACTGCTGCGGATCAGGTCATCAGCCACTGGACAAAAACTAACAAAAATAATAAATGTCGGTCCTGCGCGCAGCGGCGTTAGGCTGCGGCCGCCGTGTTTGTGTGCGCACGCGAAGCCAGGCCACCGGCAGGCGCCGGGCCGTCACCAGAGCCTATACATACAAACCACCAGATGATATTCGACCGGACCTCTTCTGATCTCCGCTGAGGAGGGGCGAGAACACTGTTCCCTCTCCACCCCCTCAGGTTCCCCTGTGTTCTCCGTGTGTGCGGGTACGCGTCCGCCCAACGGGCCCTCCGAAAGCAGACCCGCTGGGGCTGCAGGTGGGCTGTTGATCTGATGGATCGATGTCCCGGGAGATCCCTGCTGCTGCTCCGCGGAGCGCCCGGGTCAGCGCACACACACACACACACACACACACACACACACACACAGCCCTCTGCTGAAAGAACACAAGCACACATTTACATTAACAACGTAGTGCATTGGCCGTTGGTGTACTTTGTACACCGTAGGTGGCCGTAGGTGTGTGCACCTGTTTGAAAGCTGAACGTATGCATGTGCGCTGGCATGCATACAACCACGACCCGCCCCAATGCAGCAAGTACTGGGGGGGGAGGGGGCTAACCTGCACCAAAGAGCTTTGTGAGCTGGTCCACAGATGTCCGCGTGGTGTCGGATGATTTTGTATGTCCAGAACCACCGATACCCACTGATCCACTCAGCCACAGGTGGTGCCGGCTAGAGATGAATAAAGACCGTGACGGAGAGCTGCTGAGCTAGAGCTGTAGAGCTGGACCCGGTAAGGTCATTTGACAGAAACACATGAACACCTTCCCAGGGCAGGTGGATAATAAAATACATTAAAAGTAATGATTACATGTGTTATCTACATTGGCCCATGTCACACCGTTGCTGCAATCGCTACCGCACCCCTGAGCCGTCTGGCTGCTGGAGCAGGCAGGTAGGACCAGGCTGCTGCACAGCTGGTTCTAGCCGGCACCAGCTGGTCATACCTGTGGCTGAGTGGATCAGTGGGTACCGTTGGTTCTGGGCATGCAAAATCCTCCGACACCACGCAGACATCTGTGGACCAGCTCACGAAGCTCTCTGGTGCACCAGAAGAGCTTCGGTGCACCAGAGAGCCTCGGTGCACCAGAGAGCTTCGTGAGCTGGTCCACAGATGTCTGCGTGGTGTCGGTGTGCAGCAACGGTGTGACATGGGCCATAACACCATAACACATGTAATCATTACTTTTAATGTATTTTATTATCCACCTGCCCTGGGCATGTGTTCATGTGTTTCTGTCAAATGACCTTACCGGGTTCAACTCCACAGCTCTAGCTCAGCAGCTCTCCGTCACGGCCTTTCTTCATCTCTAGTGCACCCCATCTCTTTCCACATCTCCCTCTTTCTCCATCTTTCTCCATCTCTCCCTCTTTCTCCATCTTTTTTAAATCATTGTCCATCTCTCTCTCTCTCCCTCTCTGTCTATATCGCTCTACCTCTCTTTCCCTGTCTCTGTCTCACACACACACACACACACACACAGTCTCTCTGCCTCTGTTTTGGAGTTATGTGCGTCAGTCAGTATGAAATGTGTGCAAAAGGCCAAGGGCCCTGAGATGGCGGTCGCTCAGAGGCTCTCTCTGTCAGCCATCAATAACACAGCGCTTGGTGGGACCTCGGCCTCCCAGTCCCTCCCAGACGTTTGTCTGTTTTTGGTGTAGTATTCCCCCCGTTTCCCGTTCCAATCAGGATAGAGAACTCCGTGAAGTATCCTCTCTGCGCGCCCTGTTGCCAGGCAGCAGGATTTCGGTGTTGACAGACAATCGCGGTGAAAGGCAAAGATACCAATCCAGGCTCTCCTAGGAACGGCTAATACAACCAAGCACGCAAAGTGAATTAGCGCGGCTTGAGAAAAGAAAGCTGAAAGACAGCTGTGTGTCTGAGAGACACGCAGGGATAGTGGTTGCAGAGGAGGGAGGGGGGTGCTGACTGGTAAAATCACAATTAAACACTTATCCAGTAATCCTGCGTGTGCAGGATGCAGTAAGTGTCAACCAAGTAGGAGGTCCTTAAAGTCACATGATGTGAGGTAACAACCAATTTTATTAATTTCTACTTCTCATTGGCATGCAAATACAGGCGCAGGCTGTGCCTTCAAGACACACTGTCTTGAAGGCATTTCGATTGGAACAATCATTGCCTCCACTTCTGAAATCGACAGGTGATGCATTTTAAAACAAATGTGGTTATTTCTCAATTACCTGCTCATCGTACAAGAGCTGTGCTCTGTAGATGTATGTTTGTGTGCAGAAAGAACATAACGACACACACATAAACAAACATACACACACACGCACGCACTCACGCATGCACACGCGCACACACACACACACACACACACACACACACACACACACACACACACACACACACACACACACACACCCTTACTTTGTGAGCTTATGCTGTCTTGGGTGGATCCTGATGTTCTCAAGACTACCACACAGTGGGCCAACCTCTACAATGTCGGGGCTTTGTTTTTCAAGAGCCTTCATGAGCCTTCACTGCTCTTAAATCTTCACCCAAACCCCAGGAAAAGCCATTCCTCCCTCGCCGAATACAAACGACAACCATGCTGTCCTCTCGGGACACAGAAGTAAAAAAAATAAGCTATTCTTTCCTAAGGGAAGGTCCACAAAAGGAAACATTGATGAGTTTGACACACACAATTGCAAACGTATATGATGCGGCAGATCACAAAATAGTCATCTGTTCTCAGAAAAAACAAAGAGGTGAGTCAGATATGCAACATCAGCTCAAGACCATTCATCAGTAATGTCTAATGACAGAGGCCCAGACCCCTGTTGGTCTCCCTCCAGCAGCCTGCTCCTCTGCCGGGTCACCCCAGGGGCCCATCACCTTTGAGGGGATGTCTTCCTCCAGCCCTGTCATCCTCGATGAAGAAGTGATTTTCTTTGTGACACTGGGAATGTTCCCTGTGAGTGACCCATTGATTTATCAACATCTCCAGTGGCTGGTTGGAGAATTTGAAAACGATGTGGATGAATCCATTCCTAATGAGGTGAGCAACTCTGCAGCTGAAAGTCAGTCCACAGAGCATGAAGTCATGAATCAGGAAACAAGTTCAAATCCCCCCTCTGCAACCGACTTAACTACAGTATTCTGTGACATGATCCAGGCATGTGCATATAATAACAAACTCAATGCCAATATAACATTTAATGCTGGAATAGGGTGATTTGGAGAATGGAGTTGGGGAAAGGGCTTGTTATGGACTCATTGATTTATGGAGCAAATTCTATGAATCTAGGACCTGTGGAAGCACATACAAGATCCCCATGTTGCATCATGCCTATCGGGAAAGGGAATGGAGAGCTGTTGCATGCATTGTGGCATTTGGCTGGCAGAGATTTAAGTATTTGCTAATTTAACTGGCTTCACCATTTATTCTTGAAGCCCTCTCCATACCTTTACCAAACTGCAGCTTAATGGATTCAATTAGTCCCACTATAGGACCCCTAACAGAGGCTTTGAATGGTTTGAACTGGGCTGATCTGGATGAGGTCATCCCCATTCTGAGCGGTCACAGCAACACGTCTCTACCTGCAGAGCAGAACTTGTGCAAAACTTAGAGGAAATTGCGGATCAGGAGTTGGTACAAGAACCAGCTTTAGTAATAAAGTGTTGGAAGCCAATCCTGAATAGTCTTACAGTCTTTGAATAGTGAGACGCTGGAAAACATCCTTGCTGAACATCAGCCAAAAGTAAAAAGCCTCACAAAATCCATCCTGTTCCAAAATGCCATGTCGCTAGCAGAGAGGACAACTGCTCTTCATCCCCAGAGATTTGTCAGGGAAATGGATCAGCAGGAGTTTGGACTCTTCCTGAGGTTCTGCACACGTTCTGACCTTTTCCTACCAAAGACTCTCCAGGTCACCTTTACAAACATGTCTGAATGCACTAGACGGCCAGCGGCCCTCACCTGCTCTTGTGCACTTGAATGAGCTCTATGCACGCAACACTTCCGCATTGGTCTCAGAATGCTTCTACAAATCCGGTTCCAGTGTTACACTGAATTCTGTGACCCACTGAAAAATGTGACCCACACTGTTGAACATTTTCTGCAACGAGTTTGAAGCGTAGACAGGCATGCACAAACTTAAAGTGTAACATTTGTATCGTCATGGACGCCCAGATTTGATTTGATTAGCGTTTGACAGACCCATACTATGGATCAACGTGCTTCTGCCTGGTTTCACAAAACCGGGCAAAAAAACCCCAAGAGTGTCTGGTTGCAGACTCATGGGGGATTCTTGGAGCTCCACTGTAGAACGGAAATACGTCACCTTCACTTGAATAAGGAAGTAAGTTGTAAACAACATGAAACATTAACAAGGCCGCTATATGTATGTGAAATAGATCGTAACTAATGCAGAAACATCAGGGTATTGCAATGTTCAGTAATTGGACGTTTTACGTATTTTATCAAATTTCACTGAACAAATTTTTCACGACACGAGTCAAATGAAAGACGGTTACTCTGTAACTCCTTTATCATCAAAGCATGACAAACTTACATCTGTATAATTGACAAGCCTCTCAAGAGACGTCGTCCATTGGAGTGTGGTACTAGTCCAACGGGGCAACAGGGGGCAGCAGAGAGGCTGGAGGCCGTCGTAGATTGTGGAGGTGACGTATTTCCGTTCTACAGTGGAGCTCCCAGAATCCCTCATGAGTCTGCAACCAGACCCCTCTCAAAAAAACGGATGACGATACAAATGTTACGTTTTAATGGTGCCTTCTATTTGTCCACCCGACTCGATCTGCGAGTCGGATTTCCGAGTTACGAACCGGAAGTTGCAAATAGAACACCCCCGAGGTCGGAAAAACTACTCGTCAACTCGTCTGAACTCAGAGGACCCCGAGTTCAGTAACAAAGATGGCTACTCCGAGCATCACATAAGTAAACATTGTGGTTTTCTACTATTTTAAGCACTTGTGTTTTTGTTGTAACCAAATGAAGAAGTCGTACACATAGCACTGTATACTGTTACCTATAGGCATGTCGTTACAGTCTTATTATGTGTTAAATACCGCCTATTTTGTAGCTTTTGCCGCTGAAATTGGCTAGAGACGCTCCATGTTGCTATGACAACAATGCCGATTCTTGAGCAGAAAGCAGAGCTCCGACTCGTCTTGTTGTGTGCCAAATGAAAAACCCTGGGTCACTCGTTTTACGAGACGGATGTGACGTCACACCCGAGCTGCAAGTCGCGATTACGAGACAAATAGAAGGCACAGCTTGTGCATGTTTCCGCACGTGAACGACTTCACAAAAAAAAAAGCACCGCCTTGGGTCACACTTTGCGGTGGGTCGCAGAAATCGGTGTCACACCGGAACCGGATTTGTAGAAGCATTCTGAGACCAATGCAGAAGTATTGTGTGCATATAGCCTATTGGCAACTACTTGATGCAACTACAGCAATCTTTCTGAATTCAGGTCTGAATTTCAGTCTGTGTTGGGAAGTAGAATATGGTTGATGGATATGGCCTAAAATGGGTATGCAAGAACAATAATATGATGAGGTAGGTGAATAAGTAATCTTTGATTGTGATGCCTTCAAGTTCATTATAGTGAACTGGTTGTAGTGTTAAATGTAAAGTTGCAATGTTACTAGAGGTTAAGTCAAGGAAACAACTGTTACTAGTAGTGTCACTGCTTTCCAAAATATATTTTCATGTTTCAGAAGTCTGAAATGTTTATCTTCAAGATTTTCTTCTATGTTTTATTTATTTTAATTTAAAAAAAGTACTTTGTTGTTACATTTAAAACGTTGAACAACTTTTTTTTTTGCATGTTTATTCCATTTTAAGGTGAGTGGATAAAGAATTATGAATTTGACTCAACATTCACCAGTTTTTTTCAATAGGTTATTCTTTGCACTCAACAAACAGCTGTTCTCTGACAGATGGCCTCAGCTGTCTGAACACAAAGCTTATATAGGTCTGGGTCACAAGGAATGTCAGTTTTCCAAAGACCAGTTCATCACAGTCCCGTGGATCATAAAGCTCTTGTGCATTGTACATGATGAATGGTTTTCAATGATACAAATCAAGTACATTCCTACTTGGCCGGAGTTTGAGTTTATGCATGAGAAAGTGTTTGGGAGGAGATTGTGTGTGTGTGTGTGTGTGTGTGCGTGTGTATGTGTGTGTGCGGGAGAGGTAACCTGAATGACCTTAAGGAAGCAGAATTGACAAGACCCTTGTCAATCATATCGCCATTGAATTCACCCACTGACACACCCCCAGGAACAGGTCTCTCCAATAATCGACGTTCTGTGTCTGATACTATCCCCATCACCGTTCAGACTGCTGATTTGTACCACTTTGCCCATGGAGGACACATGAGTCCATTGTCCATTGAATGTATCCTGAGACACTATCCTGTCTGCGTCGTGGTCTCCTGGCTTGTCTCTGTTGTATGCCCACTGGGTCCAGAAAGGAGTGTGTTCCATTCACCAGGACTCTAGGAACCAGCAACCCTGCAGCACAACTTCTCTCGGTCATCATCCTGAATCCATGGAGTCTCCGCTGGCCTTGTGTCTGTTCAGCAGTGTCTTCCACCACATTGCCAATCTCACTTACATTGCACTGCCAATAGAGCTGGAGTCTTGCCAACTTATGTGTATATGTTCCCCAGCAAGGAAAAGTGCTATTTTAGCGGGTGGCAAACCTTGGCTGAAGAGAAATGTCCTGCTCTGATCAACATGCTCTTGGTCCTCAGACATTGTTACCCTCAATGCCATCCAGATAATGACAGAAATAAGTGGAGATCTTAAGTGAAGATGTAAACTGATGGCATCTTAGGGGTTCCATACTGAAGAACTATACTTTTTATGTTTTCATTCTTTATTCTTATCCCTCTAAAGGTCAATGTCACGTTATTTATGTGTGGGCACAGGGTTGTTATGTGATTTGCACCACAGGCATTGGGTTAGACAGGTGGGGGCGTGGCGAGCGGAGCTGGGCACCGCAACGAGGCACACCTGGACCTCATCAACTCATCATCACACACTCTTTCTTAAGTCTGCCGGGGACAGATTATTCCGTCTCATTCGGTACTTTGGCTGACGAGTTTAAATCAACCTCTGATACTCTGACCTGATTTTTGCCATCATAAACATTCGTGTGTCTTTTGTGTCGTTCGTGCCTTTTCGCCGGTAGCCAATTCCTCGCCAGCGTATTACTACCGGACCGCAGCATTCACCAGTGCCTACGCCAGCTACGCCTACCCGTTACTGTCTTCGCCTGCTTCGCTGGATATCTTTTGTGTTCCTTTTTTCGACAATAAACCTTGGATTGTCCGAACTGCCTCTGTCTCTGCATCCGGGGTCCTAACTAACATTACCGAGCATTTAACAGTCAATCTGTCATTGTCTACGTTCAATCGTTTATGTTTGGTACCCATACCTACCTAGGAATGACGAATACATATTGGAGGAAAGGTTACATCAAATTTGATTTATATCTCGTGGAAAGCATGCTTTATGTATGTACCACAGGTAGCCTACACACACAAAAAAACAAAAAATATATATAAATTGGTTATGAACAGTCCCACAGTTTTTTTTTAGTTTATACCCTATCACTCAATTCGGGCAAATTACATGTTTTTACCTAATATATAAAAAGTGCTTCCCTGAAGTGGTACAACCTTCAAAGCGCTCGTCTTTTCGCATCAGAGGCTGAGCATCCTTTCTCAGCGCAGTTTTTCTAAACTGAAACTCATTCAAACATATCTACGGTCAACAATGGGACAAGAACGCTTAAGTGGCACATAGGGTGTCTTTTGATTAGCGATTTTAGAAAAATAGTCATTGTGCACCTTTGTAAAGCCTCCTGCAGCTGCTGAGACTGCACACGCAATTTAGTATTGCACACTATCCAACAGTAACAGTTCTGCATAGTGTAGCGAAAATATTTTGATTAGGACAATACTGCACTTGGAGGTAGTTTTTGGGTATGTGAAAAATAGTTGTGTGTGTGTGTGTGTTTGATGTTTGGTTAACTTATTATTATAGATTATTCATGTGCATAATTATTTTCATTCTTCTTTGGAGCCTGCAGTTGTTAGCTTATTGTAATGCTGCTGTTAAGAAAGTTTTATATATTACTTAAATATTATTTATATATTACTTTATATATTACTGATGGTGCTGCTGTTGAGGCTGTTATTTTGATACTCTATGATGACATGCTTTGTGTGTGTATGTTATGACCAATTATGCTTAAGGCCTCCAAAAGCTTGGAGGCACCAAGCCAAACAGGCCTGATGGCACCAAACCAAACCATTATAATGTCCACCCTATCTCTTGCTCCATGTTGCCTCAAACTCTGTCTCTGTGAAATTGGTGAAATTTGACCCAGCCCCCTAGTATGCGGCGAGAACCATTGTCCTAAGCCTACGAATTGAGCCTCTTTCCAAGCCACAAAGCCCGACCAGACAGCCGACTGAAGGCTCTACTCCACCCAGAGTCAACAGGGGCTGAGACCGGCCAGCGGACACCTAACCCTCATCAGAGTGCTGCCATGTGGACCACGCACGCTCTAACCACCACCACATCTCCAGCATTGGGTGTGATGAGTGTGGTTAACTACTCAGGCGGAGGAATGGGAGGATTAGGTGGAGTCTTCCGTCAGTCCTTGGACACCTGGCCCGTTCAGGGAACGTCAGATGTAGATGAGTAGATGTTGAAGGAAGGGAGACAGAGAGGTAGAAAGGGAAGGTTGTCCATTTTACTATAAATTTGATTTTGATGGGCAATCAATGGGCCGGAGAACAGAGAAGGAACTCACTGAGTGGGAGCAGGGTACCTGGAGGGTCAGACTGGAGATGAACTGGTGCACCCAGACTCCAGTCCAAATTCCTGCTCCTCCGTAGAAGGAATAGTTATCCAAATACCGTTTGTCCTCCAGAGTTGGAGTACAAAAACTTCATCCAAGCCTAATCCCATTCTAAGATTTAGAAGCCAGATAACAATCCAACAATACGTTGATCCAGCTCCAAGGTGCTGACGAGAACATCTGCAGTCTGCGCCTGAGATGGGGTGAAGTCATGCGTATAAACGTGAGGTATTTCTCGATCAGGGGTCCACGTCGGCGTCAGCGGGAACGTGGAGCTGGGGTGGAGGGGGGCCCGGGGGTCCGGCAGAGTGTCAGTGGGAAAGGGGAGATTGGGTGGAGTGGGGCCCGAGGGGTCCGGTAGAGTGTAAATCCGGCCATGGAAGCGTGGCTCACAGATTATATAGTAATAACAATAATCATTTATATGATAATTTCCCAGTGAGTTTCCTCCTAACACTCTTTTTAAGTATTGATTGGATTCGCAGACGCTTATGGCAGCGCACGCGTCTTCTGGGGCCAGACGCTCGGTTCAATTAAAATGGAGATGTTGCATCTGCATGAATAGTCATCTCATGACACTGTGGGTTTTCAAAGTGCTTCCAAGAGAAACTTGTGCTTTCAAAATATGTGTGCTCACGAAAAGACCACTACAGTTGTATTTTAGTATCATTTGTTTTGTGTCCCATCATGTCAATATCCCAGGGAAGGCCCATTTCTCTACATATGGTCGATCATATAGTCTCCAGGTGACAGCATCTGTCCAAAACAATAAATGCATGTCCAAATACACCTGGAGAGGCTGATTCTTTCCATCCATTTTATCATATGGTCTCCAGATGACAGCAATACATACATGTCCAAATATTTATATGATGTCTCATGTGAAGAAACAGCACCATGATGTCACTTTATGGGTCAATGAACGTGATCGCTTGAACTAACGCACGCGCACGCACACACGCACACACACACACACACTGATGTGTGTGTGTGTGTGTTTTTCTCATGCTTGACTGGCTAGATGTGACTCGAAAAGTGTTAACAGTTCAACACCTGGTTTATTTGTGTGATGGCTAATTAGTCTGATGCACTGGATTCACATCCCCATGATCGTAATGGAAGAAATGTAGTGTGTGGGCAGATTCAAAGAAGAACCAAAGATGAAAAAAAATGTTGCCTGCTCCCCTGTAAACGCCCCTTCGATCCAGTTTCAATAAGCGGAGGACAGGTGTATTACATCCATGTCAGTGATCACCTCATCTTGCAATAGCATGTGTTCAAGCTATAGAGGGAGTCGTCTAATACAAACCAGGGTAAACGTGGGGCTGGGGTTTGGTTCTCCCTAAAGGAAAGCATTCCTTCAACCTTGTGGGCCAGGGGGAGGGGGTACACAGTGTTCTGTGTTGTGCTGTTGCCTGGAGAATCTCCAGTGTTTATCCGTTGTTGCTTTTCGTGACGATGACAAATGAAACCAGGACGACGGCTGACAGGTGGTTCTCCATCCAAGTACCTCATTTAGAGGATTACTTTATAAATGTCCTGGCGTTTAACG
This sequence comes from Micromesistius poutassou, assembly GCF_964030765.1. Taxonomy (NCBI): domain Eukaryota; kingdom Metazoa; phylum Chordata; class Actinopteri; order Gadiformes; family Gadidae; genus Micromesistius; species Micromesistius poutassou. Next base: position 11,679,922 of record NC_140289.1, read on the forward strand.
TATTAGTATATTCAATTCATATTTATAGTTCTCATATGAATAGGAACAGACTCTGGGATTTGTAAACTGTGGGTCGCGAGCACCAAGTGGGTGGCCGGACGGCAACATAAACAAACATTAGAAAAGCGTTTCTCTTTCTCTCTCTCTTCTCTTTCTCTCTCTCTCTCTTCTCTTTCCAAAAATAAAGGTGCACCACTTCATGCCTTAAATTTAACTAGTATACTAAGATACTTTGTTTGAAGTCTCAAAAGGGGAAAAACTGCATTGAAGAAGGTGTCCTATCTCAGTAGTTATGTAATAGTTAGTAATAATGAGGTATTACCAATTTTCTGCACAATATAATTGGGGTGTAATGGGTGTCTGGTATAAATCAGTCTCTCTGCCCGTCTGATCTGTGTATGTGTAACAAGAAGCTTGATGGCTTTCCCTTCGGCTTCAGTCTTCAGTTATTATCATTGACGTGAAAAACAAAAATAAGTCATAAAAAGGAGAGCTCAGCAACCATGATATGACTCCTTTATAGCTCCCAAAAACAGTTTCACAAACATATCAAGACTTTTACTGTAAAGAAAGAAAGCATTTTTCAGATATCATTTTTTACAGAGTATAGCATATAAAGCAAATAACTGATGAACATTTGTTACAAAAAAGAGCCTTTTTCAAATAATTATAATTATTGTCCCTTTTTTTACGAAGCAACAAAACAACAAAAAACATTTAATTAAACACTGTGAAGATATACATTTATTTTCTCCATCTACTATTGTGATTCATAGACAGGAAAACTGATGACGAATGATTTGCTTCAAAATATTTGAATCAATGAAAATACCTTATATCTTATGTAACAGAGTGATATTGTGATGGACAAAACGTAAACAATAACAACAACAACAACAACAACAACAACAGTGAAAGTAAAGTTGGACCAAAGAACAACATTGTGTTTCTACAAAGTTCAGATTATCAGTAGTCATGTGTATGGAAATCTGTAGGACAGTCAAGTATGTTTGACAAATAAAATAAAAAAAATAATATTACTTCCCTTTGTGAAAAAAATACTAGCTACAATGGATGTGGATACATAGAGCAGAATGTGCTTGCTAGCAAAAAAAACCCACAAACCACAAAATACCAAAAAGAAAAGAAACGTAAAAAATGTACAGGATAGATTTATAGGAGAGAAGCCTCAACGACATAGCAAACAATTCCCAAACTGACAACCAGTAGATGCGAAGTCTTTGGGTAGATTGAAAAGATTCCAACTGTCAGATGCTAAGCTTTGGCGGCGGTGCTAGGGACATACATTTGGCTAGCAGTGAACCTTTGGGCTCGCTCTGAAGCTAGCAGAAGACCCATCCACTTCTCTACTGCATCACATTGTATTATAAATGGAAATGTAAAAAACAGCAACAACCATCCAGGCACACATAAGGCAATGAAGAAAGAAGGCACTTAGAATAAGATATTTACACAAGTTGTGGCTTTGCACATGACCAGTTTTGACATTAAACCTCACAGTATTTAGAAAGAGGGTAAATAATGAAAAACATTGAGTGATTAGCAAACTACTTCTGTCAAGAGAAAAATATGCATGTTTCATGTCATTTGTTTCCCCGCTGGTTTCTTCTCTGAAACCAGCCTGAACAGCCCCCCTGCCCCGTCTGACCACCAATGGTGATGATAGACAACAACCATGGATTCCAACTTGATGTGATCGTAAATACTTTTTACATGTCCTTTACCAACAAACATAACATTAACTTTATGGTACGTTGAGTCTTTTAAATCACAGGTAAGGCACTTATAGTCTGGGGAGGATTGCATCAACAGATTGTGCTTGATATATAAGGCTCATTTTTACATAACATTACACTGTATTGTGATAGTCTGTCGGGGGGTTACGTTCAGCACTGTTAAATGGCATGGGTGGCTACTATAGCATTATTCAATGAAGGAAGTAATTCAAATGTAAAATAGGTTAATAATGTTGAACTGCATCCAATCTGATGACCCTCACTAAGAGCTGGTGACTAGGATGACCAAATCTGAAAGTTCAAGGAATTCCTCTCTAAGGTGAAGCCTATGTAGAGCTGAGGTTCAGGGTAAGGCTGAAGTATTCATGACAACCTCCAATATTGTATCCCCAACCACACATTTATAGCCTGCTGTGAAATCACAACAGGTGTTCCGAACCAGAGATTCAGGGAGAACAGATTGGAGAACATCAAAGCGATGAGGCCATGAGCTGACCACTTCTGAGGTTTTTCCGCAGCGTTTATTCAGCGCAACTATGTTCCCACTATGTTCAACTATGTTCCCACCGCCTAAAGTTACCGAATATGTATATTTCAAATATATTTTTTTGTATTTTTATACATTGATTGACACATATGAACATATTGGAATTCATATTACATTGTCCCTAGTCTCTCAAATCAGATTTTAGATTAATATTTGAAGTCTGATGGCAGAAGAGGTCAGATCTGTGAGTATGGGGCGTGTCACCTTCTGTACTTTATATTTGTTTCAACCAATCGTGTTGCTGGAGGCTACTGTCTGAGTTTTCTTCAATAGAATATTTCTGTTATGCAACAGGAAACAACAGGAAGGTGTAACTTCGCCCCTTGCTGTTTTCTGTTTCCCGGCCCAGGCCTTCTTCCCCCAGAAGTTCTGCTATAACACAGTAGGACTGCTACTGATCCGAGATTATGTCGTCTGTATTCACTACAACTAAAGATAGCTGCTTGCAGAAAAAAAATAATGTTTCGTTTTGGTATTCTTTCTTGGATTCTGGTGAACTCAGTAAGTCAAAACGTAAGACATTTTGAGTGTCACACTTCAAAACACCGCAAAACACAGGGCCAGAGTCTGACAGTTTAAACTGTTGGGGGAAAAAATATAAGCATGGCAAATCTCAAATATATATCAGCATTTCTTGCAGGGTGTGAGCCAATGGGAAGCCAGAGGTGCTGGACATTCCAGAACTTTCATCGATATGCCGCCAACAAAATGGTTGATGAAAAAAACAAAAGATTTTGAGCTGCACTTTCTGAGAATGTTTTGTGGAACCTCAGGATCGGTACACAGGATTATACAAGGTCAGAGAACAAGAGAGAGACATACAGACATACAGAGAGAGAGAGAGAGAGAGAGAGAGAGAGAGAGAGAGAGAGAGAGAGAGAGAGAGAGAGAGAGAGAGAGAGAGAGAGAGAGAGAGAGAGAGAGAGCAGGAGAGAGGGTCTTGCAGAAGCTTCAGAACTTGGTGCTGTTGCTGAAGCTGTCAGACAGGATGATGTTCTTGTAGAAGTTGTCTGAGCGAGTGGAACAGTAACCTTTGACCTTGTCTATCATCTGGCTGACGGGCAGGATGGAGGTGGAGGAGGAAGAGGAGGGTGTCTCCGGCTCGGAGGCTGAGGAGCAGGAGGAGGTGCACTTGGGGCTCGCTTGGTTGTAGAAACCTTTACCTGGTGGTCCGCAAGAGGGGGAATAGGGGAGAGAGAGAGAAGGACAGAGAGAGAGGAGTTATACTTTACATCTTGCATTACAAAAAACATGGCATATTTTTAACGACACGCCGCAAAAACACCTCATGCAGAAATATCAACAGACAAAAAGCATCACACTAGGTTTGTGTGCCGACGTGCACAAACCGCATTCGATGCCAAATCAGGTACAACAGGTGTGTGACTTTGTGCGTGACTTTGCGTGGATGGATAAGGTTTGTCTTGTTTCTCTCAATTGAAAAAACAACAACAAAACAATGAGGTGAGATCTTCTAATGTGTGAGATTGACGCTGAGATGGTGTCTGGATCTTCTTGAACGAAAATCCGAAAATCCAGCCTCTTTAAATACATAAAACTGCAAATCCCACAATCCTCTTCTTTCTGGGAACTCGACACTTCGAACAGAACACAATTCCTGGTGTTCATGTTATGAAAATAGTCTTTACTTTAACAGAATACATCGACAATATTTTCAGGACTTCAGCCCAAGAAAAATACTGTTTTATGCTAAGGGACGCCAGATATTCCATAGTTGGTGTGATTTATAATCTTGGAGTTTACATGGAGTTTGGACCGCACCATGGTTCAGAAATACAGCGACTCTTGTTTTCTAAGGTGGTCCTAGCATGCTATGATAATGTTGAATTTATTTTCAGGCAAATATTATGGCTACTACATTTGAATGTTTCCTTGTTTTTCTAGAATGTTTCATTGTTTTGCAGACTTCTTCTACGCTTTAGTATGTCTTTTTAAATACATGAAAAACACATTTCACAGATCTGTTTTGTATTTGGTCCACATAGTACTACTACCTGAACACTACTGTGAGTACTATAATACAACCTGCCCAAATTTTTTTAAATTTTATTTCAATTTTAACTGCTTCCTTACTGCAATGGTGTCATCGGGGTACAGGTTATTCAAGCAGGAATGTTTAATCAAGATTAGAAAGATTGGTGCCTATATAGACATCCCGTCCTCACACCTTCTCAGACCTCACTCTCTGACCCCTGACGTGGAGGGACACAGAGATCTCATCCCACAGACTTCCACAGTAACGTGACCACTTTTCTGACATGAAAAACTTGGACATTTGTAGTTTTATCGTCCAAATATCCTCAAAATATCTGATATATATATATATCTGAAATGAAAAAAATTGGACATATTTACGTTTTGCCTTATCATGGTAAATTTAGTACTGTATTCAAATATTGGACGCAATGGGTAGCTATGAGGTACTTCAAGCTTTGGTAAACAAGCCAAAAACAAGCCAAAATTGACTTTCTATTTTGAATTGATAGCCTGTTGTTTGTGAAGGGTCACGGCTGCTTATCAATGGATAGAGCCCCACTTAGCGAGGTCGCGTCACAGCCTATCACATAGACACAAGACTTATTACCAATCGACTCCACATGAATATTCATCAGCAAATGAAAACCTTAAATCAATTAATATATTAAGTAATCCTATTTTTTTTTAAAACAGGGACAGTTGGTGTGGTCCCCTCTTTCCACAGGCGCTAGCCTCACCGGGCCAAGCCAAACCGAGACAATATGGGCAAGGCCAAAAACAAAGATGAATTGCAAAAATAAGTCCTGTTTGGATTTCATTTTCCACTTGATCCAAAGATCAAGTTTGTTCAAATTGTGCACATTCCAGATTTGCTAAGACAACGGTGATGCTCGGTATTTTTGGATACTGTTCAAATTATTGCATGCTTGGCTGCTAAGTGTTCGCGGCTTAAGATGTTTTCACCTCAGTGTGAGGCCGGGAGAGGCTAGACGCTAGATGCTAGGTGCAGGACGCTAGGTGTTAGCACTAGCGTTAGAATGTGAGTTTCTCCCTTCTTATCGCCCAATAATAATGATATTTTGGTTTATATAATTTGGTTGTTCCGTTTTAAGGGTTCCTGACCGATAATAAGTAGTATTGGTTACCAATAGTAACCCATACTAGCTTTGATTTAACAAGGCATTCCATTATATCACGTTGTGTAAATAAGTGAGAGCAATAATTAAATGTTTTAATTGTATTGTTGTAGTATACAATACAACATTATAGTATTTAACTATAATTAATACTGTTCTCACAATACTCTTAATACTGTACTGACAAAAAAAAAGAAAATTGTCTGTACAGTGCAGCATTTTAGTTTTATTATTTATAGGAGTTCAGTGCTTGCTAGTTAGGTTTTAGCATTAACTGGCAGTCAATGCAGTAATATTACCTTTACTTTCCCCAAATAAACTCTCCAACCTCTACCCCCCGAAACCATCATTTAAATCCAAACCAAAACTTAATTTAGTGTAAAAAGAAAATAACAGAATAAATTTGAAAGATAACGTGAGGATTGATTTGCAGTTATACAAACATATATTTAAATATAAATACAGATTGTGGTTCCAAAATAAATGTACAGTTTGTAGTAACCCACTAGAGAGTAGCCAACTCTTTGGTGGAAGGAGAGTTGGATTCATTAGATGCATATATCTACATGCCATTGTAATCTATCCCTGGTTTTCTTTATGCTTCATACGTCAGTAAAGGCTAATGTTCAACGGTAATAGTAAACAATAGCATAAAATACATTTTTTACATAAATAGCCAATGGGCCCTATTTTAACGGTCTGAAACGCAAGTATGAAACGCAAAACGCAAGTAGCTTTGTGGGCGGATCTCTGGCGCTGTTGCTATAAGACCTAATGGTGCGTTCCAGGCAACTCGTAACCCATGTTTTCACAACCTTCTACCCGTGAAAGTGCCCTGGAACGGCAGTCAAACCCGCAACTTACTACCAGTGAACTCGTACCAGATCGATGTACTCCCAGTTCCAGCTCGTAACTTACGGGCTAAAAAGTGTCCCTGGAATGCAGCATTATTCTATAAAAGTCACCACGTTCGTGGCCGCCATATTGTTGACATAGTTGACATTCCTAACATACGCGACACACGCAACCTTGTCAGTGCTACTTTCCCCGCACCTTTTTTTCAATGGTTTGTTGTGTTATCTATGGCTGTTCCAACGACAGCAATAAGAATTCAGCACTTTGTTTTTATGCCATACCAGCAGTGAGAAAATGGGAAGGGAAAGAAACTGAGGATTTGAGCCAGCGCAGGAGAGATTTATGGCTGGCTAGAATTAATAGGCGAGACTTTCAGCCAACTACTCACATCAAAGTCTGTTCCCAACATTTCACCACAGGTAATGTTAGAGTTAGATCGGTCTAGCTCACATAGCCTCACATAGTCTATACATTATTTTATCACAGGGAGTAAGTTGTAACGTTACGATGGATGGTTTCCATCAGACAGTGAAGATCACTTTACTCCCTCTGCTGCCTAGCATTAATGTGTGCAGTAGCCTAGGTGACTGTAGGTCTAGAATTGGAAGGTAGCCTAAAACGTATTGGTAAGGTAGATGATAGGTAATGCATTTATTACATAAACATTATTTATGCTGCTTGTGAACTCCTGGGCTGTATATGCAGACACTGTATTTACAAGGTAATTACATAAACCCATGTACGTGATGTCCGATAACAACGACGGGTCCTTGCTTAAAGTGTCAGAATCCAGTTGATAAGGGTCAACACCGCCGATTAAACTCAGTTTGTCTTGATAACGTGCGAACAAAGCCATAATATTGATAACTCAGAACGACAGCTCACTTCACTCCGTTCAGACAACTCATTCTCAATTAGTGTCATGTCAACAAAATGGCCGCGGCGACGTAAAAAGGGGCGTGCGAACAACCTCTATACCGGCGGATAAATGAGTCTTGCGCCCGACGCAAATCTAAAATGGGTTGGTCTGAAACTTGGGTTGGTCTGTGTTTTGGGGCGTAACGTGTAATAAACCAATGAGAGTGCCATCTCCCATCCCCTTAAAAGCCAGCGCAATTGAACTTGACAAGTTGATATTTTGACAGAAATATGCAAAGCCGGTGTAGAAAGTCCAATTGCGCTGGGTGCAAGATAGGGCGCAATGGCCTAATGTAGTTTGTAGTTCGCCAATGATCAAACAAAAGTGTGCGTATCATCCAAAAACAAGGAACAAATGATCAAACTCCCTCCCCTGATATGACCTGATGACACCTTCATACTCCTCCATGATGCCTGGCTTTCAGAAAACGACACGACAGAAAGCAAAGACGGACGTCTAAAAAGCTTACAGTAGTAACTTAAAGGGGAAATCCGGTGTAAAATGGATCTGGGATATGTTTAGTATGATAACGAGTTTGAATGTTCGTTTGAGAGCAAAAAAGCGCATATACACACATTCTTAAGTTGGAATAACTAACTAACTTGTAATGATAAGGGCATGTCTCATGGTAAAAAATTAATTGCTATTTTAAACCACTTACAAGGCTAGCAGTAGCCCGACACTTCTTTGGTAGTATAATGAGGGTCTTAACATATAAAACCCAGTGATATCTTTGTATACAGCCCTACAGCCGTCAACAACACGCAAGCTCTGTGTTCACCAATCTACTTCGACGGATGAACTACTGATGGTATTGTGTATAAGATGTCCTTTTTAATAAACAATCTGTACACTTACAAAGTTCTCAATGCCTCGTTTTATATGTTAAGACCCCCGACACTCAATGCGTTCTCAACGCTACCTTTGGGGGGAAATGGAGGATACAAATAATTCTCGCACAGTATTGGTTTCCTTGTATTCTAGAAGGTTTCCTCACCCAGCTAACCAGTACGTCACCTCTCTTCTGTGGCCCTCTCACCTGGGAAACAGACCACCTTTGAGCTCGACCAGTGGGGTATACTACGAACCTCGATTAGTGGGTTAGCGAGGTATGTTGCGCTCAAAGCCTGGGTTAGCTGGGACACGAAAGTCGCTCTCTTTTAGCGTTGCTGTATCACCATGGTGACTTATGCTGTCAACCAAACCTGGTCGGGAGCAGGTTTTCAGCTTAGTCTATCGGGTTAGATCGGCGTGCGCAGCTTCCTAGCCCCTCTTTTTACAATGTCGTCACCATTTGTGGATTTTCCCGTGGACCTCGGAGCCCACATCGTACAGGGGTCTCTCCGGAGACAGAGGGTCTTTCGGGATAGATACGATCCCTTGGCATTGCCTGAGAATTATTGAGAGATGAGAGATACAGGTTCTCATCAGAGGGTATTCGCTATTTGATCGTCCTCGTTGGACCTTATGTAGACAGTGCTTACTGATGCGCAGTGTGTCTCCGTGAGAGAGTGGTAGAGTGGAGGTAGCGCGTCATTCTTGACGTGACATGTGGGGTTCATCTCCCAAGTGATGCGCATTTGTGTGAAGCTTAAAAAGTCCCAAATCATATGGAATACTTATTCACTAAAGCTTATGAAATTATATTTTTGTGCTTATTTTGAACTTATACCAATGTTCTCAAGGCCGTGCTGGCACCACATCTATGGGGGTAAAAGGCATGATGGACCGGCGGATTTGAACTCGCTGGCATTCGGGTCTTAAAATAATCCACTACGCCACCGCCACTACCTCACAGCGGTTGAAAACATATGTGATACATTTCTTATATAGGGTGTATTTAAAGTGAATTCCCTAAATTATAGAACAAGGCAGGTTGGACGTTGCTTATGCATTTTTAAATCATCATCACTCTATTGGGATTAATGGTGAACAATTCATCATTTGGCATAGTTGTTTTATAGACTATATGCAGAATCCTTTCACTTATATGAATTTATACGATCGGATATTTTTTGCCAGCACGCCTCCCTAGCCAGTATGTGCAATTATGTTGCCCCTAGCTGTTATCAGATTTTGAACTCATAGGAGTTAATTATGACTATCTGTTCCTCTTGAGTGAAATAGACTGCTCTTGCTCTATCCATTTTGTAAAGGTGAGTAAAATGATGCGATAAACGCCCCTTTCACGTGAACGCGCGTTGAACCTAAAGCAGAAAACCTGGCTCGACTAATCGAATCCTAAGTGAGCGTCGTAGTACCATTTAACTCTGATCGCCAGTTGCGTCTCTGTTGATCCAGGTTTTCCCTAGAAAGCCTGGGTATGTTCAGCGAGGTTCGTAGTATACCCCACAGGAAATTACAACTCTGAAGGCATAACATCAAAACTATTTCTTCCACTTTAATTTGTATGTTAAAGTGATTAAAAACAAATTCAAGCCCATCTGGAGTCAGGGCGGGGGGGGTTAATTTTGTTTTTTCATAAGGAAAATGATATTGTACTATTCTCGTGGCTTAGTGCTGTTTCCGAGGAAAACATGTGTTCATAATCGTAACATAACAATAAGACCTATTGATTAAAGCGGGATGGGAACACCAGTCCTGTTGAAAGTTCCCACATGGACATATGGACATACGGACACATAATGTCTGTACATTAAACACGGCTCTTCACCAAAGCAGCCCATCAAAGCGAGAATTTAATGAGAAGCGATTAAGCCGGCCTAGGAATGGATGCAACTTTCTTTGGATTGGTTGTTGGCATGGCGATTTTAATGTTCACTGTAAACCAATCAACTTCCAGGCAATAAGTTTAAAGCATCAATCATGTAACATTTCCTTTCTTCCCTGGAAAAAATGTTGCGGTCCACTGCTTTTTCTATTGATTACAATCCGAATCAAGATGTGGATTAGAACCATAGAAGTGTCTGGACTTGGATCAAGTCTCATTCTGCTTCAAGACGGTCAGATAGCAGTTAGCTTGTTGCTAATACAGTCGTGCTCACCAATCGTGTTAATTCCAATAGGCACACAGTTGTTACCGTTTTATTTAAAATCGAATCAAAAAAAGACATTAGGGCTGTTATGTTGTGTTTAAGGACTATTAAATAACAGCCACAGGTTAAGGGTGAGATCATATTCAGCCGCTCTGAGCTCATGTGCGTCTGGTGGGGGTTGTGTTGTTGTGCTGGACAACCCAGAGTCGCCTGGATGGGCGGAGCCAGTAGTTATTATAAAACCAATGAGAGGACATGCAACTCCTCCCACTCAGAGTACCCCAGGTTGGCAGCACAGTGGTATGTGACATCACAGCAACCAGCCAATCACATCACTCGGATCATAACTTGCTTTCCCAAACCGTTGTTTGCCACCCGAGTCCACAAGGTCGGAAATGCGACTACTTTTAACCACTTTTAACAAGTGCACAGTTAAGCTTAATGGTTGATTATACGATTGGCTGAGACCAAACGTGTTTGGGGAAACAGGGCCAGATCAAATGGCGTCGGAAGCAGGAAGTCAATCGGCCAATCAGCTTTACCTCTTGTGGACCTCCGCTCCTGCTATTGGATGGAAGAGCTCTCTACACACCAAACAGGGGTAGATACATAGAGAGACCGTGAGATAGAAGGTAGGAGGCGCAGTAGTAAACACGACAGGGATGCGCATCAAAACTTAACATCTGCACCCTGTTCATGCAGCATGTTGTAAAACGTGTGTGTGAGTGCGGTTGTGTGTGCATGCATGTGTTTCTCGTTCTGTTGTTGAAGGGGTCGAGGGCGTGTGTATGTCTGTGTGTGTGTGTGTGTGTGTGTGTGTGTGTGTGTGTGTGTGTGTGTGTGTGTACCTGTGCCTCTTGTTGAAGGGGTACAGCGTGTGTGTGTGTGTGTGTGTGTGTGTGTGTGTGTGTGTGTGTGTCTGTGTGTGTGTGTGTGTCTGTGTGTGTGTGTGTGTGTGTGTGTGTGTGTGTGTGCCTGTGCCTCTTGTTGAAGGGGTACAGGGTGTGTGTGTGTGTGTGTGTGTGTGTGTGTGTGTGTGTGTGTACCTGTGTTGCTGTGCCTCTTGTTGAAGGGGTACAGGGTGTGTGTGTGTGTGTGTGTGTGTGTGTGTGTGTGTGTGTACCTGTGTTGCTGTGCCTCTTGTTGAAGGGGTACAGGGTGTGTGTGTGTGTGTGTGTGTGTGTGTGTGTGTGTACCTGTGTTGCTGTGTCTCTTGTTGAAGGGGTACAGGGTGTGTGTGTGTGTGTGTGTACCTGTGTTGCTGTGTCTCTTGTTGAAGGGGTACAGGGTGTGTGTGTGTGTGTGTGTGTGTGTGTGTGTGTGTACCTGTGTTGCTGTGTCTCTTGTTGAAGGGGTACAGGGTGTGTGTGTGTGTGTGTGTGTACCTGTGTTGCTGTGTCTCTTGTTGAAGGGGTACAGGGTGTGTGTGTGTGTGTGTGTGTACCTGTGTTGCTGTGTCTCTTGTTGAAGGGGTACAGGGTGTGTGTGTGTGTGTGTGTGTACCTGTGTTGCTGTGTCTCTTGTTGAAGGGGTACAGGGTGTGTGTGTGTGTGTGTGTACCTGTGTTGCTGTGTCTCTTGTTGAAGGGGTACAGGGTGTGTGTGTGTGTGTGTGTGTACCTGTGTTGCTGTGCCTCTTGTTGAAGGGGTACAGGGTGTGTGTGTGTGTGTGTGTGTGTGTGTGTGTGTGTGTGTGTGTGTGTGTGTGTACCTGTGTTGCTGTGTCTCTTGTTGAAGGGGTACAGGGTGTGTGTGTGTGTGTGTGTGTGTGTACCTGTGTTGCTGTGTCTCTTGTTGAAGGGGTACAGGGTGTGTGTGTGTGTGTACCTGTGTTGCTGTGTCTCTTGTTGAAGGGGTACAGGGTGTGTGTGTGTGTGTGTGTGTGTGTACCTGTGTTGCTGTGTCTCTTGTTGAAGGGGTACAGGGTGTGTGTGTGTGTGTGTACCTGTGTTGCTGTGTCTCTTGTTGAAGGGGTACAGGGTGTGTGTGTGTGTGTGTGTGTGTACCTGTGTTGCTGTGTCTCTTGTTGAAGGGGTACAGGGTGGCCTTGGCCTTGGAGGTCCAGGTGGCCGTGGTGGAGCTGAAGGAGCTGGAGGACAGAGACTTCCCCAAGTTCTCTGAACTCACTTTCTTAGTGTTGTTGGTGGGCGTCTTACTCAGGTCTGGAGGAGACACACACACACACACACACACACACACAGACACACACAGGTAGAGAAACACCCACACACACACACACACACACACACACACAGACACACACACACACACACACATACACAGGCAGAGAGAGAGAGACACACACACACACACACACACACACACACACACACACACACACACACACACACACACACACACACAGGCAGAGACACACACACACACACACACACACACACACACACACACACACACAGGAATACACACACACAAACACACACACACACACACACACACACACACACACACACACACATGAATACACACACACACACACATACACACACACACACACACACACACACACACACACACACACACACACACACACACATACACACAGGCATAGAGCCACATATACACAAACACACACATACATACATTCATATTAATGGTAACAGTTACAGGTGGCACTTCAAACACAGTGTCCTACTGGTGGACACTGGGTGGTGCCCAGTACAACCTACTACTGATGTCCCCGGGCGCTGCTTTGGTAAAGAGACGCAGCCTGATGAAGTACATTCTGCTGTGATTATTTAACATGGTAAATAACCAGAGGGAGCCTGGGATTTGAACTCATGACCTTCTTGTCGAGAGCTCTTTCAGAGGCCCAGCAGGAGGTAAGTGTGCGCGCGTGTGTGTGTGTGTGTGTTCTTCCCACACTTAAGCAGGCTCAGAGCGGGCCTCCTGTTCTGGGCCTCCTCCTCCCTCCGTCCTCTACCGTCTATCCTTTCTTCTCCCCATCTGCTGTTATCCCACCCTTTCACTTAATCCTTCATGCCTTTCATTTCTCTTTCTGTCTTCCAATCCTTTTTATTAGAACTTTTGTCCGATTTATTTTATCCTCATTTCTTTAATTTTCCTTCTCCCCTTTCTTCCTTTCTTTCTCTCTGTCTTCGTTACATCCTTTCCTATCTCCTTCCTAACCTTCCTTCCCTCCCTCACTCCTCTCCTCCCTTCCTCCTTCGTGTCATCATCCTTCCCACTTTCCAGAAGTTTCAAACAGTAAATCTAAAATAAACGAACAACAATCAAAACGTGTCTCTGCTCGTCTCCCTACAACAGGGGAAAGCCTGTTCCTGCCCCGCAGCTCAAGCTCAGCGTGCGTGGATTACCCATCGTTCCCCATTCCTGTCTCTAATAACGTATTTATCCGGCTGGAGGTTACCCTCCGACCGACTCACGGTCCAGTGGCGTTCTTCACCGAGGCCGCTTCCTCAAGATGGAGCTAAGGTGCGTTTGATGAGAGCGGTAGGGGCCGACACGTAGCGCAGCGCCACGTAGCGAATCGACCCTGGGTGGCTGCATGGCGACCCAGGCTGTATCTACAACACTGTATCTACAACACTGGTAGCGTGCTAAGTGGGTTGATCCAACAATCCCGCTGCCGATTCTTCTTTTTGGACAGCGTTGGTCTTGGATCCTGATGATCTCTTGTAAAGGAGCGTAGTGAGGGGTTGGCGCGGCGGGCGGGGGGGAGGGCTCTTATTAACTGGCGGTGGTACAACTCATATGCTGGCTAATCAGAGCCGTACGGGCAGCAAGCCGCGGTCTTTCATTAGTTGCAGAGCTAGCAAGAATGCTTTGGTCTTACTTTTTAATAAATGCTCGGTATTTTATTTGTGTATTCATATTTTTTTATGTATTTGTTCCTGTTGTTTCACATTCCGACGGGAGGGGACTGATGGTGAGGCACGCTTGTGAAGGAGCGGTTGACCTGCAAGGACAGACGGACGGACGGACAGACGGACGGACAGACGGACAGACAGACAGACAGACAGACAGACAGACAGACAGACAAGACAGCCAGATTACCTGAGTTGTCTGCCAGTCTGAATTTGCCACAGCAGAGGTATCTTCTCCATTGCTTCTGGACATTTTCTTTGAGTGCACAGTGGAACACAAAGATGAACAGACCTGGGAGAGAGAGAGAGAGAGAGAGAGAGAGAGAGAGAGAGAGAGAGAGAGAGAGAGAGAGAGAGAGAGGGACAGCAGAGACACGGCAGAAAGGAGAAAGACGGAGGAGATAATGAGCATGAGAGCGCCAGAGAGAGACACGGAAGAGAGAGGGCGGTGACAAATTGAGAAATAATTAAATCCAAGAAGAAAGTAACTCACTAACTACAACCCCACCTGCCCGTCTAGTTAGTAAGCCAGCCAACTCATTTAGTTAATTAGATAAATGAATAAGAATCAGACTAATAGTAACTAAGTAGTTGTGGCATGTGGCTCAGGAGGTAGAGCAGGTTGACCGGTAACCGTAAGGTTGCCGGTTCGATCCCCGGCTCCTCCTAGCGGAGTGTGGAGGTGTCCCTGAGCGAGACGCCCTCACCCTGACTGCTCCCTGACCCGCTGGCTGTCGCCCTGCGTGACTGACCCCGCCGTCGGCGTGTGAATGTGTGCGTGAACGGGTTGAATGTTAATGGGCAAACGCTCTGAGTGGTCACCGGTTAGAAACGCGCTGTATAAAACGCACGTCCATTCACCGCCGAGTTAGTAACTCTCTCCTCGTTCTCTCGCGCTCCACAGCCGGCGGTGGCAGCGGCGGCACTTACCTTGTAGCGAGTTGAAGATGGCGAAGAGGTACATGAAGGCCACGTTGACGGGGCCCCAGGCGAACAGCGCGAAGCCCCAGGTCATGCCCAGCAGGAAGGTCAGGCTGATGACGCTGCGCAGGTTACGCAGCACCTGGGGACACGACCGCGGGGACCGGGGAGGAGCCCACACACGTTCTCTTAGAGCTCACGTTCAAACCCAGGTTTGGGCAGTGAGAACATGTTGAAAAAAGGAACTCTGACATGTCTGCACTGCTTTAAAAGCAAGCCTCCCCCCCCCCGCCCCCCCCCCCAATGCTAACCCTCACCTCACTGACAGCCCTGAGCTAACGCTGAGCCCGTATCATCACAACAGGCGTTCAGTTGGATTCCACGGGGCTGGCGAGCACTCAGGGAGTGTGTCATAACGGTTGTCTCGTATTTGGTCGATTAGCAGACAATTCTATCCAAAGCCTTTTTAAGCAGCTTGCTGTCAAACGTTCCCACAGACAGACATTCAGGGCGCACTCACGCTGGGCAAAGTTGTACCTGTACCTGTGCTCACACTAGGCAGTCTCAACTGGGCCTGAGTACGGTTGCCTCTTGTACACACTGTACCGTATGGGTTGCGTATCCGTGCGTGTGCGCGTGTCATGAGCGTCCGTACCGTGGCCCGAGCACACCTCTCCGGAGCGTACTGAGGCCACGGGATTGAACTGTACCCGAGTACGGACGGCGGGCTCACACCAGCCAAACGATCTAGACTTCAGGGGCCAAACGTACTCGGGCAACGGTACAGATGGCCTAGTGTGAGCGCGCCCTTAGACGGTCCATTGTCATGAATGACAGTCAGGTGTAAGTTAGGTGCGCCCTGTGGTGCTGTGAGCCTGGGCGGCGCTGTGTGCGGTGATGATGGTTGTGAACCAGGTGACGGTGCAGGTGATGGTGCGAGGTGAACCAGGTGACGGTGCATTGTGAACCAGGTGATGGTGCAGGTGATGGTGCGTTATGAACCAGGTGACAGTGCAGGTGATGGTGCAGGTGATGGTGCGTTGTGAACCAGGTGACGGTGCGT